>NW_011371360.1:1045532-1441554 GCF_000150735.1 Paracoccidioides brasiliensis
AGGAGCTCACTAGTGAATATCCCCTGTTAACTGCTAATCATCTAGCTTCTCCGTTTTCTCCATCTACCGGCCGCTTGCGTGGTGGAAGCCGTGGTAGCTCACGGTCACGCGCAAGAGGGAAAGGCCATGTCTTTAGTGGCCGTTCAAAAATCCCTTAATGGTAGTAATCTCGACATCCCTGTTCAAACACACTTAGATCCGCAAACACCGCGGGCGAAAAGAGTGAAGAAGGCAAAAGAAGATATCGCTTCGGAGAGTAGCGTTGCTGAGTTGCATATACCACGCCCAACTCGCCAGTCTGCTAGGATTCTTTCCAAGTTCCATCATATGGATTGTGTGTCCGAGCAAGCTGATGAACCGGGGATTCAGCAACCAAATTTCAATGGGCCTCATGAGATCCATATTGGCTCCGATGAAACGGAGGTCAACGATAAAGAGACCTCCCCAAAATTTCCCAGCGTGAATACGAGGCAACCAACTTCTGACTCCCAATTATCTTCGTTTAAGTCAACATGGGCGGACACTTCTCGACGTCGTCGGAGTTCGGGATATAAGACGGAAGTAGACACTTGCGCTGACACTGTTTCGAAGCTCAACAAGTCAGTAGGTGCGAATGCAGAAAGTGGGGATAATACTCCTGAGATAGCGCTAGCAGCTACTAGCGGACTTGTGAGTAAGAGGTCGAGTCCTGTAGCTACGAGGAAACGAATTTCCGCTAGCATTGGCGCTACATCTGATGAGACCCAAAACCCAAATCCAAGCACGAAGAAGTTGAAGGTGGAAAAGCTGGACCCTAGCTCTGGAACAGATTCTCCGCCATTGGGCGGAAATGGCAATCGTGGCAATAGTAATCATGGTGAGAATGATGGTGATGGAGGCCCCCTCCACTCTGGCCCTGAGCCTACGAGACAGGATCCGAATCTTAGTATTCTCGATGCCGACTTCCCCTCTCAGACAATGGTGGCTGAATCCTTTCCAAGCTGCACATGAAACCACACCGACAGAGGCATCCGCCTCCCCGGCGCCGACCCCATCTGAAACCCCAGAGCTGCCTGCTACCAACCTTCCCAGCGGCGCGGGCAGAAGTCGTGGGCGCGGTGGCTTCAGAGGAAGGGTAAGGGGTCGAGGAGGAGGCTGGACCCGAGGTCGTGGAAGGGGTGGCCGTGGTCGAGGTTCTGGAAGAGGAGGTCGTGGCGGACGTCTTCAGCCAATCGATCGCGACATGTCGTTGTCGCCTAGCCCAGTATCAGCAGCTCCGCGAGAGACAAAAGGAACTTGATAGAGTGTTCCGTCGAGTTGCATCTGCTCAACGAACAGCGCTCACGGTAATCGCTAATCGCTCAGAGGCTAAACTTATAAAGGATGCTAAAGCGCATATGGCTGTGCCGGAATATGATCAAGTCATGAATGACCTTAAAGCCATGTTACAGAAGAGATTGGAGGTCATTGAAAATGAATATAATTGGCGAACAAAAACCGCGGATGCCCTGTTCGAGGCGAATAAAGAACGGGTAAATGCGAGTTTCCATGTAAGATACCTTGCCCAGTATCCCCTCTCTTTTTTGCAGGACAATTGTAATGTCTAACTTTTCAACAGGATAAGTCTCGACATATTAGAGAGGAACATCTCCTTGCGGCTCAAGGGAGCTATATGGCTTTTGTGGAACAGTGTCGTCAAGCAGAGGATGACGACCACACTGAGGTGAGCGAAAGAAATTTGGCAGCAAGGTTTCTAAGTTTAGCAATCCGAAATACTGACGAAGGAACTCCAGGCTGATGAATCCGGCCCGGAGCCCGAAATGCCACCCCGTCGACTTTTTGTCCGTGGATTCAACAGTTCTTTCGTCAGGGATCCAAAAGGTGCTGCTCTCTACGAACGAGCCGCATATGGTTGGGATGACTTCATACAGCGCGCGAAAATTGAGACAGACATATCTCCTCAAATAAAAGAGATAGACCAGGAATCCCGAGCACCAGTTCCCGCCAGCGACAAAATTTTGCAGCTTACGGAGGCATTAACTGAGCTTTGCCAGCAGGAAGAGCGTCGCGGGGATGAAGGCAAGCCGGTGACGACAATCCCCAACGAACCACCTACCGCATTGAGTGCATTAGCCGACATCGCGGTGGGCGACGTTGGCCAAAAGCCTGTAGAACAGCCTACCATGCATGAGCCCCCTCCTCAAGGTTTGCAACTCGCACCCTTCCGCAGCCTTCCCAGCATCACGCAGCAGCTTCCAGCACTACCACATCACCCACCCCATCTTCTAAACCCATACGAAAAACAACTACCAATCGAACAACCTCCTCGGGGCTTCCATCGAACAATTCTCCCCCAGCCAGTTCTTGGTCAAATGATACCCCCAACAGACCCACGGTCATTTCTCCCACCGCCATCCCACCACCAACCACCCCCTCCTCCCCCCCAACGAGGACCACCTAGCATACCCCGCCGCCTTCTCCCAGCCTCCAGTCGATACCCTTCCATCCCACACCTGCACGAACTCCCTGACCCATTCTCCTCCGCACCACCGCACCTCCCCGCGCCACAGGCCATGGTATATCATCCAGGCTCTTATCCTCTTCACCCTCCTCCTCCCTCTCCCCTTCACCCGCCAACTCATGCGCCGCCGCCACATCTACCTCAGTACATGCATGGACCTGTCGGGCACATGACATTACCCCCAGTTTATCACCCAGCAACGTACGGGCATCTGCCGCCTCCTCTTCCGCCTCTTCCACCTCCACCCCCTCCGGGCTCACAATACCAGCACCAGCACCAACACCAGCTTCAAAACCAGCTTCACCAACCACAACCACCCCCTCTGCCACAGCATCGCCACTCATATTATCAGCAGCAGCATCAGCATGCGCTCACTCCGCCACCGCCATATCGCGAGTAGCAGACGGTTCACCTACAACTTACGTGATTTATTCTACCAAGAACAAATGCTTCGGTTTGGATTTTGTTTCACCTTTTTTATTTATACGGTATTTCTGCACATTGTTTGCTTTACCCGATTTGTATAAAAGGGATAAAAGAAGGATACGAAATTTGATCTTTTTGATGCCTGGGGCTGCTTTAATTTTAGGTCTAATTACCCTTGTCTTTTTACCTAGTTATGATGGGATGGATGGATGTATGTACGCTTCCAATACCAACCGTTTGAACTTATTAATGTAAGATTATTGTGAGATCTTTAATTCTTCGTGACGTTGCCCCTCCCCCAGCTTGTCATCTATACCATCTGAATGCGACTGAGTATTCGTGTGTTTGTTCCATCTTGGCTCGTACTTTTCTTCTTCCAGGTCCACAGGCCAGAGAGACCAGATATGTTCGTAGATACAGGTGGACTTTTCTCTTTACAATACTTCCCTTTCCCTTTCTTCTCTCTCACTCTTTTTCAACGCCCGGGGCGCCGAGATTGTGTGAACTGCCGACTTTTCGAGCTGGGGGCTTAAGCGAATGTCCTCATATCTCATATTTGACACCTTTAGCAGCCACCGGGTCACGGGAGCTGCAATCTAAATTAACTAGCCCCTGAAGCCGCCAAAGAGCTAGAACTTCTTTCATTTTCATTTAAAAAAAAGAAAAGAAAGAAACTCTGTATGTATAATCGTGATAATGAGAACTTTCTATTATATAACCACACTTCTAATTATCAACTTGTTCTGTCAACCTGGAAAAATATAAGGCAGTCTGTAGAAGATACACGTAAAACCTAACAAATATTGAAATACCCACCCATCCTCTCAAACCAATGCATTTTTATAAAATAGACTTGATCTCCGATTGCCACTTTTGCCCGTCGCGAAGCCAAAGAACAGGCTCACCTGACCAACTTTCGTTTTATATATGCCATCCCCTCTGGCTCTCTATACGAAAGGCTCTGCTGGCCTTCGTCAGTGTAGGACCCTTACCATCTTTCCTGTATTCATATCAACGTATGCAACTTCGGAATTCACCTTCCCACCACTTTCATCATAAGATGTGACAGTCATAATATGCAGATAGGACCCATACGCTGCATACCCCGGGAACACTTTGGATTTGAACTTGTCCAACGAGGGTTGCTTGAAGTTGGTTAAAGGGCTTAGAGAAATCACCCCTGGTGGCGGCCTTCAAGTCGAAGACGGCGATATGCTTGCCGCTTTTGTTGTAGCGGACGATCAACCTATTCTGTACCGAGTCAATGGAGACGGTATGCTCCGTCGCGCCCTTGCCCTTGACTGGTGTGGAATTTTCTCAATGTTGATGAAGTGCTGGATAACGTTGGCCCCTTTTCCAACTTAAAGTGTGCAAGCTTCTTGCCGTACCCTTGTTATTGGTCTTGACTTTAGTTCACAGATAGGTGTCAAAATTTACTTTCTGTGCACTGAAGGAGATGTTATGGTTGAACTCATTCAGGTGTATGTGGCCGATATACTTTCTGGAGATATCGAGCTGTGCTAATGCAGAAGTGACCTGCGTCCCCAGTGCTGTCGCGCAGCTGCGCAACGAGCAGGCGTCTGTTGATATTGTCGAAGGCAAAGCTTTGCTGAACGCAGTTTTCGCGCAAGTTTTGGCCGCGGAAGAGGTCGTAAGATGGTTTGGTCAGGTCGAAGTGTTTGGACGTAGGGCGACATTGAAGAGTCGCATTGCGGTATTTGAATTCTTCAGGATGGTTGATTTTACTTCTGGTTTGGACCTGGGGTAAAATCAAGGCGAACCAGGATTGACGGGTAGGTTTTTATAATTACTAATGATTTTTAGAACTTCTTCCCAAGAGTCCTGATGGATGTATTCGGAGATTTGGTGTTTACTCCTGTTGATCTCTGAGCGGAATCCCTGATTAATTTTACAGTAACGCCCGTTTCCCACAGGCACAACTGAATTGGTCCCGCATGCCCGTATACGTGAGATGGGTGCAGCCGCCAACTGGAATAGAATCCACTTCGATCCACCCGCCAAACTGGCGGAGGATTCCCATGTCAAACTAGACCTTGTTCTATGAACCGAGGAAGATTGAGAACGCGAGAGCCCAGAACATGATGCGATGATAAAAACTCGGGGGTTGCGGAAGTGAGTTAGGGTAAACGAGATGGATGCGACTGCGTGCATTCAGCTGTTGTTGGAGCCAAAATAGCAACAGGGTTAAAATTTTGATTGTCAAACCAAGGGAGTGTTCTATTATACGATCTCCTCGCCCGGTTATCTTGGTGATATCGGCAACGCAGGGATAAAACTGCTTCGATTTATCCTCACTGTAGAATGCACGGGAGACAAAGGCAAACAAGACTTCTGCCTCATAAAACAGTTTCCTGCTCACTGTTAACTCGTCATTGATAATTAGCTATTAGTCATTGATTGTTTTGGGGGGACGTGAACACAAAGGATAATTTTCCTGGAATAATTTGGAAGTACAGAAATCAGAACTCGGATGCGATTCATTGGACCGTCAATTGAGCTCCACAGATTGCTTTTTGTATCCATGGATCGAGCAGACAAAATGGCCAGAATTCTAGATAGGATGACCACGTGTATAGTATTCATTTTGGAGGGAATATGAAGCTTTCTTTTAACGGCCTTAGGCTGCGACTGATCAGCCATATTGGCCTCAACACTGGAGCATCGATCCAACGAAAGGATCATTTATATGTACCATGGTTGGCAGCTGGGCTATCCCTTTACTTTTCCGAAAGGCACCAATGGGTATTGATAAGGTACCAATCAATAGTGCAGCAATGAATCACAACAAGAGATAACTCCTAATTTTACTCATTTTCCAAGGAAAGGTTCCGCACAACAAAGTCGAAGGAGCTTGCTCAATCACTAGACGGAAAATATAAACCCGGGTATCTTGAAACCCAAAAGAACCGTTTAAGCAAAATGAACATTAGCATATTCAAGCGCGAGGATATGTGAGGGCCAATATAACAAACAAAATGATCCATTATTAATTTCATTTCTGTTCAAAAAGTTCTTCAACCCTTTCAATCAAATCTGCCTTCTTACCCGTCGTAGACAAATTTTGAGATTGTAGGAATTCTTTCAGGAAAGTAACGGTTAACTGTTTTATTTTTCCATGACATGTATCAGTTAGCTTGCGTATAGTCTGTCGGCACTCACCGCGTGCAATGCCCGATAGGTTAAGGGTTGTACGGAGAACATTAACACAGGAAAAGAACCTGACCAAACTAACTTTATTCAAGGTCCCTTTTTCGTAGTGCATCCTCACTTCGTCGCCGGCGCCAACAGCATCAGCACCAGTCTTCGCTTTTTTGGCTGGACGTGGTTCCTCCTTGATTTGTTCCTGAGACTTGCTTGTGGGTCGCTTGACGAGCGTTGAGATGAAGGGTTGTTCCGTTTCCATTTTTAGATATTGGGATTCTAATTCCTCTCCCCAGGCTATCACATGCTCACCGGCGCGCTAAAACAGGGAAATGAAAGTTGGGTTAAAAAGGTATAATGTTTTAAAGCGAAACATCTTAGGAGGAAACAAACCTTATCGATTTGACGATATTTGGGTATCGTTTTGTCTTCAGGTTTTTCAGGGAGATCTTCATCAAGGGCCAGTGCTTGTAAGATGCGGTAGTGCCATTGTAATGCTTAATAGCCAGAAACAATTAGCTCTTAAAATCACTGTGGTTTTTAAAAAGATGGATGACGTTGTCGTTTGCGCACTTACAAGGATTTGGGTATTTTTGAGGGTCATACTGCGCCTTGGGTAGCTGCAGAAATTGGATGACAGTTCGCATTTTATCGACCAATTCATCCGGAGCGATGATGAGATTTGTTTCTGGATTTTGTCGGATATCGTCCGCGAAAGGTAGCGGCAAGATCCACATGCCCTGCGGAATCATTTGCTCTCCATCCTCGTTCAGCTTAGCCTTTCCAGGAATCATGGCGGCCATAACTGGCGCGGCGTTTTTACGCGGCACGAACCATACAAGTGCTAGTTTCCGCTTCTTCAAAAGTGTTTGATAGAGGGCGGAGAAGACACGGGTGGAACCAACATATCCTTCCTCGGACGGATATATGAACGTTGGGTGTTTCATAGAGGCCCAGATTGGGAGTGATGAAATTGGCTTGAATCCGATTATTCGGATAGTAGGGTCTCCAAAATTTCGCAACGAAGCCTGTTCATCTAGAGTGAACGAGATCTGCTCCCCACCAAATTTATATGCTTTCCGAATCTCCCACTTTTCTACTTCACGTGCAGAGTCGTCAGCCATCTGTGTAGTGATTCCATTGCAGATTTGGGGCTCCTCTCCTCCCAGCCACACGTAACAACTCCGTGCAGGTTCTTGACGTTTGAATATTAAATAACCTGTCACTGAGATTTTGAAATCTGGTCCTATTTCCAACGGTACATTGGAAAATAGAGCTCTACGAGGCACCGACTTGGAGTTTATCGAAGACAGTAGTGACTTCAAGAGTGAGATACCATCGCCACCAGAGGTTGAGGACTTAGTTTGAGTAGAAAAGGCAGGGGCTTCTGGATCTGTCGGAGAGGCTTTGTATATAATATCCTGATGCCAGTGTTAGCCCAAACCACGTAGGTCATGATGAATGTATTATAACATACGTCAAAGAACTTCGATCTGTCAAATTCCTGATTGGGTCTGGATATTGGGAATAGTTCGATGATGACACCAAGATCGTATAAATCTTTCGCTCGAACTGTGGCAGCGGACCTCAGACCCCTATCTTTAGAGTGTGGGTCATCGTTGTCCGTTACGATAAATAACCGTCTGGAGGAGAAATTGGGAGCTTTGGAGCTAAATATCTGGTTCGCGCAGAATAAAACATTGGACATTGACACCCGTTCCTTTGAAGGTACCAATATCTGATCTGCTTCTTCCTCATCATGTACTAATGCCCTGAGTTTCTTCACATCCTCTGCGGCTGGTACATCAAGGTCCGTAAAGAGATAGCATCGGGGGTATGACAGGTTTCCCCGCCCACTCTCTTCCTCATCGTAGAACTTGGATTTCTCAGTACCGTAGAGCAGGATCCCAATCATGTCCTTGGGGTTTGATATTATGCGCTGTTGCATCATATGATATGCGCACTTAAGGGCAGCAGTGGCGGGCGATTCTTTATCAGCTCTCTTGGAGTCACCATCGGGTGGCGGTGTTAACATGGACTCGCTAATCTCAATGGCGAAAAGGACAGCATCTTTGACAGTTTTATAAACCTTGAAAGATATACTTAGTATTAACAAACGCCAATTGAGTTCGCGCTCCATGAGAATTATCAAAATATAATTACCGTTTCATCAATATCTTCCTCCTCCTCGAAACCATCATCCTGCTGCCAAGGTGCCCCCTCGTCAGCCATTACTGAGTTTTATCAGAATCAAGGGCCGAGTTTTCTCAATAATTGTTAGAGAGCATATTACAAAATCACGTAAGGATAATGTATTCAAGCACCCTGATATACATATAAGTTACCCCTGCGGCTGCTGGCTTCTGCCTGATATCAAGCGCGGCTAAATCGATTGTCATCAGAAGCGAAATAGCCGCCAAGGGACGCGGTTTCCGCGTAACGCCAAAAAAGCGGAGAAACGTCAGAGCACGTGATGTATTACACTACGCAGCTTCTGATTGGTTAGAGCGGACGAAGACTTGGCCACCTGAGCCCGGTGCAGCCTTGGTGTTTGCGGAGAGCTGGAATGTCATAATAGTCAAAGATCAGACGTCAGCCCAACTACTCCGAATAATGACGAACTACCATTGACACAGTCCCGTATCATTTATTTGAGAATTTGGCTTACTGCTGCTTACTCAGTTACCAGATTCAAAAACTCACCCTTCCTATTCTGAAGTTACTGCGCCCACTGCCGTTCAGTGGCGCCCGCGAGATGTCGCTGCGAACGTTCCTCACAGCCGCCCTCCCCAAGCAAGCATTGGGCGGGCATAGTTGGAGGCAGACAGTGTCAAAATCACTCGCAAGCTACGGTGAACATCAGCGATGTGGGATGGCAACAACTGTAGCCCCTGTTACACAGGATTCGATGGGCTCTCAAGGTCCCACTGCGATGGTGTTTCTGAATATGGGAGGCCCTTCAACAACAAAAGATGTTGGAGATTATTTGAGCAGATTATTTGTACGAACATCCAGCTTATGGTTTACGAATCCCCTACTAATTATTCACTCCGCGTTCAGGCAGATGCCGATCTAATACCTCTAGGGCGACTCCAATCATATCTGGGGCCCCTTATCTCGCGTCGCCGAACTCCCAAAATTGAAAAGCAATACGCAGCCATCGGAGGAGGTTCACCGATTAGAAAGTGGTCTGAGTACCAGTGCAAAGAGATGTGCAAAATCCTGGACAAGATTTCTCCGGAAACTGCACCACATAAACCCTACGTTGCGTTCCGATACGCTGCCCCATTAACAGAGGAGATGTACGAGCGGCTGCTAAACGACGGATTCGGCAGAGGCAAGGGAGGGCGTGCTGTTGCATTTACTCAATACCCCCAATATTCCTGTTCGACGACAGGCAGCTCACTGAATGAGCTGTGGAAGTGGCGAAATCGACTCGAGGGCAAACGTGCGAATGCAGGCCAGGAGCCCGAGGGAACCATTCAATGGAGTGTCATTGATCGATGGCCAGTGCATTCAGGCCTAATAGAGGCATTTGCCCAAAATATTGAAGAAAAACTTGCGACGTATCCTAAAGAACGGAGAAACGAGGTTGTTCTCCTCTTCTCTGCTCATAGCTTGCCTATGAGCGTCGTTAATCGAGGTATGGCTCCACTTAAAACTAACGCCACTACCTCAGGAGCTAGTAATATGTTAACATGGAGATTAAGGTGATCCATATGCAGCCGAAGTCGCTGCAACAGTCTACGCAGTCATGCAGAGATTAAAATTCTCAAACCATTATCGCCTCTGCTGGCAATCACAAGTCGGGCCTTCAGCCTGGCTAGGAGCTCAGACCAGCGACACAGTCCAAAACTACGTTAAAAAGGGCCAAACGGACCTCCTCCTCGTCCCGATCGCATTCACTACTGACCACATCGAGACGCTCTACGAGCTTGACCAAGAAGTCATTCATGAAGCGAACAGTCAGGGCGTCAAACGGGTCGAAAGTTTGAACGGGAGCCCTGTTTTCATAAATGGACTTGCCAACATTGCAGCGGCTCATTTGCGCAGCGGGGAAAATTGCTCGCGCCAAATGACGCTGCGATGTCAGGGCTGTACGAGCGAAAGGTGTCTGGAACAGAAGAAGTTTTTCGCGGGGCCTGAACTTGCCACTCTCGTTCGATAGGACAAGGCGAGTGAATCTCTGTTTCTTAAATTTTTCTCGGGTTTGAAATCGAAAGGCAGTCGCATGCGGTATATAAACATTTAGATGGAATTGGTTTGCTGGATGTGCGAGTTTTCTCGTCTTGTATTAGATTTCGTTTTTGAAATGAATATATATTAACAAAATACCACGCTTTGCATAAATTTATGTTCAAACGAAGACTTTCTTCTTTTCACTTTGCAAATGTTGACTACGTGTATCAGCCCTTTCTTCCTCTATCCACCGACACATTTAGCCCAGCTAATTGCCTACACGTTTCCGGAAGGACTAGTTTTGTTGCAATTTTAACTCTTGGAAATGAACCCTGCCCTTTATCTCTGACAATGATGTGAAGCATATGGGGTCTTGCATTCGAAATATTCAAGCAGAGGTGATGTTCTGAAGAGTTATGATTTTCCTCTGTGCCTGCTCAAGATTTGGACTAGATAGATCAAGTTGATGTATAATTTCGACTAACAATTTTGAACAGAAATGGACCCGCAAAATCTTGACTTTGTAACAGCGTATTGAAATGTAAGCAGCCCTCCTCATTTGACCTTGGTTCATAATTTACTCCGTACGTTACAGAAAATAACCCAGTCTCCTGGTTATGTCTGGTAGCCAGGTATAAATGCCTAACTTGGTTTAATGAGCGGTCAAAAATTTAAATCCATCTAAACTACGTCAGTTGGTCGTTAAGAACAGAACGTTATTAGTTTTATGCATCTTCATGCCTCGGCTGGTCTCGATGGTTCGGTTTGGGCCAACAGCGTATTCGAAAACCTCTTTTCTCGTCTCATCCAGTTAAAAAACTACAAACTCGTAGTTAAACTGTTCAGGCTTAGCACAGATGCTGGGTAGTTAATGATAATAGCCTTGAAATATAGAGTGACGTTGGGCGTCGCAAGGAGTTTCATAATTAGAGCGGAGAATTATTAGAACCAACACCAATAGCTCGTTGGGATCCTACAGGTTAGTGATCGATACACCCTATGACATGCGTGACATGCCAGTATTGCTTCCTCTCGGAAGTCATTGATAGTCCTATGAGTTAGTTATTAATCTTTTCTAGGTTGTTTAGCCAATCGTAAACACTTGCTCGACATTTGTTTGAACTTAATGTAAAGTGATCCGTCAAAATGGAGGCGAGGAATGTTCTGACAGTTAAGGGAGATGAAAACATCCGATGGGTAACTGCTAATACTTCTCCTCCAAGCCGGCAGCGCTCAGGATCCAACTCAGAGGTTGGGAATCCAGCAATACCGACAGAGAACACCACGTTGTTGGAGAACAGTGATCTCACAACATTGTTAGGAGAGGACGGTAGTTGGGACGATGACGATGGAACTCAGCGGACGCCGTGGAAGGGAAACGATTGGAAGCAATGGTGGAAACGACCGTCTGTGAGGACTCGCTCTACATATATATATATATTTTGTTTTATTTATTCCATTATTTTTTGTCGCTCCATCTGTTTAACAAATGCTTAACTAACCGTTCACCTGGGAGATCGGTATATAGATATTCTGGGTCCTGCCACCCCTTCTGCCCTTCACAATTGCCTTTGGAGGTATCGTCGTTCCGCAGATAAATCTCTCCTTGACCCTTATTTGCCGCGAGTATCTCTCCGGTAGAGCCGTACAGGATCCTACGTTTACGTATCTTCCGGTTGTTTTTGGAGATAATAACCCCCAATGTCGACTCCCCGAAATCCAGGCCCTCGTATCAAAATTTCAACTGAAATTGAACTTAATTATTGGCATTCTTGCAGCTATAGCAAGCCCAAGGCTTGGAATCCTAACAGATGGTTATGGAAGAAACAGAATCATTGCCCTGTCAGCTTTTGGAACCTTGCTTGCTCAAATTGTCCTGCTGGTGGTGGCATCCCAGGATGGCCGGCTCTCGGTGAATTTTCTACTTCTCGCAGCAGTGTTTGATGGAATGTTTGGGTCCATCACAACCGCCGTAGCCCTAACGCAATCGTATGCGGCAGATTGCGTTACCACACACAACAGGAACGTCGCCTTTGGATATTTCCATGGTGTTCTATTTACTGGTATCGCTCTGGGACCTCTGATTGCGGGGTACCTCATCAAATGGACGGGGAATATTCTCGTCGTGTTCTATGGAGTCATATTCTGTCTGCTGTTTTTCGTGCTTTTCATGCTATTTGTCGTACCAGAGTCACTGTCTGAGGACCGCCAGCACCACAATCGCGAGCATCTCGGGATACGATTCTTCAACTTCCCTAAGGTTTCTCACTGGTTGTTGGCGGATTTTAACCCGTTGAATCTTCTAAGGCCCCTCTCCATCCTATTTCCCAGTTCCGCGAAGTCACGCTCTAGGAACGCCCTGCGAGATCTACAGGCGAACCTGATTCTTCTTGCATCCGTTGACGCTGCGATCTTCGGTGTCGGAATGGGAACTATGTCGATCATCGTGATATACTCTGAGTACATGTTCAATTGGGGAAACTTCGAGTCGAGCATCTTCGTGTCTATAGTCAGCTCTGTCAGGGTTGTCATGCTGCTAGTGATTCTCCCGACAATAACTCGCTTTGTCCGTGGCCCACAGAGCCAACGGAAGCAGCTCAATACAGGCTCTGATATGCTAGACATAGTCCTAATTCGACTCTCCACACTCTTCGACTTGCTTGGATGCGTTGGGTATTGCGTCGCGTGGAATGGGGAGCTCCTGGTTTTCTCAGGCGCAACTGCAGCTATGGGCGCAATGGCTTCCCCAACGCTCACGTCTTCGTTGACAAAGCACATTCCGGCCAATCGCACCGGCCAGCTTCTCGGAGCGATAGGTTTGCTCCATGCGCTTGCTCGTGTGGTGGCGCCAACGGTTTTCAATCAGATATATAGTTCGACTGTTGGTAATCTTCCGCAGGCAGTGTTTGTGTGCCTCTCTGCAACCATGCTTTTAGCTCTCGTCGGGTCGTATTTCATTAAACCTCATGGTATGCTATACCACATATCCAACCCCTTTCTCCTATTCCAATGTCTGTTTATTGACGTTTCTTTTCCTTTTTTTTTTCTTAAACAAAGTATATATGGACGACGAGGCCGACACGCACTACGACGGTTCCGAGACAGTTGAAGAAAATTAGCACAGGGTATTTATGTTTCACGTCGGAGAACAGATGGGCCAAGATAAAAAGACTTTCGATACATCGCAGGTCTAGTCCTCAGCTTAGAACATTTGGTTGACACCTTCCATTTTCTCATCTTGACCTCCATGTGAACCAATTTTCAAGGCATTTTTGGGTCCCTGGTTTCGTTTTCTGTTTGCAGCATTTTGCTATTATTTGAAAACAATTCTAGTGTACTTAACACATCCTTTCTTCTATTTCTATTGTAGGTCATCACGTTATACATTGTACATACATGTACATACCTCATGGAGGCCGTCATCTCTATATAAAGATTTCTTCTGTTATGTCTGGACGATTTTGGAAGGATGAATCGATATCATGTGAGATATTTATTACTAGTTGTCTTTTTGAAGAACATAATTTTACACCATCACGTGAATATGCCAAGAAACATCCAACACCAGACTAATTCATCGTACCACTAAAAAAAAAAAAAACCACCGGAACCATTAACAGCTTTACAACACGCCGGCCTCCTTTCATCCATGTCGGCACACCTTTTACTTCAGAAGTTTCCGGATGTAATCTCCTCTACAGAATACAATCTCCCGTCTTCGTGTCCGGCCCAGAATCCCTTCTATGGATTTCACTTGATGGGCCATCTCCCTGAGCGAGTTCATGACCCCCCATTATCCGCGCCTTGCTCACAATGTTTCCCAGCCAATCCGCTCGAACTGCGGTCCCGTCGCGGAATGCACTACGTGTTCTCCGGCAACTAGCATTGGCTGGGTCAACCATTGGTGCCATTGGGGGTCTCTGTACTATTGGAACTATCGCCTATGACATCCACCGCAGAGTCCAGGTTGTTGAACGCATCGTTGAAACCAAGCGAAGTCTCCAAACATCATGCCCAAATTACACTGCGGGGGCAGGGGCTGCGACGGTGGCTCACATGATGGAGGCTGCGGAAGCAGGAGAGTTCCTTGGGCTAGCTTCTTTTAAGAAACGTAGCGAGCGGCACAAACAACAAACAGCCGGCCACGAGGATGTGAAGATTGATCGCGCAAATATGTATGCTATGGAGCCCCAGGTAGCGAGAGGGAGGGAAGGTGAATTTGGCATTCCCAACGGATCTCCCGATGCTCCCGGTCAACCTTTACGTAATACATTGACTCCATCACTTCAGCTGTTGGAAACCGGGGCACCTCAGGCCAATACTCAAGAACCTCCTCAACCATTATTCCTTTTGAACAAATACAAATCAAAACTGAGGGGTGATAAGGAATTCTGTTCAGAACCAGCCTACACCGTAAGTGTCTCTCCAGCTTTTCGAGAGAAGTATCAAAACCTCCCAGCAAGTGACCCTGCACTCTCCGTTCAAAGGCTTCTGGATCACCACATGCTGGACGAAGCTACATTGAGGTTCCTACGTGACGTGAATAGAGGTGTCAAAGCAGATGAGGAAGCCAGGAATGACATCGCTATTCATCTTCTGTACATAAGTTTGCATCGGAACAGGCTCAACCTTGCACAAAAGCTCTTCTACTGGTTTGAGGCAAACCACAAGGTAACTCCGGCACTGTGGGAGATAATGATGCTAGCTTTATGGAAAAATGGACGTTTCGAAACTTTATCCACACTGTACTTGAAATACGCAAAAGAGTTCGAACTTAATCCGGTTCTACTGAGGGTGGTACTCAAGTCTCTTATAAGTTCCTACCGACTGTCTGAGGCCAAGGGCGTGTTATTCAAGTACTTGGGAAATGATGTGGACTGTGGTGTCTGCGGCATATATCTGGGCGGACTCTGGAGCAGGACTCGAAGTATCGTCCTCCTGGAATCGCAATTCCGGAAGTTGCTGGACACCTTGACCGCTTGTAAAATTCCTCCAACCGAAAAGCTCTTTGATCCTTTGCTAGTGGCGTACGTCGAATTCGGAATGGATGGCAAGGCTGATTTGCTTGTCAAGACTATGAGAGACATCTATAATATCCCCTTCAAGACACGGACGTTGGGGCTTGTTGCTTACGGGAAAGCTGTGAAATGTGACTGGGATGGAGTAAAAGACACTTTGGCGCATATGTATGAGCTTGAACTTTCCACCAAGGATCAATTCAGATTCACGCAGATTTTTCATCGTGTTTTCCTTGAATTCTGGATCGCAAATCCCGGTCATATGATTCGCAACTTCGTTTTCGATGCAATTGATAATGGGTTAGTGCTTGATAAGCTACTCTTCGATCAAACACTGAAAGCATTTATTCAGAAGGGAACTGTGGAAATGGTAGAAGAGCTTTTGCAGATCGTGAAGGAAAAAGGCTGGAAACTCCAGCTCGAGCGACCATATTTCATGGAACTCCTTCAGGAAGCTCGGATGTCTGCCAGATACAGCCCGACCGGGTTATGGCGAATGTTCCGTGCTTCCGAGCAGAAGTTCCGTTACGTTGCCGCTTCACGCCAAGTGCTGGGATATGATACAATTTCTTTTCCCATCAATGATGTGGAGAATAAACCAATTTCTCAAGAAACCGAAGCTATGTGGCGACGAGCGATGTCCCTGCCAGAGACTTCAAGGCATATCAGGCAGTTTATGCCACTTCATAGTCAGATGATGTATTTCATAAATGCGGGAAAACCTGAGTTGTCCTTAACATCCTTTCGAGACGCCAGCATGTCTGGGATGGTCATGAAACATTTTCACTTAGATTTGGCAGTCACTGCTAGCATTTTGCTCCATGGCGATACTCGGGATGCGAAGGCTATACTGGAGAAATTCGATGCTCTCAAGGCACCGGGAAAACCAGTTCCGTCACAATTCTTCCAAGCAATAATGCAAACGAGTGAAATGGATGAGATTGAAGCGGTGAAGATGGCGGTTTTCAATTTTTACAACATCCGACAACAGAAGTTAATGCCTGTTAAGCATCATGCTGCGTCCACTGTCGCTGCCCGACTCCTCGATATCGGCAACAATGCCGCAGTACTAGATATGTTCCGGACAATCAACAAATCCAAATATGCGGCCTTTGCCCCCTTCGACCCCGCTGCGATAAAATTCATTACGCGTTCATTTGCGCGGATGGGCAATTTCAAGGGCGTCCGGTGGGCGATATTTACGGGACTCAAACGCGCATCAGCAGTTAATCGCGACCTCTGCGACGAGATTAGCTTGATCGTTTCTAGATCCAGAAGCTGCCTCCATATTCCACTTCCACCAAATCACACACGAGAGAGTTTCGAGAAGGAGATAGACCATATTGCAAAGTTGTCACGTCTCCTACGACAAAAGGTCAAAGCCAGAAAGTTCGGACCGGCCCGCTTCATTCCATTTACTGAAGCTATTGAAATGTTGAAGAGCAAGAGCTGGATGGCTGATGCTAGCAACAATTCCTTGAAGAAGGGGCCGCAGCTGAATGGGCATAAATTTGAGGATTTTCAGCACACTGATTACATCGTCAAGCACTGGAAGGAGAGGGCCGAGTTGGAGAAATGTTTTTTGCCTGATGATACGGAGGATCAGGATTGGAGTGAAAGTAGTGTGTGGGCAGAGGGATTGGAGGACTCCGTGGAGGAGATACCACTGGAGGAACCCGTTCAGATATGATATATTTCTTTTGGCTGTTTATGTCTAATAAACTTCGCGGGCGTTGGGACCAGTCTCCCAGATTACGTTTATTTTTCCTTATCTCCGAATCATGGACTTAATCATCCATTTCGTTTGTACATATGTTAATTGTATTTATTGTACGGAGTACATTATCCGTTTCTCTAAACGCAATTTATCGTTTTGCTAGGAGCTCATGAATGGATGGGTTTCTTGGCATCATTCTCGATGGATCTTATCTTTCTCTTCTCAATGCGGCTTTATTGGATAATACCTAAGTATTATGAATAGTATAATTCCGGTCCCTCCTCAATCACAAGTCCTTCATTTTTATTTTTTTGAAATCTTCAGACCATAGTTGAAAGCCAATATATAGATGGTATCGTTGCGCTCCTCAAAACATAAGCCCGTGTTTCTCGATACTTCTTAGCATTAAGGCTATGAGACTAGATTCTTTACCCCTGGATAATTAAGCTTTAAGGTTGCAATGACACCAAACGCATGGTTGGGAAAAGAAGCTGTCTCGGAACAACTATGAACCGAAACAATCACATGCTTCTAGGTTCCAGGTCACGCCACCTCCTGTCCATCACGTTTTTATTGGTCCCTTGTCCGCCAGCATCACGGCGCAAAAATTACTCCTAACAAAAATTATACTGGCAGCTGGGAAGGCTTCAACTCTTACCCTTCTCTCGCTAATTCGTCCCTCCAGTCCCTATATTTCCTCTAGAAATTATGCAACTACATATCTTCATTCCTATACGCAGCTGATATCTTTCCCTTTTCCCCTATTTCTCCCGGGACGTCTCAACATAATGACCGCTAATGGCATCACCAAAACCCCTAGAGTGTACTCCGACGAGAACGAGCGGCGGCGATGTGAACACCACGAAGCTGACGTTGCGATAGTGGGTGCTGGAGTTGCTGGCTGTGCTCTGGCCGTCGCATTGGGGAAACAAGGGCGCAGCGTGGTCCTCCTAGAGAGGTCGTTGAAGGAACCAGACCGTATCGTAGGCGAGCTATTACAACCGGGAGGAGTGAGGGCTTTGGAGAAGCTGGGGCTGAAGCACTGTCTGGACGATATCGATGCGATTGAGTGCAAGGGCATGGACGTGATATATCACGGGGACGAAGTTCCTATCCCTTATCCGAAGGATGAACACGGGGTTCCGTTTACCGGTCGCTCTTTTCATCATGGTCGCTTTATCATGCGCCTCCGTGATGCGGCCAGGAAGACACCTAACGTCACCATTTTTGAGACTACGGCTGTCTCTGTGATCCACTCGTCAACAGATGATGAGGCGCTTGGTGTACACTGCATTACGGATGGGCAGAAGGACTACTTCTTCGCTTCCCTCATCTTCATTGTGGACGGATACGCTTCCAAATTCCGCAAGCAATATCTGACCACAACACCGAAAGTGAAGTCAAAATTCTGGGGTCTGGAGCTGATTGACGCAGAACTTCCTCGGAAAAATTTTGGCCATGTCGTACTACCTGACGGCCCCCCCATCCTTATGTATCAGATCGGTACGCACGAGACCAGAATATTGGTTGATATCCCCGAAAATCTACCATCTGCGTCGCTGCAGAACGGTGGTGTCAAGGGTCATTTACGAAATAACGTCCTCCCATCCCTCCCCGAATGCATACAACCTGCTTTTGCGAAGGCCCTTGACAAAGGCCCCCTGCGATCTATGCCCAATTCCTTCCTCCCCCCCACCACGAACAAGACTCCTGGTCTAGTATTTATTGGCGATTCACTGAATATGCGACACCCATTGACTGGAGGTGGCATGACAGTTGCCTTTAACGACGTGGTCACTCTCTGTAACCTCCTTAGCCCCGAGAACGTCCCCAGCTTATCAAACAAACGACAGGTTCTTAAACAAATGTCTAAGTTCCACTGGGAAAGAAAAGGGTTAACGACTGTCATTAATATCCTAGCGCAAGCGTTATATTCTCTCTTTGCTGCCGATGGTATGTTCCTGTATTTTACTGGCCTCCAGCCTCTTTTCAGGTCTCCTCCATACTAATGATTTATCCTGCCTTGTAGACCCCTACCTTGAAGTCCTCCAAAGAGGTTGCTTCCGCTATTTCCAGCTGGGCCTGGTTGACGGACCCATCAGCCTCCTCGCGGGGGTCAACCCGCGCCCGTGGATCCTCATCAAACATTTCTACTCAGTTGCCTTCCTCTCAATATGGGAGTTTGTGCGCAGCCAACCCCTCTACATGTTTCCCATAACATTTTTTCAGTGCTTTATCATTTTCTGGACTGCTTGTCGGGTCATCTTCCCTTTTATATTCGCTGAAATTAGATATTAAAGCAGAAGTTAAAGAAAGTTAGAAATGCTGCGAGAGATAAATCATACTCGCTTCCCCTACTCCCCTATTCGTGTACAAGAAGGAATATCATCCACCTACGACGGAAACATGTGTTTGTTCATCATGTTGTTCCATCTGTCTGTGTGTTTGGTTACATTCTCGAAGCTGTACATTGATGTTGTTGGTTTAGATGGTTCGTATGCGCGAATTACGTTGTTTTTCCTACACTCAAACTACCCAACCCCTTTTTCACACCCGCCATTAGCAGTGGAATGGAATCGGGATTTCCAGCCACCGATTTATTTTCCTGAGGTTTCTTTTTTAATTCCTTATATTCTATTAATGGCCTATTTCACTGTGATATTTTCTATTTCAAGATGTATTGTTTTGTTTCTTGTCCGGCTCGTTTTCCTTTTGTATAGCTTCCTCTTCCACTAACGTTCTCAATATTTTATTATTATTCTAACCCATTTATTGTCATCTCGCCAATAATGGCTGGACGGAGCAAATCTCATCTCCTTCAAGAAAAGGAATGCCGCAGCGAACAAGCGCATTGTGTATATTGATTCCCTAATTCTTTCCGACGCTTGCTTTTTGTTGCCCCTTCATCTAACCCCAATACAACTCCCCTTCTCACATTTCTTCTCTTCTTCTTCTTCTCTCCTATTTCTAATCATTTCCCCCTTGGCACTCTTCAACCTGACTATCCACACCTTCCCATGGATAATATAGACTTATCGTTTAATTTGCTCCAGCTGCAAGATACTTGTAACAATTCATATAACGTTCTCTCCAAACTAGCGTTAACTCAGAAACCGCAGCCCACGGTGCAACCGAAGCGCAGAGTCGGGGTTACTTGAGGTGGAATAGTAGTTTAGATACTAACAACATGTAAACCGCGTTCATTACCCCGCAAGCCCCGTGGCCAAGTTACCGGTTCGTTCTATGGCGTATGCACACAATACTCTTTAAATTGAGGATTAAAACTTTAACCTACGCAGGATTTCTTCTCCCGATCAGCATATAATACCAGACTCCAGATTGCCGTGAGACAATGGTGGTGGAGAACGATGTAGGAATTAGAGTTTCAAGGCCTCTTTTTTCAATTGTGATGTATGGGGGAGATATCAGTCTCGATCGATGAGGGGAATATACTGATGCCAACTTCAATTTTGTATCCAGAGCCATCATACAGAGAAGCGATTTCTCTGCAGATTGAAGCGGATGGAATGCTAAATAAAATGGATACAATGTTTACTCTTCTCTCAACAAGCTTAACAAGAAGTGGCAATATAAAGGAGACGGAGAAAAGCTAAGAGATAAAGCAAACAAGCGGCAAATGAAGGTGAGTAAAACTTAAGAGCAACTTATGGATATCCTATGTAGCATATATGTGGTACGAAGCTAGATAAGAAATCTGAGTTAGAGAAATACAAATATTCGTTAAGCAAATAAGCAAAATTTTGACGTCGACCGATTATCCTAACGGCAATAACAATCAATCCATGGCGAAAAGGACAACACATCAGATACAACACACGTTTAAACGCCCATCCATCCATCCATCCATCCACCCACCCGCATAAACGGCTGAGCTTACTTAGACCAAGCAACATACACGAGGACAAGAATAGAATAGTTTAACAATCATAATGGCTAACGTGTAATGTAAGTAAGGTAAGTAACGTGCTTAGACGAAAGAGTACACCAGTTTGAGTATGAATAATGTACGTACCAAAGAGAAAAAGGACATGAAAAAGGAGCAAAATCCGACCTAAACCTATGTAGGAAACAAGAAAACAAGCAGCAGTACAAGGGGAAAGGTTTTAAGGGGAGAAAACCACGGCGTGTTAAATAACAAAGCATCAAAAATTTTCTTTCAAAAAAATGAAATGAAAAGACGCCACCATTGAGTACGACAAAAAACAGAGAACATTTATTTAGGTTTCTTTTTGGCTCTTTGCAAACTCAGAAGAGAAAAAAAGGGGGCACAAAACCATAAAAAACATGCCAAAAGGAGATTTCGATCAAACACGCGCAGACATTTTCATGATTGTGCAAACAAGCAATCAAAACATAGGAGCCAGTGTTAAAAAAAAAGGGCCAAACAAACAAGGAAAACCCCGAGAGAATTTCCGCCAGAGATAATCTTTCGTTTCTTGCTGCCTTCTCTTTCTTTTGCCAGTTTCGTGAGCTCCGCTCACTTTTTGCCCTTCCTTCTAGAAGATCCCCGACGCCCTGACTGTCTAGCTCCAGTAACACGACAGGGAGGGGATGGAATAACCAACACATTGAGAGGGTTTTTTCTTTTCTTTTTTTGTTTGCGTTTACACATAAACTTCTCCACGTGAAATTGGGCGGCCAGCTCTCAGTCGTCTAAAAAAATCCTTGAAAAGCTGACATCGCATCCTGAATTTTGGGAGTTGTCTTGATAGTATAACGCGATTTATAATATCAAGGAATTATGAAAGAAAAGCCGACAATTTTCTTCATATAAAGGCGAATTGAGTCTCGAAGCAAGGGCTTGGAGTAGGTTGATAAATTCGATGGGATGGGATGGGATCTTTCGTTAATGTAAGAGCTTATTCAGCCATGTTTTAAAACGCTGCATATATAGCACACCACACTCAGGCCAACAAGCTTTCAATCAGCAAGCAAGTAGAGGCAAGTCAAGAAGACATTGACAAAATATTTGCACTCAAATTTGCTGAGCCAGATATTCTTATGAAAAAGTAAAAAAGAAGTCATAAAAGGGACCCCCGATAGTGACGATAAGAATGAAGAGCAGAAAACAACACATAACATTCGCGTGAACATTTCAATGCTCGCAATCCATGGACATTCTTATTCGCTTTTATTTATCAACCTCCTTTCCTCAACGATTCATCAGCCGGAAGAGGCTCGACGCCCTTGACGAGATTGTTGTGGTTTGGCTCAGTGGGGGCCTTATTGCTTCTTTTAGTTTTCTTCTTCGTCGTAATCTGCCAACCAGTCGGAGTTGATCCGCAGTGATGCTCGTTTCCACCAGCTCCATTAGAAGCCGGGTGACCGTTTAGTTTTCGACGCTGGGTATCTGTTTGCTTCTCTCTATTATTGTTGTCCGTCTGCTGGGGAGTTGTGCTACGTTCATGTCGTCCATTTGGCCTATTTTTATGACTCGTCCCGTTAGCTTTCTCAGGATCCAAACCATTTAGGCGTCGTTTCGAAGTGGCCGGGGAGGTTCGAGATTCCTTGACGGGTGAGAGCGCAGGTGCAGAAGTAGACAATGGGACGTAGTTATCATGTGCAACATGGTGTTCCTTCTCAACCATGCCATTCTCTGCAGTGCACGGGTATGACTTTCCCCCTTTGACCTGATTCATATTTAACTTCCCATGAGACTCTGCTGAACGACTCATGTCGGACATTTGAAATCTTTGCAGCCTTTCCGATAATGTTTCTAATCTTCCACTGTGGCCATTCAAGGTAACACCATTGGCTCCAACAGAATCCCACCCATTGATATGTGCATGATGTTGGGTATCTTGCCGACCACGCCCGTACGTTTTCTCGTATTCCTCGTCATACAGAATATGGTCTGGCAGCCCCTGTGACAGGGTATCTGATGTACTACCAGGAGTATCAAATGGTCGATCCTCGGATGCGGAGGTACTGAGACTCATGGGGCAAAATTGGTCTGCGTTATCTACAGGCATTGAGTAATGGCGTTCATTGATTGAAATGGAGCCATCCACTATAAGTGGACCTCCGTCTTTATGTGTCTTGGGTTGAGATTGCCCATGTGTTGACAGCGGGTTGTGATCGGGTAGATGATCGTGTTCTAATGGAGGACTTGCTTGCTCCGTGAAAACCACCGCGTTGTGACGGTAATCCGTTGGATTGCGAAGGTTTGAAAACAAAGAGCTACTTTGGATGGCCAATCCATTCATGACAGATAGCGGCGAACCCATTGAGGGGTGATGGATTGTCTGGATCTGAGGAGAATCTCCTAGATAATAACCCACATACTCTGAGGGGCGTCTTTCCTCAACATAGGATCTTGAAAATATAGGAATGCCATTGGTGACCAGAGCATCAACTTCGGCATCTGACCTCTTTGGGGAAGAGGGTTGCAGTCTTGGGCTGGGGGTATGGGGAGCCTCGCCTAACGGGACGGAATGATGAGCATTACCAAAGTTCTGTAAAATAGGCGATGGCAGAGGTCGCGCTGGTTGTGATTGTGCCCGCATTGGGCCACGAGGGGACCCACTCGCAATAGATGATCTTCGATGACTGCGACGAGTTTCGGGAGCGGTAGGAACCATCAATGGGGAAGGAGGATTTGCATTGGCGTCTTGTATTGTGGAAATGGATAATGGAATGAAAGAAGGATTGAAGAAAACTTGTTGTCGAACGGGTGCTGTTAATGGAGGATGATTTACCGTCCCCGCTCGAGCTCGTGAATTTTCATCTTGACCAACAGCCTCTTGATGTTGAAACGGGAATTGCAAGTACGGCTGTCGCATCAGTGTGGGAGGGGCCCTGCCACTAATGAGTGCTTGGTTTTGTAGCTGCATTCGCAACTCCTGCTCCTGGGCCTGCAGAATCTGTATTTGTTGATAGAGATGGTCGTGTAAAAGATATTGTGCCTGCTGTGCCTGCTGTGCCTGCTGTGCTTGGAGAGCAATATCCGCTGCGAACGACGGGTTTGTATGTTGAATGTTCGGGCGGTTCGCACTACTAGAAGATCGGCGGCCTGTATTTGGTACTCGGTTATAGTGATTATTATGACGACCGCCTCTACCCCCACCCCTTCCGCCTCTTGAAGAGATGGAGGGATTAGGTGCAAGGATAGGTCGAGGTTGAGGTGGTGGCCTCTCCCAATTGCGTTCTTCTTCGGGGGGATACTCATACTGCTCGCAGCACTCCTCAAAGTTTCCTTCGGACACTGCGTTAAACGCTCTCCGTAGTTCCATATGCAATCCACGAAAAGAAGTATCATCTGCAGTGTTCCCAAGATTTCGCGATGTATTGAATGGCTCCTCAACACAAAGTCGATTATTTTGAAGAAGGTGCCAGCCTTTGCCTTCTTTCGATATCAAAGAACCCTCTCGCACTGACATAACTTTCGCTTCGTAGTCAACTTCATAACCGTAGTAACGAAAGAATTGAAACAAGAGTTCGCCCAAAGAAGATTTGTTATCTCGCCCGAAGCCAACTAGTTTTTCCAAGTCATCATCGAACGATGACTCAGAATCACCCGCATTTTTTTGTTGTTTGGAGCACCGTTTTTGGAGACTGGGTAAGACTGGGGGATTTCTTGTTTGGAGGAAACTGATAATCAAGCAAATCCACGTATAGGAGCTTAGGGTTCCGCCGAGGGCTGCACAGGAGGTGAATAAACATTAAGCCGTTGGTATAGAGGAAGCAGGAGTGAGCATAAGCAAGACCTACCAGCATCATTGAGTATTCGCCGTTTAGTCCAGTATTTCAAAATCATGGCCAAAGGCCGCACCCGTTCATCAATATCGACATAGGTCCTGATCATTCGGGTGTTTTCTAGTGCCATGGTGTTGTTGACATTCATATCGCAGGCCAGCAGTAATTCGGGATCCCATATTTTCACTATCGGAACTCTGGCATGGGAAACACAAACAACACGTTCCATACCGCCTATATAAAAGTCAGTTGGGCTTTTACTAGGGACCTGGTCAGATAATCAATCCATACTTTTCGCCAGAAAGTCTGCCAACATGCAAACCTTCTCCAACTCCTTGTACGTGGTAGTAATGCAAATGTCAACTAGGATAGTAGAAAATATTAGTTCCGTCTACCAATCATATATTCTTCCTTGTGGATGCTTACCATCAGAATCACTGGAACAGAGTTTGTTCCCAGAAGACCCAAACACGTGAACACGGATATTGTTACCCGGCCACTGCTTGTTCAGTAATTTTTCCAACTTGTTAACAAACTTCAACCGCCGTTGTTCACTTTCCTCAGAGGGCAGCAGCCTGTCGTAGAGCTCTCTCATATCACCACTGAGTTTCTTCTCGTCAGCGGGATCCAGTTGATTTTTTAACGGCCCCGTCTCCTTGGGCAACAATTCACTTCCCAGCGAATAGGGTATCCGCCGCCGGAAATGGGCCATTCCGGTTTCATATTTACAACCTCCATGAGGTCGTCGTGACGATGGGAGTAGGTGGGTGGATTCTGAGTGGGTAGATCGGGGAGAACTGTTTCCCCGGGTTGGAGATGGCGATCTCGAAGTAAACTGGAGGTCTCGTAGATGTTGATAAGGGGTAGAAGGTAACGAGCTTGAGTGTTGAGAATTAAAGGTGGGTGGTAGAGTAATGTGTTGTGGGAGGTCGGCGGGGATGGCCCACGCCATTTCGGAGAACGGTTTAAGCGCTATCGGTGAGACGTCACCCGTAATATGTGATGATACGGCATTCCCATGGGTACTTGATTTCATATGGGTCCCCGGCACTCCCAAGCAATGCTGGTCGCTTCTCCGGTAATATATCAGGAGCGGGACACGTCAAGGAAGTCTAGAGCAGAAACGAAAGAGTTTGTCGGATCCTTGCACGATCTGCACGAACACGAGTCTCAGACAAGCGGCTGAGGGAGGCAGCTGAGGGAGGTGGACGAGAGGATA
Source organism: Paracoccidioides brasiliensis (assembly GCF_000150735.1). Classification (NCBI taxonomy): domain Eukaryota; kingdom Fungi; phylum Ascomycota; class Eurotiomycetes; order Onygenales; family Ajellomycetaceae; genus Paracoccidioides; species Paracoccidioides brasiliensis. Next base: position 1,071,470 of record NW_011371360.1, read on the forward strand.
TGTTTTGCAGCAATATCAGAATCAAATATGACGGATATAATTCCTGGAGCGTAGTAGAAGGCTGGTTTCGAAACCGGAATGGGAATGATATGGCGGAATAACCACAGGACAAACACCCTGATATCGAAAATAGAAAATTAACGAGCGTCTTGCAAGAGACTGCAGCCAGTGTCAACTGTAACCTTCCGTTCAAAATCAACCGGCTCAATACCCAGGTTGGTCGACAGCGGAATAGAATTGTAGCCCCTAATATGAGTTTCGGGAGATGGAGGTCGGGGGTCCGCGAGAAAACCGGGTTAAACAGAAGACTAAGCGGCAGAGGATCTAATCAAAGCTCTTCCACCAATATCCTCAGTTGTACTGCGAACAGAGTAGCTGCGCAGGCTTTCCCGTCTGCAAGTTGTGTGAAATGGGGCTATTCAGCAGGGTTGCGTCCACGGATGGGAGAGACACAGACGATGGCGCCAGCCAAGACAGCGGAAGAACTGACCACAGGAGAACAGGAGATCACGAAGACTAACGGACAAAAGAGGGGTAGCAGGAAGACGTGTTCAAGGGATGAGAGAAAGAAGAGAGGTAGAGGGAGGTTCGAGAGATGGGAAGGGAGAAGAAGGACGGGGAGAGTCGAGGATGGAGGAAGGACGGGAGGTTGAGGTTAAAGGAATTGGCGTTTTGGAGTTTGGAGGCTGATCGCTTCAAATTGACTTGATGTTTATTACAACACTGGTACCGTACTGTACATACCTATACTAATACGGAGGGTTGGACGTTGGGCTATACCAGGCATTGTCAGGCAATACTGCGCCTATTACCAAGTCTTTACCTGCAGAGAACTCACTGGAAACTACTGTCCCTGAAAGGAAATGTGGCGCTAAACCGCGTCTGGAGTTGCAGGGTACAATCGTCTGCAATTTTGGGAGGAACAAACGTTATCGCTTGTACGGAAGTATGGTACGGTACGGTACGATACGGTCAGATACTTGAGGTACTTATATCATACCTCTTTATCTCATCAAATAAATAGCATTTTGAAGTACCCTCCCGTATCCTCCCTTTCGATGCAACAACACGGGTCAGAACTCCACAGAAAACCATGGGCCAGTCCGGGGTATTTGGCGAGAACCTTAATGACCTTCAATACCAAACATTGCTATTATTTTTAGTTGTTATTATTATTGTTGAAGTTCTGGTAGTTTCTTATTTCCGGCGTCGGAATACATGTAAAAACCCGGCCATGGTTTGATCAATGATTACAGGCGAATAACACAAGATCCCATTTTCAATCCTCTGCGGGCTGTGGGCTTGCAACGGCGTTCGGCGAAGTTATGTATGTATAACTAAAGCTAGTTTACTACTGCAGCTGGTCCTGGTGTTGTTGCAGTCCTTCATCACTATATTTACTCCGTGTATCCTTTCTATAGTCACTTAGACAAATAAATATACAATACAGTCAACTTCTAGGTATGTATCCATATTACTCACTTGTATAGCTTACAACCATTTCAAATTTCGTTCGAATTTCCTGCTTCCTAGTGTTCCTGGATGCCACTTCTGGCTAAATAAGCAGCAAAAATAATGCATTTGTCAACATGCTGATGTCTCAACTGGTCTCCAAGAATGAAGCATCTCTACCAAGAAATAAAAGATTGGGGGTAAAAAAAAAAAGAAGAAGAAGAAGAAGAGAGAAGATAAAGGCTTGGCGCCCTTTCCCCACGCCATTTGCATCTCAGCTCTTTGCTTTTGTTCGCCAGACATTGACCAATTGACTAAGATCTCGCCGTGACATGTGAGCCATTGTGAGCATAATTCTGCACATGTCTGGGCCCAATCGCAACCCTCCAACTGCTATCATGAATAGTATTCTCTTGAACGCCTATGCCTTTATATTAAAAATGGAATTGAAAATAGGGGGGAACCACACATCAAGTCAGCATCAGAACCGTTCACCATCTTTACCCCCCCTCCTCCAACTGGAATCCTGGGAAAGTTTGGTTAAAAACCTAGCAGAAAAAGCGATGGTTCGCAGCTCGGCCCTTGCACCCAAGGGCCAGATATAAACTTCCGTTTTTCCACGCCTTCCTTCGTTTTGTATAAATCGTCATGGACATGGTCCGTGCAAATGTCAACCTGTGGAACAAGTTCAGGATTGACCCTGCTTCTTCTCCACGCTCATCACACCGTCCATACACACACGTCCACACGAACACTTTAGGGTTACAGTGGATCGTTGTTCTAAAAGCGCTCCATAAGTTAAGCACGATCAACTAGGAACACGGTCTACATTGCTCTGCGCATACACCTCACATATTACTCATACATCTCTCTTCAACCTCCGCCCTCAACACTAGGGTTAGGGTAGATTATGGGTTAGGATTAGAGTTAGTCAAGGGTAAGGACCCGAGAAATGTGATAAAATCGCTACTACCATTACTACCATTACTACCATCAAGAGCATATAGAGATGTGAGAGATATATGAGTGAGATATGACTAATGCATGTAGTTTTAATGATGGGTGTCATGGTCTTACGCTGAAGGTTTTTCTGGCCGAGATTTTGAAAATAACCACGTTCAACCTCACGCCTTGGACATTTTGTTGGTCTCCCTGCACGAAAGTAAATAATCGTCAGAGATCTTGCAAACACCTGAAGGCCCATCTCATTTATGAAATTTGATGATTCTGACATAGCACCTTCCAATCGATCGATCGAGAATATCTCCGCCCTACGAGCGCCACTTGAACTCTAATCTGAGTTTAGCCAACAAGAATTCCGGAAGCATGATTTTATCCCAGGTCTGCCGTTTTCAGCTCCATCATCAACACCCCAGAACATGGTAGCTCAGAAATAGCTGGGTGGTTTTGTTTAAACCTCAGAATCTTCTCTGCGGCCTGCATGGCCCCCGGGTTCAGATAACGGGGCCACGGATATGCCCTTTTCCCCACGCCCGTTCGCCCAGCAAAGTTTATACATGAAACAAACAAACAAACCAGAACGCTTCAACTGTCCATTTAGAACCTACCTAGGTATTCCAATATCTGTTGGCTGAAATTAGATAGATAGCAACCAAAATAGAAAGAAATCCCTTTAATTTCTCTTCCTATTGATTCCTTAGAATCTACATACCCGAATGCAAGGCTACCAAGCAGAATAGTGTGTACCTACCTAGAAGGACTCAGCTGGACTCTAGTAGGCTCTTCACTCCTCTTTCACTTCACTAACGGTGCATTTATACACAGTTCCGCCTTGGTGGCTGTTCAGCTAAAAGTGGTAAATTCTGTACGACTGCAGTCTGTAAATAAATCACTACGTACCTACTGCGTATGTACTAAAGTTTTAAGAGTTACGGATATGTAGTATTTCTTGAGAAAGGCTCCACAGCTGTCTTTGCCTTCGCATCCATTCAGGTCGCAGTTTATTGTTATTGATGTCCCAGGAAAGACAAAATCATAATGAAATGAATCAGTGGCACAACTTAATCGGAAACACCACGCCACAGAGAAGAACTCGGTGGGGGGAACAGACAAACAAAGAAAGACATTGATGAAGGCCATAGAGGGAGAGACCTTGGGAGTCTTAACCAACACACGATATGAAAGTTTTGTCTCACGTAGCTTTTAGCTGTTTGTTAATCCACTTTGCTTTCGCATAATCAGCCTTGAAAATACTTCAAACACACTTTATATACTCATTGATTACAGATAGTTAGTTACCATACGGGAAGTATCATTTAGTTCTAACCTTTTGCCAACCCATGCTTATGATGGGAATCCAACAATACCAACCAGTAAGTAATTAAACCAGTCAGTCTCTTCCCGTTTCCACCATGGTTCAAATCAATCCAAAGTAATGCTGGTGAGGATCCAGATGATGGAGAAGGACAACTCACCTGTGTCAATCTACTGGCACCAAGAGAACATGCCGCATCTCTTTCACCATCCTGATTGAGGTTAAAATGGAGTGTAGCAAAGCAGCTACTAACTCCCCAGCTGAGTATTTCTTCCTAACTTCAGCAGCTAGGAAGCCTATCTCCGGAAAATGAATGCAGGGATGGTAGGTTGGAATTAGAGATAATCTATATGAAGTATCTAACCTGGACCCTCGCGGACGGTCGAAGTAGCAGAGTATTGAGTTAGATAGTGGCTAAGGTATACGTTGAGGTAGAACTCCTGATCATAGTTCGTCGAAGCAAGAAAACCCAGTCATGGCCCATCGGAAAATTTCACGCCGCACAGGAATTCTGACAAGGAGCCCACGATAGCATCCCTATAGCGATATCAACACAGAGAATGCCGTATGTCAACTTTCCCCTGATCTCGGAGCGACATCATGCACTATGACTATATCCTGCAGTCCGTGCAGGAGGGATGGACACACCAAAGTAGTGGCATTCTCGCCGCCAACCCCACACTTATTTCTTAACATCTGGGGGTTTTAGGTAGTTAGACGTGCCGCACCGAGCACAGAACGGATGACCTGCCGGCCTGCATCACGATGCGTTTGCGCCTGGGCACTGACCTCCTGTTCATCGTTGGAGATATGGGTGTGGTTTTCATTAAAAGCGAAGAAAATGATAATGCATAGCGGTTCGGATCCGCTCGATCTCCTTCTGGAATACAGAATGAGATTAGCGCTGTCGCTGCTTTACCTCTCAGCCCGACTATTTCTGCTCATTTTCCGAATCATGGCTGGCAACTCTAGTTCAGCTGTAGGTACTTCTTGTCGTCCCTTGAAAAGTCATTATCCTCGTCAATATAGGAGAAACGTTGCTTTTTGACACATTCCGATATATGTGGTTGAAATCTTCAATTTTTTCCCGAGATCAACTTGCCGCCCAATATGTATCAATTCTAGTGTTCAGTACTCTGGAGGTTAAGCCTTGGGCGAACCAAGATCTTGAACTATTTCTAGCATTCTGCTGCTTTATTAATGAGAAAAACCTTTACCCCCACATTTTCCGAGGATCGGATTGGTTTGAGAAGATGACATAGCAAGTAACCAATAGCCTTTCGGCGAGAGAAAAAGGGTTCCAATAACGGGACGACTATTATAAAATATAGTAATTTGCTCTGCTGACCTCCTGGCAAATCCTTTTGCACAGAATAACCGATATCAGCACCCGTAAAACAGCTGGAGCAAATGCCGGAATTGAAAATATGAGGTCGAACTTAAAGCTTACGATTTGCCCTTCAGGGTGATATCATATGACCGTGTGCCCGATCATACCTCTAGGGGTGAATAAATGCCCAAGGTCATTGTCTCTATTACATTTCGTACATGATTATTGGGCCGTCCTAGGTAACTAGTTAACTACCAAAGAGGATCTTTACCCTCAACGGGCGCATACACTTTTCAGTCAGACTTGATGGAAAAGTGAATGACCATGTAAACATATAAAGAGGCTTTTAAGGAAAAACGACAGAATTACTCCGTATCTACCACATGATTGTGAAATAATATCATCGTCACCCATTTACCTACAGTGGTGCATCACCATAAAAGTGAGACATTGTTGGCAAAATCACATGCAGCTGGTGTCATATAATAGAGTGACTCTCGCTGCTCACAGAAGATTGGTAGATGACAAAAACATCATCTCAACTTCAGCTGAAAATCAGAGACATCTTCACTTACCTGGGTACCTAGTAACCATAGATGTCAAAGAGGTTGTTCATTGGTAATTGTTGAGTCGCCGATCGGCTCATTGAGTCATTCGCCGCCAAACTTCTCCTGGGACAGTCGACGCGGAAAAAAGAATAGGGATAATTAAACCCCGTGCCCAAGGGAGAAAATGCAAGTGGTTCTCCTAGTTAACGTATCATATTGTGACAACGTAAAACTTGTTTTTCTAGTTGATAAAAATAAAGAGGTTAATATAGGTTGTCGTCAAGATCGTAATGTAATTCTGAAGCTGATCGAACAAAAAGGGGTTCTGTATTTAGTGATCTCGCTCTGAAGTTAAAGCTTAATAATCCACCACCAACGGCAGATTCTCTCCGAAGATGATTAATTACTCAACTCAACTATCTTCAACACATCATTTCTTCACATTTTTTCTTCAAAATGTCTTTATCTCAAGAATCTCACATACAGTTGGTCATTGCTGCATATAAATTAAAATAAATAATTATAAAACAATGATTAGAGATGATACATGAAGCCATTCAAAATATGAGATCATGAGCTTATAAAGATGATATCTGAAACTTTGATAAGGTTGACTTTGCAATGAAGTTTTTTGTACAGTCTTCAAAGTCATTATTGCAGCTGAGTGCAGTGAGAGATCATGTACAGCTATTCAGAGAAATTGTAAATGAGTCACAATTATAAAGTTTAAAAATTATTTTATTTTATTTATAATAATTTTAAAAGAAAAGAAATATTAAGTATTTTGATATTTAAAATTAACTCTTTCTCAGAATTGAAGAATAGCTAAGAATACTAATAAATGAATCACTAATATAATAAATTTATACTGATTTAAAAAGATATTTTAAGCATATTCTAATATTATTCAGTAAGTATGAACTAGCTACTTATTCTTAATAATTATAATAGTTATCTAACTGTAAAATTTAAAAATTTTATAAAAATAATATAATTATTTATTTCTATATCTCTGCTTATATATCTTATTTTCTTTAATTACTAAATATTAATACGTTTAAATCATTAAAATATATATATAAAAAATTAATTGAAAAAAAATAATTGTAGAAAATAATTATATTATCTATATATAAGAAGATTTTTACTAAATAAAATATTTTATACCTAATAACTATACTATAGCAAGGTTTAAAATTATCTTTCAACTATATATCATCAATATCATTACTATTAGTTTTAATTAATAATAATATATTAATATGTTTAATATTTTAAATATTTTAAATCATTTATCAGATTGATCATAAAATTTATCACTTGCAGAGAAGTGTTATCAAGAAATGTTAGTTATCTAATAACTTAATATCATATCTTTAACATCTTGAGAAGATTGCATAAATAACTATTAATATAAATATTCTTCTTTATCAATAAATCTAGATTCTACAAGCAGAGAATGAGTGGAAGATGAAGTAATAGACACAGAGACATGCTAATCTAGATCCGAATACTATTCTATCTATACAGAAAGATCATGAGTGTGTTCAGCGGCTTGATATGCAGATTAAAGCTCAGATTGAAGTATATCTCATCAGCTAGCTCCACCATGCTGCAGTGGCTGTGGGACTATTGAACATACTATACACAGTTGCTCCAATAAATAGCTATATATTCAACTATTAGATAGTCTTAATTTATTGATATTTTCAATATTTAAGTGTGTTGGCTGTTGAATACATTGAATATTTGATGATTTTCAGAGAGAACCCGCTGCTTGGTTGTATCCGCCATTCTGTGGTGGATTACATTAGTTAACATTAGTTAAACATGTTAACAATGCCTAGCCAAACTCAAAATCAGAAGCGGCTCCAGTCACCGGGACCACTGGTATCAATAGGTGGACAACAATACTTGCGCCTAGGAGCTGAAACACACTTTCAAGAATGAAATAACATATAACTAAATGTCATTCAATGGAAACATAGAAACTGCAAACGTGGTCCATCAGAAGCGGAATGCGAGTTTTAGTAAAAGACCAAATGGTCCTCGAGGATGGCAGCTTCAAAATTTCAAATTCCCGGTAACTAACTACTTAATGTGATGTGTAATTGATCGTTGGAGAATTATTTAATGAAAACCAATATTCTCACGATGTTTGGGTTGCTAAAATAATATAACAAACTGTTGTTTTTAGGAGATTTATCATATTCAATTGGAATGTTACCGATAAAAATTTCCGGTGGCACATGGTGCCGATATGGAGTTGTTGCTAGGCAAAAGCTGTTACGTAGGTGAGGACACTAGGATACCTTGGAGGGAAAGGGTTCAAGACTCCTGGGAGAACCTTCGAGCGCAAATCCATTCCTATGATCAAAATATTAACAGACTAGTATGTTGAATACTAACAGCAAATTGAGATATGAATAATAGCCAAGGCAGGACGAAGAATAATTACCCTAAAGAAAACATACCAAATAAATATGTAAATCCGAAGGTAGAGATAGATAGATGTATCCGAAGTTAACGCAAAATCTGAGACTCAAACACGGAATTGGAAAAAGACAAAACTAGGAGAGAAAGAAAAGAAGTGAAACAAGATCTGTGATGTCAAGTTCAACAAGTGTCCTCCAGCAGTACACATAGAAAAATCATGACAAAGTTTCCTTATATGGAGCCCATTTACAACCATAACTGATCATATTGCAATATCCTGCAGATTTTCGTGGTATCACTATCCAATTCTGAAACCTATTATGCGAAAAGAGTAGTGGTAATAAACCCTGTGTCCCAAGTCTTCTGGCGTTTTCATCCTCGTTTACCCCAATGGAGTGCTTCGTACACAGTATTAGTTCATCATTTAATATACCGCTCGCTCAATGTTGTAGTCCAACACGTTAGACGCCCAGACTTCGTGTATCTTATCCTTCTTAGGGCAGTGAAATTAAGCTATCATCTGTCTTTTTCGCCTCCCCTCCAAAAGAAAATTCAGTAAAACGCATTAGCTTTTCCAAAGTGGTTTAGCATTCCGTGTTATCAGATACCAGTAGTGCCATAAGAGCCAAACAAGTATCACTGCCACCGTCACCGGAGTAGCTATTGCCCAGTATAGCCAGAAGTTATTTGAAACAGTAAATGTCTGTTTCCCTGTCTTTTGGTCAATGGCGAAATCAAAGAAGTTCATACCAAACAGAGTCTATGGAAGTAATGTTAGACAAATAATTGAACATGTTAAGTGAAAGCTCTGGTTACACATACTGATATGAAGGTTCCGGGAAGAAAAACCAAACCCACTGCAGATATAATTTTCATTGTGGCGGTATCCGTTTGCGAGACGATATTAAATCCCTAGGCCAGCGTTAGCAATATTACCATGAATTGGGGAAAAAGGTCGAACCAAGTTGATTTCATTCTGGAGGCGGTCTTTTAATGATTCGGACCGTGCCTTGATAGCACGAAGTTCCTTCAAATGATAGTACAGCTGTCGTTCAATGATGTCGGCTACTACCTTTGGTATTGGTTGTGAGCCAGGTGTACTCTCTTGGCTCATATGGCCAGTGCTCCGCTGGTGCAAAATAAACAATCCGTGTTCGTGAATGATGCTGTCCATTGTGTCTACTGCGACATCTAGAGTCTCGTTTGAGTGAATTGCATGTCGTGCAATCTCGTGAAGCTGGGGGAAATCAGGCCGGGAGCTGTGGGTTTCGTTCCGAGTCTATATTAACTTAGCAAAGCAGTGAATATTCTGAAAGGGGAAGGAATATTTCAACCTTTTCAGCGTCGCGGACTAGATTTCGTATTTTCCAGACACACTTATCGTATACCACTCTGAGTTCATTAATAAAAATAGCATGCCAAGCATACGGGTCATTTGGGTCAACGGAGGATACGCGACTGCTCAATCCATCCAGCACGTTTTTGGAAAAATCCAAACAATAGATAAATGTATTCTGTTCTGCCGAGTTCCATCTGATGAACATTGTCATTTGATGCCACTTGTATTCATCCTCTGCGTTGGCTTCCTTCATCTTGAAGCAGGACCACGTATCTAGCGTTTTGTTAAACTCTTAACCTCGCAAAGGCCAAACGAGTTTCAATGGGATTTTTCTCCAGGCGGCTCTTACCAAGACTTGTGATTGAGCCATTGCTATCCAGGGTATATTTTGCATTAGAACAACCGTTCAAGTCATCCGTGGCTGTTTTCCAAAATTCTTGGGGGATTGTAAGGGTTGTCACCCAGTTCGGATTGGCCTGTATCCATTTTTCCCAGTTTTCCCTTCTGCCTCCAAAACTGTCCAATATGCATCAGCAAGATAAATTTTCGGGGACGTGGTACAAACAGCAAATAAACCCATGATAGGGGCGAGACATACACGATGCGAACCGAATTGTGGGGTTGCTGGTACCAGCGAAGTTACTTATAGGGACCCGCAAAACATAGAGCAACCGAGTAATTGGACAATGCCATTGACTACATCAATGAAATTTACCAACCTGCTTCAGCTCCTCCTCTAACGTTGACCTCCGTCTCGATGGCGGCCCAATGCCAACTATGACATCTCTGTTAACATCCATTTTGGCCAGTGGAATTGTAGTTGCTTTGCGTCTTACCATTTTCTATGACATCCACATTCATGTTCTCGCTCACTTTCTAGTGACTATTTATCCTGCGAAATGTTGGAAATTCATATGACACTCCGGAGGGTTCTATAACCCTAGATATAGACAAAAGGGGGAGATGTCTTCCCCCCAATCCTGCCAGGACATTCCCAGCCTCCACGGCGGCTGAATAAACCTTCTGCGTCTGAATGGTCGGAATTCTGGCATTCTCTTGGCCTGCAGGAAACGACTAGCGCCAGTCGCGAGTGGACTGGCACTATCTTCCTCGTCACATCATGTCGGCGTCGTAATTGAACATCACAGAGAGCTTATTATTAGTGAATTCTCAGCTCTCTCCCCTTAATTCGTAATCGTCCGTTAACTCGAGTGAAGACGCTGCTGCTCTTCTGAGCATTTTGGAGACTAGACTTTAGAGCCCTGTCATCCAGCTTGATACTTCACATGAGTCTTCGACACACTCTGAGTTGGATATGGCAACACGGAATACGCAGCGTCGATCGTTCATGGGCCCTCAAGTTATTACAGCTAAGCACATTTTGCACGAATGCAAGTCAAAGTTAAACGCTCTGACATTTCACTTTGCGAAGCCCACTATTTATAAGTCGAGTTAAGTCGAATTAAATCGATTTTTACAATCATCCGAGTGGAGAGATTTTGGACCGATGTCCAGGAGGAAACTCTAATCCCTCAGTAACTACCGTCACTAGTCTCCCATTAATAGCTCTGAAACATGGGGTTGGGTCGCAGTTTGGGGGAAAAGACAAGCTCATCAGGGACTTTAGTCAGTTAGTGTTCCATGCAGAAAGGTTTCGCACAAGTCGAGATATTCGAGTGGTGGGAGCGGCGGTAAAATCTCTTGATTCAACGGAATGATCCAGCTCGAGTTGCAGAGCCCAAGGCCTTCATCACCGTAAGGATATACGTCTCGACGACCCTTTAACTGGTCTTGTTTCAACGGCCTACTGTCCGAATCTGTGGCTATTCTCATTCAACACAAGTATAATAAGTTTGACCATTTTATGCAGCTTTTTGAAGGCTGCACATGCAAAGACATTTTTCACGGTTACCATCACTCGTTCCACACACTCACCGTCGTCATAAACGCTGCTCTCCCCAGATTTTATTTTTAACCCCGCTCTCTGGACAATTGATGCTTTGGATTCACGTTTGTAAGCTAAAAATTTGCCGCCCCTAGTTTTAAACTAGTTCTGAACAGATGTCAGGCCTGAGGTGCAGTGACACTTCTAGGGATATATCAGGTCTTGTCAAAGACCTATAAGTGTGTAACGCAAACCCGAATTCCTCTTGCGGATAGCCTTGATCCTTGAGGGATTATTGAGTCTCTCTCTAATATAAAAACACTGGTCAACTTGAATTGGCAGAGGAAAGTAGGGTTTTTTCTTTCTCATCAAACAAGTTTTGGATAATCCTTGTAGTTAACTTGTTGATGGACCAGGTGAACTTTTAAACGAAAGCTTATTGTGATTCCAAAAGTAGCTGTCACAACTAAATTACTAACTGCACAACAAGAGAAGATTGCTTGAGCGTGCGTAGGATTCAAAACTCATACATAATCTTCAGGCCCGAGCAGAGGTGACTCGCAAGCCTGAATGCTAACCTTATGGATGGGTTTCAAATCACTTCTCACAGCTTTCAACTAACTAGTATCCGCATTCTCCTTAGCTCTGCCAAGGTCCAAAACCTGCATTTGTTTGCTTTGATTCGTTGTATCATCAGTTCCCAACAGCCGAAGCTCATACCGTCAAGTTATATCATGATATCTTTCTGGGCATAAGAAATGATTTGAAATCTGCCCTTTCAAGCCCGAAGCGCTTTGTTTTAGACAAACACGATGGTCCTTGAGTGCATCCTCTGCGAACCGCTAATGCTCTGTTGTGAAGGTCTTCAAAAGATGGTATTCTGCCGTCACAGTCTCCTGTAAAGGAATTCTCAGTTCTACGTAGACTACTCAGCCTACAAGTCACCGGCTTGCCAGCACCTGTTACGGTGCCTCCTGGCAACTCTGTGACACACAGTCGGAGAATTAGTCTTATTATATTATTGACTAAGTCTTCGTGTTCGTTGTACGGAAAATCTCAGGGACCTGTTTGTTATTCCATGCCAGGGCCAGCCACTGGGCAGTGCTTCATGATACTCTTTTCGACTCGATGAGGGACAGAGCAGACGCAGCTCCTGGTGAAATATTGTTGAGGAAGAGAGTCAATTGTTGGGCAAAAGACAATTGAGGTATCACTTTCACATTTGAACCAACCCGTGGTTTGACATCTAGTTCTACTCAGAGAGCTAAAAAAAAAAAAAATGAGTGTCAAGTATTTTAACTACCTCATGCTTTTATGCCTGTGAACCTGTGCTCTGGGCTCTATCCTTTCGTCATCTTTGATTATGCACTAGAGCCTACGAAGCACAAGAACAGTAAATAAAACAAGCTGGATGAGAAAAAAAATAAGTAAAACAAAAGTCGATCCATGATTAAAGATCCCATCTTTTACTGACCATGCTGCCAGAATGAAGTTTTGAGCGGCAGTTAGCCTCAAATGATCCATCTGACTTACTATTCATGAGTTATGACGTTTCAGTCAATTGATCTACATCTGGCGTGTTTGCTTAGAAAATGGAAAAAAAAAAAAACCTTTTCAAACCACACTTCTTGCTAAGCAAGAATAATGCGAGTGACCTGGATTTCGCGCGTCTAATTCTTGCGCTTCTGCAATAACCATCCGTCACCCACAAGAGTTTTTGCCACAGACTCCATGGTGCGTTGTTTCTCGGTCGTCTGTCTTCTCTTGAGTTTGATATTATTGCACACTGAGTATCGCTAACAATTTTGGACCGTTTATCAATATCATTCTTGCTCTAGCTTTGGAAGAAATGTGGGCCATAGCCCTTAGCCTTTCTAAGAGCCCAATCCATGAAGCTAATGATGAGGTAGCCGATTTTGAAATGCCCCAATGCTGGACTAAAAAATAGAATTAGACATGTTTTCTTGAGCTTTCCTGCCTTCTTCCCGTTCAGGGGCACGAGAATCCTTGCCGTTATTAATGCAGGTTACCCTGAGAGAAGTCGTCCCAAAATATCAACTGACTAGAGTGCAGTTCGTTTCCCACTTCCTCACCTGAATTAGCTGCGGTGGAATATCAGTCCATGATGAATATAGCCGTGAGGTTGCGGGAACGGCTCGCTCCGAAGACATGCTGCTTTTCGGAAACTCCAGATATAAAAAAAGAGGAAAAGGAGCTTCCTTGAAAGCTTTGGGGTTCTATGTTCCATCTCATAAATACCATATACAAACCATACATCCTGTTGAACAGCGGCACTGCGCATTTTCCATCACTTTTTCCTTCTCTTTTTTACTTTTTTCTTTTTCATTTTTCATTTTCTCTTTTCCTTTTCTCATTTCCCTTCTCACGGGATACCCATCTAGGAATTAGTAGCCGCAATGTTGCTTCCATTTGCTAAACTATTGACACTGGCGCTCGCCTTCGTCAGTGCCACCGCCGCCATGCCAGTTGAGGACCAAAGTCTAGAAAAGAAACAGCTGGAAACACGAGCCAAAAAAGACCTATAGGGCAAAATGGTCATTGGCTACTTGGCCGTTTCTGCAGTAAGTTCTCCTTCCGTTATCATTTAAATCACACGTATTATGATCTCCACCCGTTACAACTTGGTACTAAAAAGTGCGTATATTCAGAAACGAGCCAAAGATTTCAACAAGTATAAGACCCTTACTTGGAGGGCAAAACGCGACAACAACACCGTACAGCAGAGGCCCTGGCGTTTACACCACACCCATAAAGGAACAAGTGAAAGCCCGTAAAGGCGAATGGTAGGTTCTTTCTCCTTCCAAAACCAACTGGAAGTTTTCTTTTAGAGATATATGTTACACATATAACCCAAAATTTCATAGATATCAAACATGCTTATATATTTTGGTCTTTTTCACAGGTACTGCGTAGTCCAAGCTGAGAAAGCTGCAATGGAACCGGTGGCGAAGCTCTGGGTACCGCAAAAACACGAACATAAACGCTTCTTGGAGAAAACCAATAACAATCCGTACCTCTGGAACTAAGGCGAGCAGTCGATAATCAGTTACAGTGTCAGCAAGGAACCTTCGTGGATGGCCTTTTCGACCTTGCGCTTGTCCGATGTGGATGATAAGTCTGACGCCAGGGCTTTAACGCCAGGGCAAAGAAACCTCGCGTCGATAGGAATATCGTCCAGATGTGCATCCGTCCATGGCTGATGAATCATTGGGGTGGAAAAATGGGCATTACGGCTGCATGCGTTGAGAGCATGAGCCCGCTGGCGCATGAGAAGGTTAATTATGATGATTGGCATTCAAATATAAAGAAAACAGGCTATAGGAGGTTTTGATATCTTATCTTTGCTGTTTCTCCTTTAGCTATGAATTCTATCATAGACGACTTTACCTTTCCCCTTGCTGATTGATTTCTGTTTTGTTCCAACTCCATTTTATCAAATGGCTCGGTCTTCACGCTCTCCCTCCCTCTCCCTCCCTCCCTCTCTCCCTTTTTATTTATTTATTTTTTTAACCGGTCATCACTTGGACAAGAAGGCACTAGTTACTCGACAACTAAATTGATTCAAAGGAGAGAAGAGGATGCGGCAATCGGGTCCGGTACAGAGCGGGTTCGCCATGTTGAGTAATGCATGTTACCAAGGCAGTACGTAACTATATATAGATGAAAAATGGCCGAATGGCAAGCTTGATCGATTGCAAAGGTTGCTAACTACGAGAACGACTATATGTTGGGGGAAAATAGGTTATGTGATAGAAGGGTCCCGACAGAAAATGCGCAGTGCGGAGTTGGGGGAGACAAAACGGGACCGGGAATATCCTTGATCCGTTATTCCCAGGTTGGTAATTAAGGCATGAATCAAGTTTAAGCGTGTGTCGGCAGAATTCGTACGTGGTTACAAGAGTAGCTAGCTAGTGATGTCAGTTCGTGGGGGTTGGAATGAATATCTGGTTAGCAAAAGGTTGCATTTTTTGCCATGCAAGGTATGAATTTTTTCTTTTTTCCTTTTTTAATCTTTTTCAAGTTGCGTTTACAACCTTCCTGGCTTAAATACTATAATTCATATTTCATTCTCTTGGGAAGGAATAAGAGAACATGTGGATATTTGTAGGTATCCTGCCGGGAAATATACATAAAAAAGTACAACGTTAGTTAAATTAAATGGGTAGAAGAGCAGCAGTATTTGATTAATAATGCTGGGGGGGGGGGGGGGGGGGGGGGGGGAGGGAGGCTGGCGGAGGAGTTATGGCCCATAGGGGATGGGATGGGAGAGCGGGGAAGACGAGGAGCCTAAGATAGGGTTTTGTTCACAGGCGAGAGTCAGGGAAGAGAAGGTGAAGTGTGATGGAAGGAATAAATGTGTGTATAGATAGTTTACCAAGAATCATTCTTTTGCACATATCCCACTCAGGCCCATTCTAAAGTTATTAAAGAGATGACAACAGAATCAGAAGATAGTTAATAGCCTAAGGGTCATTGTTACATAGGCCATTCAAGGTGATTAAAACATAAATGGATTAGCCATATTACTAGTTACAGAGTAACCTCATAACTACAGGAAAGAGGAAATTAAAGAAGCGGGAACGGTGTGTATTTAGCCTGCGTACGGAGTCTGTAATGTAACTAACAACGTTGTATCAGCCTGGAAAGCTAGATACATCTCACGTGTGTCAAAATTCAGTAGATTCACCGGACCCAACTGGGCAGGCCGTAGACCCGGGTGGTACATCCACGGGTCGGGGTACTAAACTAACAAATATATTTACTCCCGCGGCAACATATATTTTTGATAAAGACCATAGTATTCTGGTTTAAGTTGGGTTGATTTATATCGGAGCTCCTCGGTTTGAAGTTTTTCAAAGACAATGTTTATTTGAAGATGATTATTTTTCAGACTTATTAGTTATTTTAATTTCTGAAAAGACTGGGACATTCAAACCAATCTGTATGTGAATCAAATTCTCAAAAAATTAGTTGATATGAAGTTCTTAGATCATAAACTGGGAATAATTTTAACTAATTAGTTAATAAATTATATTTTAACTTTTTATATTATATAATTTTTTATATTTTTTTATTTAATATAAATAAATATTAAAATTAAATTACAAATAATTTTATTAAAATTTATTATAAAAATTTTATAATAATATTTAATATAAAATTTTAATATATATTTTTTATTAATTAAATAAATTTTTTAATTATAATTATATTTTATTTAATTAAATTTTTATTAAAATAATAATATAATAATAATAATTAATATTCTTTAAAATATATATTAAAAAATTATTAAAAATAAAAATAAATTTGTTAAAAAATTATAAAATAAAAATTATATATATAAATTAAGAAAAATTAATTATAAATATATTTTTATATTATATTTATTAATTAATAAAATTTAATCTATAGCTAGTTAATTTAAATAATATTATATATAATATATATATATATTATATTTTAAAAATTATTTGCTTTTATAATAATTTAAATAAATATAAAGGTTAAAATAAAAATGTAAATAGTTGAATGATATGAGCAGTTAAGTGGTGTGAGCAGTTGAATGATGTGAACATTTAGGTAAGGGATTGGATTAGTTAGTTACAACTAGTTAACTTAACTAGTTAGATAGCAACCTATTATTAATCCAGGGCAGAATATTAGTTACTGGTAATGTCTGTACCCAACCAGGATGTATCCTGTATCTGTATTTGTATTGTTCTGGTACTGTCTATTACTGGCCGCTCTCTGGCTGACTTCTCTCCCACAACTTCAACCTCCCTCAACCTCACCAACCTCCCTCAACCTCCAATCTCAATTTTTCCACACTCACTCATCCTCCTCCTTTTCCTCTCCCTCTCCTCTCTCCTCATCATCACTCGTGGCTCTTCAAAGTTTACTAGAGATCCTTCTTCTCTTGGCCTCTCCCTGTCTTCTCTATTCTTCCCCCTTTCCCCCCTCCCTCGCTTATATTCAGGGGAACTCTCACCTCTCAGCAGAAAGGTCACTAACTCCCATCGACTCGTGGCGTGGCTAGGTGGATAATTCCAAGGGACCAATATACACACGGCATTGCACTCCTTTTTCGTATGTACAGGTACGTGCTGTGAGTTTATGGTTGTGGTGTTTCTTTTTAAGAGTACAATATTATTACTTTTTTTCTCCAAAAACCTCGGGGATGTCCTCAACCTCCTACCATTTGGTACTTCTAGAAGGCAACGAAATTAAATAAGGTTGAGGAGGCTGAAGGACCCGATGCAGTATCCATCCTCGTCATCCATCAGAAATCCTTTAAAAATGTCATGAACTACAATACAACTCTTCTGCTGGTGTCCTCTATCTTCTCTCTCCACTTCTTCCTTTTAACTATTATCACATCCAGTGTTCCCGTCAATATCCCTCGTCCCACAAGTACTCGGCTATCTTTTCACCTTGTCTGGATTATCATCTCTTGCTAATCCTACTATACTTGTTGCTTACCAGCCCTTTTCCCGGTTATTGATTAGGTTTAAGCGAAGTGGTGACGATACCTCCCGAGCGGATTTCTGCACTCCTGTTACTCGACCCGACTTGTCTTTCCTTATCCCATTGCCGGCTCGCGTCGTTGTCACTTGCACCTTGACCGACATTCTGGATCGATAATCATGGCATATTACGAACCTCATGGATGGCAGGCTCCCATGCGCCAAGCATCCTGGGAGCAATCTGTTCCTCCTCGGTCAGGTTTGTCAGCCAGCTCGTCTCTATATATATCCATGGGTACTCATTCTTCTATACGATATTTTTTCAATGGTTATAGGAACCAGCTCGACGTCCCAGCGTGATGATGCGGCTGCTTTCTCTTCGCAGTTTGATGGTATGATTTTTTTTTCTCTTTTCTTTTTTTTTCTTTTTTTTGTGTGGTGTGGAAACATACTAACAAGCCATGAAGAGGTTGATCGTGCTATTGATAATCTCGTGAAGAGCGGGAAATTATTCAATGCTATTCCTCGTCGGGACTCTGTGCCCTTGATGATGAGCCGTCCTTACCCGGATTATGGTATGTTTCATCCACCCACCTACTACATATTGCCCTTCCCCCTTTTGGTTGGTTGGTTGGCACATCCTAAACTCTGTCTCAAAAGATCCTCGCATGATGGGCACAATTACCTCGCGTCATAACTCGATTGGCGACTACGAATCTCTCCGCCCCCACTCTGCATCCAACGCACAAGGTTTCTATGCTGCCCAACGTTACCAAGGGCGTCCAAACGAAGTGGAGCAGATGATGCAGGCAAAGCGACGGATGGCAGCACAGCGCGAGGGAGAGCTCCGCAAATACCACCATCAACAGCAGATCCATCGTACGTGACGAGTGTTGCTATTCGTTTCCTATTCCTTGATACTGAATTTTTTTCTCTTCTTGGCTCTTTCGTTCCCTCGAGTGTTTTTTTCTCTTTCAGATCAATATGTGTTTTATCATTATTACTTTTTGCATTTATACAACTCCATGTCATATTTTCGCGTCTTATTCTTCTTCCTGCGAAAATTTATATATGCTCATGTGTTTTGTACTTGCATCTTAACGTGGGTTGCATTGGAAAAAGGCCTTTCCTCCGAAATGTCTGGAAACAAATCCGATCGTTCCATGAGTCCCGCTGCGATGAGCGAAGAAAGTCGACGCGAATGGATTGCACGTCAGCGTCGTGCTTTGTATGGCAATGGTAACGCCGATTTCTACCCCAATGGTGGGCTTGGCGAGGAGAACCAGTCCTCTGCTACCCCAACAACCAATGCACCCGGGGTACGCGGTCCTTCCCCTAGAGTTGTAGACCCTTTTGGTCTTGGCCAAACTCAGGGTCAACAGGGTAACTCTGAAGGCGTAACCCAGTCCTCATCGGGTGCCACCACCAGACCCTCCCCTGTCGTTCCCCAGTCTCGATCCCGTTCCAACAGCATTTCCTCCCCCAGCACTGGCCCCACCTCTTACGGTATATTTGACAGTGCCAACGCCAGCCAACAGAAGTCACATGCCTCCACCTCGCCGCTTGGCGGCGGTAACTCGGAGTCCGCATCATCCCGTCAACTGGGTTCGAAACAAAACGTTACCGCTGTTGGCCCGATCGGATCCCGCCCTGCCCAGCCATCCAACGCTAGCCAGGCAGTTAACCCGGCTCTCAATAAACGCTCGACGACCCCACTCCACTCTCCATTAGGCTACAACTTTGCGTCAAATGAGAACGCTAGCGCGGGCGGCAATGGGAACGAACTTTCTACCTCGGCCGCTTCCAACCCTCCCCACCCGGCTACCGCATCAGCCTCTGGCTCAGGAACGAATGAGTCCTCCAGTCACGTTGGGCTGGGCTGGGGCAATGGAAGTGGCGTATGGAGATCTAAGAACTCGCTGGGCGTCCAAGCATCTGTCTGGGGCTAGAGGAAACAAGGTTTTCCACAGAGGGGGCTGGGCAGGGGAAGAACACGACGTAACAACGTCGTTGCCTTACTTGCGTTTCTCCAGACGTCGCGTTTCGACTAATTCTCTGCTTGTCTTGAGGAGATGGATGGTGTGCTTTTTCTTTCCCAACCCCCCCCCCCCCCCCTTTTTTTTGTTCCCTTATTTTTTGTCTATTTTTTATTTTATTTTATATTTTGGGACGGCGTCGGGGGTAAGGGTAGCGGAGAGACTTGGATCCCCAATAATGGTCTCCCCTTTTAATTTCATTCTTTTGGACAAGAAATTGCATCGGAAAAAGGAAACTTTGGTTTCCCCTTCTTTTTCTTTTCTGTTTGGTAAACGGTGACAGGTAAAAATGAACGGGGAAAACATGGATGACAGGAATGGTTTTTGCTTGTGTTTCGGATTTCAATTTTTTATTTTTATTTTTATTTTTGGTTTTATTTTCCCTTCCTGCTCTTTTAATGTGCACGTGGTCGAGTGGTTACGCCGTTATTTCCTTCAGGGTTTGATCTGGCATGGGATTTATGGATTTCGTTTCTCATCACAACTGGAAGGGGAGGTGAGAGGAGGTTGGACTGTTTATGGGTAGTGTCGTGATCGATTTGGTTCTGGTTTTGACTGATTTTGAGGGGTTGGAGGGCCGGAGTATCGATCTTGTGTGTTTCTTGTTGTGTTCTGTATTCCCCAGCTATATTCAGATTGTTTTGATTTTGTCTCGTATGTTGAGTTTTGGATTTGGTTATTTTTTTTTAAAAAAATTTTATTTATCTTTGCTTGTTCTTTGCTATGTGTGGTATGGCTTTTGGCTTTTGGATCTTGGATCGGTTCTGGTTTTTGGTTTTGGTTTTGGTCCTGGAGGGCTTTGGTCTTGGTTTTGATATCATCACTATCATTCTACTTGGGTTTCCCCCCCCCCCCCCCTCTTTTCCTTTGCTTTTCCTTTCCTTTTCCTTCCTTCCTTCTTTCTTTTTAAGTATCTCCCTTATAGGACTAAGTTGTGTTACTCGATGGCTGCTGAAGATCTTTCCATCGAGGGATAGGTTGTTTTTTTTGGTTTAGTTGGATTGTGCGTAGTGATATGTGTGAGGTTTTGTTATTTTTAAAATCCTTTTATCCCCCGTTTTGGAGTTCCTTGATTGCATTCCTTGCAACTTCCTCCTCTTATAACTCCTTGCTTAGTTGTGGTTGTTGCTGCTTGCTACTACTTTGTTTCTCCTTTCCCTTCAGCCCAGGACACAAAAAGCACCATCTCCAATCTTGATCTGAATTAAGCTTTTTATCCCTTTGTTTTCTGTTTACCCGCACCCTTCCTTGGAGATTTTTTTTTCTTTTTATACCTTGCTTAAATGATTTGAGTTTAGGTTCAGCGGTTAACTGTGGAACTCAAAATGGGCGACATCTTGGAATGTATCTACGGGGTGGATTTATCAGTGGACGGTACGGTGATTGCAAAAAGGCAGGGCTTGGGCATTGGTATGATATGGCTGGCATTTTGTGTTGCGTTTTCAGATTTATGTGGTGTGTAATGCGACTGATGTGATTGAAATTGGCTATTGGGATTGAGTTAGCGAAGGGCAGAAGAAATGGTTTAATATTTTGCTAGGTAGAATTTCTGATGACAGATCTTTCTCATGACTTCTCTCCTCTAAATAGGTAGTATTGATTGTTCTGGATTCATTGTCAGGGGGTTGCTGGCATCACCCACCCTTTTTTCCCTTAACTCTCCTAATTTTATAAATTCTGCCCAATGTAATGTTGTCCGTCTCTGTACGTGGTCGAGTATTCAAGTCACTTCAAATACTCCATCGCCCCGGATTCCCGGAAATTACCCTATCTATTCAGTTTCCTTAAGTCAGCGTAGTGCTTCATTACAATATCTTCTAGAGTATCTACATTGCACTGTGTTTGCCCTCTCATTTGCCCTTTTTATTTTCGTTTGAGGCTAGGATGGACAGGTTGGTTTCGTTGAAATTTCAATATTAGAATTTGATCAGGATGGGGTAGGACGGAAATGTATTGAGTATGATTCTAGAATTGCCTATTAACGATGGACGTATGAGTATGATTGAAATAGATTTAATGGCATATGTTCTGTTCTCCTTGAGCTAAGAGGTCCTTGATTGAGGGATTATTGAATAAGTTAAGATTGGTTTTATGCGAACTGGAACGACTGAATAAACATCTGGGAGAAGAGAGCAGCTTTGATGCCAAAAGCACTCTTGTTTACCATTCAAATTGTAGTCAAACAAACCTTTATTAATTATTAAATACACGCCACCTCAGGTGGATTAAAAAATGACATGAGGCGGCTGAAGAAAAAGACTACGAAAACAGATCATCTAGATCAACACGCCGTTACTGCGCATGTAAGCACTTACCATAATTATCCATGCCTCGAATCACAATACGATACCTTCTTGGAAAACAATGAGTCCCAATTTTTGAGAGAACAGCATAAGAAAAACTATCCTCATCGTCCACTGGCTGAGGAGCTATCATGCCCCTCACTCTTCCCACAATGCACAAATTCATAATCTCTATCCCTTGTTGTCCCGTTTCTATTCCTTTGCCCACCAGTATTCCCGCAGCTATGGCTATGAGGATAATAAGCTGATGGCAAAACAAATCTACACCCTGCCCTAGTATGCCTGGCTGAAGCAGCAAAATGACTTGTCACAATCACCAGTGAAAATGATGACAATGACCACTTCAAGAGAGACTGCAAATCCAACACCTTCCTATCAATTTCGTTCAGGCGTTCAATGAAGTTCACATGCCAATCCTGTATTGTGCCTACTTCCCTGCGCAGTTTCAGCAAAGCCTGCTCAATTGATGCCATCTCTTCCTCCAGCTGTCTCTGCGGTAAATGTCAATTCAATGTCAATACTGACAAACCTCGTGGTGGTGGGGGTGGAGCTACAGTTGATAATTTTACATACCTAACCACTCCTACATTTCTGGCGCCAGTTGGACGCACCAGGGGTGACAGGGGGCTCTGAGGGAAATTCTTCGTGAGCCATGAGTTTTCTTGATTGTTGATGTGTTGAGAGTTTTCCATGAAAATGTGGTTGTGTAAATGTGGAAAATGAAAGGGAGGAGAATACAGATACTTTTGGAGTCTTCTACGTATGAGTGTCAAATGGACCTCTGACAGATGCGTCAACGAGATATCAAATTATGCTTAAGGGCATTTAACCGGAGAGAACATATAGGTGATATTTTATCTTTGAAGTTGTTCTTGCAAACGTTGTTGATGTTGTAATGAAAATTGATGAAAATTTGGGCGACAAAATATTATGGATATTTGACTTTTACCTGTACACTATCCAAAAGAGCCATGTGCCCTCTTAACCATTCATAGAAGATGATGGGGGCCTCGAACTGCCAGGAGGAAATAGTGAGAGTCAATGTTTACTGATTGACCCCCCTGATATCCTTCCCACGAACTATGGATGCGCTAGACTTGAATGAGAAAGGTGCGCGGCTCTATTTAAGCTCCCGCTGGTGGACTAGTCTTCTTTTAGCTTAGCCCACAAAGTTTAGTGTGACGGCGGATTATTCTCTAGTTACCTCGGAAGATCTGCTGCGAGCATGTTATACTGCAGAACATGGCGCTGGATATTTCATTTCAAACGGAAATTTTTATATAGAGTACTCGTACTGCAAGGTAAAAATGAATACAAAACGGATTCTTATACATAAACTTTCGGACGGAACGTCTTGCGACTTATATAATTATCTAACTCGGTTCGTTGTGACCAGGGAACAGAAGCAACAAGAGATAGAAAAAGTCCAGAGAAACCAGATAATACAAACCAACTTCCTGCTACTACATGAGAATTTATATTAATCCAAGAGCTCCAAAGGAGGGAAAAAGTAAGAAAACCAAAGACCGCTTCCAAAAGGTCTAAAAGGGTGATCACACTAAGAATGGTTCTAAGATGGCCTTCCGCCTATCTTCCCACACCCTTCTCTCCCTCTCCTTCTCAGGTCGTCCAATATCATTCGAGAAAATCGTTTGCGCAAATATCTTAGCAAATATCTTACTAACTGCCTGCCGTCTTGCTGAGGCGGCGGTTGCCTTTGCAGCGATAGTAGTAGGAACATCTGGATATGATCCACTGGTCGATTGGTTGCCGGGCTTTCCTAAGCGGATGCTGAATGTTCTAGACATAGCGTTGGCCGTCGAGGATGCGGGGGCAGAATTTGTGATGGTTGAAGGGGAGGCTGGGGTTGATTGTAGGGGGTCAGAAAGCGAGGTTTCCGATATCGAATGGGTTCTCCGGGAAACGAATGGTTTTGATGTCGTTGGGGAGAGAGGGGAGGATAGAGAGTTTGTAGGTGATAGGGGGGCGATTTCGTTCACGACGCGGTTTAGCATGAATATGACGAAGGTAAAGGAAACACTGTGGACGGGGGAGGAGGAGATGGCTTCAAGGATTTGGGTTTGTAACTGTTCCGTGGTTAAGGGTGAAGATTTGGATTTTTCGAGGTCCGTGACATGGCGCTCTAGCTCGTGCCAGAGCGGGGCGGTTATTATGCCACCACGGATAGATTTGAGGAAGGAGAGGAGGGTTTCAGAGAGAAGTTCGACTCTATGACGGGACGGAAGCTCTGGCGGAAATACAGATGAAAAGGGCGTGTTGGTGTCTAGTGCATCTCGGACGCGGGAGAGTAGGTGATAGCGCTCGCGGCTATCTGCCAAAGTCCATGTTTCCGCCTCGAATGGCCAACCTAACTTCTCAGCACTCCACGGTGGCAGATTGCTTTGGGAATTGTCATCGACCATGTCCCATTCGGCGACAGCTCGTTCCGTAAGTTCAGCTATCGTCTCCGTCAACCTGAACAGTTCACGGGGAGCTGACAGACGGGTATCTTGCTTCGTATGAGTTTCGGTGAAGCGCAACGGTTGAGCGCCGGGATCAAAGTGTCGTGCCCCATTCTCAGGCATCCGCGTAAGATCTTCTAGCGAAAATCCAAAACATGACGTAAGCCACGAGCCATGCACCGGAATGAAGTAGTCCCGCCCATTGGTGACTCGTAAAACTATTATATCCTCAATTTTTGCCTCACCGTTATTCAATTCTCGAACAAAAGCAATGTCGTATATACAAAGGATGAGTTGTACATTTGTTGTTTCGCCAGGCTGAAGTGTATATTTCGGGCGAGTTTTGGGGTTTTGAGCATCGCCATCTGGCGAACCATCTACTTGGAGACGAAGCCAGGAAGGTGAAGTCAAACCATTTTCCTCGTCTTTGTCTGGAGGTCGATAATGAAAGCTGAATGTCGCCGGGACTCCGCTGGTATTGGCCACAGTCAAGCTCCGTGATACTGGAACATCGTATCGTACTTGGCCAAAGTTGACCGCATTGGGGTCATTCGCAATATGTGATGTTTGGTTATCGTCTGAGTCGTCCGGGTGATTCTCTACTACAACCGTTACCCCAGGTCTCGCCTCGTTCTCAGCCTTATCCAGTTCTCGAACAACTTCCTGGTGAACTTTGGCTTTCAATTCGGGGACAACGGCATCAAAAGTTAGGGTAAATTCCGCAGCCAATGGTTTATGATCTGACGACACGATATCTTGATGTGAAGTATAAAAATTTAACCTGATTATATCTTTGGACTCCGTTTGATCATTATCAGAAGCAGTTGTAGCCCCGGTTGTATCTACATTTTCATCATAGTCATTGGCGCCATCTACCTCCGGATCGTAATCGAAAAGAACACTATCGTTTTCAGCATCCTGCTCCAGTCCAAGAGATTTCATTTCCTCGTCCCTTTTCTTTGCTTCTTCGGCTTCCTTGAGCTTCCGTTTATACTCTAAATAATCGTGCCGAGTGCGGAAAAGTATTCGATCGCACCAACTCGGCCCGCGTCGTTTTTCACTCGAGTCGAAGGTCCCAGTGGTCCCGATATCGTATTTATATGTTGGCAAAAACGAAATATGTCCTTCCCTCCAGCCATCGTAAAGTGCTTTCCCATTCCTTTGCTGCCGATGGAGCTGGTCATGAGGGAGTAATGAAGCAAGAGTAGTCACTAGAGATGCTGGATCAAGATGCGGGTCAAAAGCAGAATTATCCTCCAAGGATATATGTGGCTCGGGAGATAAACTGTTTGACCTTGTACCTATTGAAGACCGGCCAGAGCCTATACTATTACCATTGCTATTCTGTGTCGGAGACGAAAGGCTCGCTTTCTCATCATGAATCGAGGGGGGCTTCATAGCATGGAATTTATTTTCAGTATGCAAATGCAGTAGTCGTCGCACGTCGTCACCGGGTATATCTTCCAGACGATAATTGAGATCTCCAAACCAAAAACCAAATTCCTCATATCCTATCATGTTACCGTCGTCTTCCAAGATATCATCGCCCTCTTCGAGAGGGTTGAATTTAGCACGGCTTATGATCTGTGAAGCATCCCAGTTCCTCCTGTCTAAACTACCTTTATCGGCGCCGGCAGCAAGGTGACAGTTGACAAAGACTAGTCGAGTCGTTCCCCCAACAACTATCCGCGTCGCAACCCCGCCCTTGTTCCCCATGTATCCCATCACTCCAGTGCCCACGCCCACGGAGCTAACGGAGGATATCGTAGGGGCCACTGACGGAGATGCGTATACTAGTAAAAGCAAGCCTACAAGTTGCTGGGAAGAAATCAACTTATACCCAAGAGGCAGCGCATTCTGGACGGCCTCTTTCCACCGATCGGACGGGGCCGGGTCAACATATGGTTTCAAGGATTCCGAGGGAGACGAAACGTCGACAATTTCTTGTAAACCCAGCACATATATGTCGACGTCATCACCAGGAGCTCCGGGCGCTGGTGGCTCTAGACTGCCAGTATTCCACTGTGCAGAGCCCCGCCCAACCAGTTCCTGATCGACCCAGGAACCCGCCTCGCCGTTCCTCCTATGAGCCTTCTTTGCATTTCCTGATCTCGCATATAGCTCGTTTTCCCTGTTCAGCCCAGAAGGTTTAACGAACCAGTAGCCGATATCGGCTTCAGTTCCAGGCAGAGCGGCAACATTCCATGTGCCGATCTTCACGCGAATTTGACGCTGACGGGTAAACTCGGCCTTCCTGGCTTTGACGGCCCGCGAAAGAGATTGAAAATCAGAGGATTGCGGGCTATCATCACCGTTACTGTCAAGGGAATCGAAGAAAGTACCTGGCACATCTGCGGGGTTGGACTCGACCTCGCGGAGGGACATAGTTTGCGCCATAAATGTAACCAATGGTGAGTATTAATTATGTGGGCAGGTCGTGGAGGTTCAACTTCTCCTCATGGTGATTCGGATGCACATTGAGCACTTCCTTGGAGAATGGTTGAATATGATGGTAGCTGCGTGCCGGACCCGAGCAAGAGGTACTAATCCAAGCCCTAGGGTCAGCTGGGCAGGCTGGATTTCCAAGGTGGTCAAAGAGATCTGGATACTAATAACTATCCGTGCTCCGGTCGAACCGTCGAACGTAGATCAGGGAGAAATGGGGCGGTTTAAGGAGAAGAAGATTAATCCGTCGCATTCAGTGGAGGTGGAAATAGACCATGGATGAAAGAAAGAAAAGAAGAGTATATTTGCTGGATATTTCATTGTTCTGATGTTGGTGGTTGAGACTATGTCATAGCAAGTGTAGATCTTGTTGATAAGCTGTTTAGTTAGTCAGCACAGTATCAAGTGGGTTAACTAATCAACTTGTTCATTGAACATTGAAGAACAGTCAACGCTCATATCTCCGATATCTATTGTCAAGTCTCTATCGATAAACTTCCTGGATGTGTTATATGTCTCATCTCTCAACGTTCACTGACTAGAAAACATACTTGATATATTCACTCAGTAATATTCAGCTTCCTCCATTCTCCCACCAACCAACCGCCTTCCCATTCACAGCTATGACATTCCGACGGGGTAAAGATCGCCGCAGCAACATCCACAGCAGCATCAACAATCTCAACAACAACAACAACAACAATAATAATAATAATAATAATAATAATAGCAGTAGTAGTCAGCAACCGAACTACCGATCCCTACACAACCGGAATCTCTCAAACCTTGCGCAGCCCTCCGACTACGAATCTGACATCCCAAACAACTACATCTCGGACTCCCAAGCCCCCAACGGCTCCTCCATGGCCACCGATCCCTCCCAGCTAAAGACCCCCTCACGCACAAACGAAGAGCTGAACCTATCTGTTCTCCAGCGCCACAATCCGGCAATTCGCTCCATTCTCTCCCTGGCCCCATACGCCGTCGTCTACGTCTTCAGCGCCACCAAGCAGCTATGGGAGAAGAGCGGAATCGAGGGCACCTTGTTTGTTTGCCAGTTGACCCAGGGCGAGCTTGGTGAGGAGCGCTATAGCGTGCTTGTTCTGAATCGACGCGGTATGGACAATTTCGAAGCCCGGCTGACCGACGGCGACGACGTGGAAGTTACGGAGGAATATGTTATTTTGAAAGTTGAATCGACCGGCGCGGAACCGGGCGCGAGCACGATCAAATCAGCGGATGGTCGTGAGTCGGTAATTTACGGATTATGGATCTTTTCGGAACCTGCTCCTAGCTCTACGGCTGAGGCTAGGACGTTGAATGCCCGGATTATCAAGGAGTATGCTGTGCATGGTGGGGAGAGTAGGAAGTTTGCGCTGGAGAGGGCTGCGGTGGAGCGGAGAAATAACGCCCTTGTTGGTGCGGCTCATGTTGATCAGCACGGCGATGAGGGAGTGCAACAGGGTGGTGTTCCCATGGGCCGGCAGATTTCCCTGAAGGAACTGTTCGGTCAGCAGAGGCAGCAGGATGACGAGTGGAGTGTCAAGGTCCATAGCCCCTCGTTGCGAAATGTTGATTTGGAAACGCAGTTGGCCCAGCAAAATCTGCAATCGGCATATTTTCAGCAGCAAGACAATGGGAACTGGCCAGTTCCTCCTGCTGCGCCGCCGACAAATGCAGCCAGAAATGATGTCCTTGGCGCTCTTTTCCGAAAAGCGTATCAGGGCCCTCCAAAGTGATTTGGACAGCGTGATGTTCGTCTTGATGTATTTTTTTATCTTGGATGTTTACCGCTGCCGCTGCCAAATGGCAATGGTGGGGACAATGGTCGGAGTGCTCTACGACTAGTATGATATTCATTTGTTACCTTTCTCCATCATCTTAAATAGGGCTCTTGCTCTCGGTCAGATGACGCAATGAGATGTAAAGCAGTCTACGAGGCCTATTTCTTGTCCTTCTAAGTCTAATGGGACGCTCTGACAATTCTATATCTTTTTCGAATAATATCCCTTAAGAACCCTGCCGTCTTCTCTGCCATGATATCGCTATGCCCTGTATATGCGGAAGAGTGCGAAGGAGTCAGCAAGACTAGAGCTTCGCATACACAGGCCCTTGTCTCGAATATCGAATGGCCTCAAACCCCAAAACAAGGGATAAGAACGAAAAAGCCAGCGATACGACAAAAGCAGACATAAACACTTACGGATACAAAAGCCATGCACCACTCCGTCCTCACACACATGCATTCTCGGGGCATTACTGGTGCCGTTGCCCATACTGCCTCTTGCTCGAATGATATCCTCCCGCGTCTGGTCAGCTACCCAATGATCACTTTGAGCAAAATACAGCACCAGATCTGGTGATGAATTTGTTGGAGTAGAGGTGGAAGTTGAACTTTCAGTGGAAGATGAGGCTATTCCCCATATTTCATCGCTCCACTTATCGGATGTTATATCACGCATTTCATCAGCGGACATGTGTCTGTTGGCATGATATGTCAGCAGGAGTTCGTCTCTTATTTTTATTAACGTATTTCTCCCTGCCTAACAGCAAGTTTGTGTCTGCATTTACACTTGAGCACATTTACATTTGTAGATGGCCTTGAAAAACAGTAATGTTATGTAGATAGCTATTCACAGGGGAACGACCCAGGGGACGGGGAAGGGAAGAGAAGAAGTTGAGAAAATTGGGGAGGGAATAAGTCAAAATAACGCATTTAAACAAACACCCAAGATCTTACATTGCTTGCTCAACACCCTGTCTACTCTTCAAGAATGCTATTGTTATATCAATTGCGTCTTCTGGCGGTGAAACCATTACCATCGCCACTATGCTGCGTAGCACGGATCCTGGCAATATGTATACCAGGAGTTTGACAAGAAGGCTCGTAAGAAGCGCTAGGTATGGCATGTAGAGGAGTTTCTGTGCATTGAGTATCAGCTACAAATAAAACGGGGCCCAGCGTAAGGAGGGATAGGGCGAAAGGGGTGTGGAGAGCCGAAAAGGGAGAATGAAAAGCAGTAGGATTCCGAGAATACGGATCAATCAGATCGTGTCTGAGAGAGGAAAAGCGATAATGAGTAAATAAAATTAAAAAGAATACGGACAGTCAACTTCCTTCCAGCTGAACTCTTTGCAATATCAACAATAGTCGGAAATAATAGAATTCCGCCTATGATGTCCATCGCACCGGCATTTCCAATGGGTGTCGTTTTCTTGGTCTCTGTATGCCGTCTCAGAATCTCCATGGAGATATATGCCCCAACGGAATGCCCAATTAATATCACTTTAACATTCCTCCCTCCCTCCCCTCTCTTCTCCCCGTTTTGATCATCATCGCTCTTATTTTTCTTCTTGTGCAACTGCAGCTGTAAATTCTCATGCCACGCAGCCACGAAATCTTTTAGATTCCGGTACACAAACTCGATCTGCTCAAAGAGACTGTAGAGCTTTGGGTCTGTGGCGTGAGATTGAGATTGAGATTGAGATTGAGATTTCCCTTCTCCTGTTCTATTTTGAGACATGCTGCTGGTGGAACTGAGGACACTACTTCGGCTCATGTCATCTTCAAGAATCTCAAATCCGCCCATGCTTTTCCCGTGGATGATGCATTGGGGTATACTGCCCTTGTTGCTATTGGTATCACTAGCACTAGCAATTGATGAAAGATTGGAACTCAGCAAGGACAGATATGTATTGTAATAGGATATCAGGCCTGGATTTCCCGGGATGAAGAATAGCAATATGGGTTCTGCCTCATCTGCTGAAGAGTCTGTGATCGTTAAGAAGCTGTTTGCTGTGATGTGGGGATTTGTTAAAAGGGGCATTTTCCGCTCTGATTTGAGGAGTATATTATGCATATGAATTGATGAAGAGCAGTTATGTGGTGTTCTTATGCGCGTAGAGTTGCTCTGGGGAGATGTCAGCGTTGAAGCTTCTCTTTAAAACGGAGAAACTTTTTTCAATGTGGAGAATTTTCTGCTGAAGTTATTTTAATAATGTGCCGTTACTTGCACATGAAAATTTTATATGCTGCCAATCATTTAAGTAATGCTTAGATTTTCCTACTATTCCTTTATATATTTTGTAAAACAAAGGCATTAAAGGAATATCTGTGGATGGTACTGGCCATAAGTCTTTCATCCCAATTCTAACTGAACTAAAGCCGATAAGTCATATCCATCTATTGCTGGCCCCTGAGTCCAACTCTTCGTTTCTAAAACCTAGGTGTAGTGAGAGATTTTGCCTGTAACCGGGATTGCTTAAGCAATGATTATACAAGAGGAAATATCATGGAAAATATCATAGCCCAGAAGAGGGTCATTAGGAAACAAAATAAACATAATTAAATTGTACACGAATAAACTTGGTCCAAGAAGAAATCGTATATGATCTTCGTAATCATATGATCACAGGTGAGGATGATTCAGTATAGATAGCACCAAAATATCCCACATTGTGGTTTGATAGCTTGTACAGATATATAGCGTCCATTCTCTTAGTTAGTGTTAATCAAGAGCGGTAAAACATTTGTAAAGCGGTGGTGCAGATTGAGTGGCCGCAGGATAGGATATTGAATGTACCCTGCCTATCCCAGATATCTCTAGAAGGGGTGAACCTTATCTGAGAGGTCTTCAACGTGAATATTTTGAGATCCAACTTGTTCTAGCGTCCCTCAATGTGCCTTGTTCAAGCCTGTTCTGGCAGTGTGAGAAGAGCTTCTTGAAGTTCTAAATTTCTTATCCAGTCCGCCTCAAAGTGCTCCACTGGGTTTGTTTCAACACTTTGGTGGAATCATCAGCATGGACGAAGGCTTTCATGGTACAGACGACATCGAAGGAAGCATCAGCGAAGGCGGAGAGATGGTGGTAATCACCCCCATTGAAAATGGAAAATCTTGCAAGTGGTGGAATTTCACACTGCGCTGAGTGCTTTTCAGGTGGTGAGAGATAACTAACTAATAATATCAATCCCCATAACGTTCATATAGTTAACTATACAGGAATGGATGAAGACTCACATGAAATTTGCGCTGAGTTAAATAAGTTTATTCTGGCATGCATGCACAGGGACTGAGCTGTCATTCATACTATCGGGTTGTGCAATGATCTATGATGTTCATCTCATGGAAGAAAAGCTATAACTACACCAGATTAAGGGTGAAATACGGTTCTCAGGTCCTCGATGCCGTAGCTGGGTCTGGATGTGTTGTCATGTATAACTATAGGACGGAAAGGTCTGCTGTAGCTGGCACTGGTGCGTGGGGCTTAAAATATCCCCTGCAGGGGTGCAAGATGCATTTGAAGGCCAACGATCTTATAGACCAGATACCCAGTCTGAAAGTCTGTGCTTAACTAGCCTGACAGACACCATTGCTATTAAAATATATATATATATATATATATCTTGCGATTTCAATGCTGAAGGTGCAGGAGATTCTCCTTGTAAATCTCTCTGCAACATTTGTTCTAGGGAGCTGTTGTCGGGTTTCATGTCGTCACTTCAAACCATGTATTTCAACCTCAAACCATGCCCCGATCTTGGCGCCTGGGGCTTACAATCCGGGGAAGGGCAACTTAATTTGGGAAGTTAATGACAACCTATGGACACCATGGATCAGTATTCGGGCTAAACATCATGCAAGGTATCAGGTTCTGCGTGTTTGTTCCTAATCACTCGATTCGGAAAAGAAAAGGTAGCGAAAAAGGATCAATTATCCCATAGATATATATGTGTGCCTTTCTTCCCTCAATCTCATTCTTAATAATAAACACTAAAAAAAGGATTCAAGGCGAATTCATAGATATGGCGCATGGAGACGTGTTAAGGGAAACACACGTTGGGACGTTGGAAGAAGCGGCATAATAGCTGAACTAACTAAACAAATAAATAGCCAGCACACAGATGCACAAGAGGATAGGATAGGATAGGATAGGCGCACTCCGCAAAAATAGAATGACCGAGACAGGAGAAGAAGAAGAAATGGAAAGGGCCCATACGTTCCCAAAACACCCACAAAAACCAAACCCCATACCGAGCAGAAACCACTGCACAAAACACAACCAACCTGACAGCGCGCGTAAGACAAGAAAGAAGAGGGGGAAAGAGTGAAAAACGCGGTTTTTATGTAGCGCGAGTATTGTCTCCACCTCCTCCACTGCGATCGCCAACACGACCCCCAGCAAGGATAGCACCACCATCATTCTTCTCGGGGGATATTTGCATGCCGTCCTTCAGCAATGGGCGTGGCGGTGCCGATGGCCGCACTATTCGCCTTCGTCCCTGGCCCGGACCCCACGTCCCCAACCGCCTCTGCCGCGACTCCCATTCCCGGCGAAGCATTCTTCCCGGCAACTCCTGCCTTCAACGACGACATGGTCAGGTTAATGGAAATCTTCTTCGGCCCACCGCCACCGCCACCAGCAGCAGTGCCACCTCCTGTCCCGGCCTTCGTCTTCAACTTCGTATTCGACGAATCCACATCACCGCCACTATCGCCATCACCAAGTCTCTCCCCAGCCGAAAAATTCTTCTTCTTCCTCAAAGCGCTAACACCGCTACCCATGGAGGAGCCGACGCTGCTAAGACTTGAGCTGCGCCGCTTCGTGCCCGAGGATAATTTGATGAGCTCGTCATCGTCGTCGTCTTCTTCGCGGCGGCGTTTTTCGGTGTAGCGGTGTGGGGGGAGGCGGGGGTTTGGTTGGAGTTGCTGTTGAGGGTGCGTGCTGGAGTCTGAGGTGGTGATGAAGGTGGTTTCAGTGAGTGGTTGTTGAGCCTGTGGCTGTGTCTGTGTCTGCGCTTGGTCAAGGGAGGAAGGTAATAGATCTGCCGGCTGCTGTTCCTGCACATTAACGTCCATAGGGTCGCCGTCGTCATTATCGTCAGGATAATCGACGAGAGGTTTGACGGCGGGCGACGCAGATCCGTTGACCGCGACCCCTGTCGTCATCGTTGTACCGGTCGTCGTCACAGTCGTATCCAGTCGTTGCTGCTTTTCCTGCTGATTGTCGACGTAAGCACTGCTGTCTCTTCACCGAAACGACGCGCATGCAAAAACTTTTGACATGCACGATTTTCTTTTCTTTACTATCATGAAAGAAGCTTACCTCATCTTCCTCGTCATCCGAGTTATCGAAGTACTCTTCCTCCGCCGCATCCATCTCCTGAATGCCATGCCACCGCTGCCCACCGTTGATGAGCATTCGCGGCACAGCAGCTGTGCCCGACTCATCCTGGTTAAATAGCGTCGCATCTGCACCTTCAGCAGTATTGCCGTATCCTTGCATCTGATCATAACGCAATATCAGATTCTGGAACGTGTCAACGTAGGTGATGTCCTTGAGAACATCTCTGTGCTTCCCGACGACGTGTATGATTATCGCCTTAATATTTTCGCGCTTGACGAATTCGAAGAGTTCCAAACAGGCGGAGTTCAGCAGGTTGTCTCGCGGCATGGATTCGTAGACAATGTTGAGTATTAGTTCGAAAATGTTGTTGTGGGTCATCTGCGCTACGTAGAATGTATCTTGGAGGCTTATCAAGGCACGGAAGAATTTCACAGCGGCTGGCGGACAAGGTCATGGTTAGCGCGGAACCAACTCCTAACGACCAACCTTCTAAAGAGACAGATATTGCATACTTAGTTTCAAATGTTTGTGCGGCACTGTTAACATTTGCGCCACCTTAGGCGTAAGTGACTCCCCATGTATAAACCCTCGACATCGTAAATAATGCTGCCTAACAAAGAAAGTGAGAATATCAACAAGATGCGAATATAGCGAGACTTCTTGAAACGTAAGATCATTAACTAAAAGCGCCATATTTGTCAGTATTCAATACTAAGCCTTTCTGCTCGGTCTTTTTCTTTTCAGTAATCTTACGTGATTTCCTAGCGTCCAGTAGTTTGAACGGTGCAAACAGCTTTTTCACCAATTCATCGAAATGGCTCTGCACGAAAGCGCCCGGTAGCGGCGGGTTCTGCGCGTGCAGTTTCGAAGCACAGTCTGCTCCAGTGCTACTCTTCGGATCCTGGATCGGCAACAGCGGGTCTAGGGTGGCCTTAATTGCATCTGCCAATTGGTTCTTAACGCCCAAATCTGTCTCCGCGTGAAACAAGTCTATAAGCCTATCCGTCAGCGACACTTTATTTTCATTCATGACCTTGAGCATATATCCGCGCATCATCAGCTGGTCGTGGTCGAGCAGGGCAACTAGGATGTCGATACCGGTCGTTCGTATGGCGGGGTTGGGGTGCTTCACGGAAAACGCGATGACGGAGAAGAGGCCGTGACTGATGAAGTTGGTGAAGAGGCTGCCACGTGCGGGAGCTTGGAGGTTTTTGGCGATGGCGGCGCATTGTTGGAGGAATTGGACTGCCTCTTCTTTTCGCTTGTTGTCTACATTTTTCGGGTTGAAGACGGCGAAGAGTTCGTGGAGGAAATGGGTGTTACTTTGGAGGTGCTGGACTATATCGACTTGGTTGAAGAAGATTAGGGAGTTTAGTACGGAGAAGGTGGGGTCGTCGAGAATTCGGGCCAGCACAACGTCTTTCAGATATTGTAGGCGCCAGGTGTGTCTGATTTTGCGCAGGACTACTGGGTCCTTGATTGGAACAACTTGTTTAAAGCGACTGCGGTCATTGAGGTATTGACGATGGTTTGCCTTGTGAGCGGGGAAATCGGGATCGTCTGGAGGGGGTATGTGGAAGGTCAGTCAGACAAATACGGAAAGTTAGAAAGCATAGTTGGTTGAATGTGACGTACATTCCAGAGCGCCAGCGACACCATTGATAACATGATCGTTCACGAGCAGCTCGGTGAGAGTATTGTCGTTGAGCAGTATAATGGACTTCATAATATTACATAGCCGGTGCAGATCCGGGAGGCTTTCTAGGTCTTCGGCATCGAAAACCAGGGGAACAAGCTTGAGGATGTATTCATCGCGGAGTATAAATTTGGTGAGTGAATCTCGTGTAGGACCGACGCTGGCTTGTCGTATTTTTTGCTCAACATCTGAAAGATTTCCTAGGTCTGGGGCGGGGAGTATGACGGGATTTCCGAAGCTAGCGTCAAGGGCATCGTCGGAAAGGGAGTCATCTGAGGACTAGGCATTAGTGAATCGAGGATATCGATCGTCATGAAGACGTAAAGCAACAGGTTAGTTATGTAAATCAACTAACCTTGACCCGTGAAAGATATCATTTGTCGCTGAACATTGCTCACGAACTCCCTTTAAATCGTGAATAACCCCATTAGTAACAGATCAACCGACTGGCGGAATCACGGAAAAGAAAAATGAAGAGCAGGAAGAAACCAAAAGGGTACGAACCAAATGACAGCGCAACCCTCTGCCTCCTGGAAACTTAATGCCATATCTGTGCCGCTTGCCTCTGTCCACACGATCAACGTCTCTGTCCTTCAAGTATCAGCCCGTGTTCCTGTCCGCCTGTTCCGAAGAGGGTGCAAGCGCAGAAGAAGATTTGCATTTGCCAGACCTTGTTGCTTCTGATATCCATCATCCCTACAAACCCTGGTCTCCAGTAACATGCGCTCAGGTTCTTCCTCGGACTCAACGTAGATTCGCGGTTCATCCTAACAAAGAAAGATAATCATGCATTAGCAAAAGAGATCCTTTACTTCGGCGCGAGATGTCTGAGCAAGGCAGCACGTTATGCGATCGGACTAATGTGCGAGAGTAGAGAGGTGTGAATTGATGAGATGAGGGTGAGAGGAGAGAAGAAAAGAAGAAGCGCACATACATCGATAACTTGAGCAGAACACAAGCCGGTCCCTCTATCAAACCAGTCATTATCTCTGAGTTCATAGACCTTGACCCGCTTGCGATCGTTTAGCAGTGGCGCCACCGCTGCCATCATCCGAGATAAAAGAGGCGTCTCGTCACTCCGGCGACAACTCTTGTCGAGAGTACCGGGGGTGATGAGAGCCGCAGCCAATACACGCAATCTCTCGCAAAAGTTGAAGGTGGGGGAGAAGAGAGGAAAGAGAGGAAGATAAGGGATTTACGCCAGGGGAGACAGAGAAAAGGTCGCGATCGGCAGATGCGCCGACGGGAGTGGGATGGGAGGAATTATTAATTTTTTGTCTTCTTCTATTATCCTATTCTTTCCTATTCTTGTTTGTCCTTTTATTAGTATTTGCGACGAGATAGCGTCGTCGTGAGATTGCGGAGGTTATTTATATTTAGGTGCGATCTACGGGCGTAGACGTGGACGGAAGGGTTTGTGTACCCTGGGGGTGGGGGTGGGGTACAAGGGAGTGCGCCTGGGTAGGGTTTGGCAGAGGAAGCTCAAGACCGCTGTACTTTTACAGGCGCAGGGAAATGGAGATGTTTAGGCGACAAACAACGCGAGCGACGGCAGATGGGAGGCTGGAAGAGTGAGAGAGGAAGAATGTTGAAAACTGAGGATGCTGGATACCGAAAGGATCGGAGTTGTCTATTAAATAGGGATCTGGGAGAGGAATAAGGTGGGCAAACAGGCGGGTTCGGGACTGGGTGGACGGGGGCAGCAGTATTCAGAGTGTGAGAGAGTGTGTGTCTCTGTGTGGCCGCCAGGAGTCGAGTACTGTCGCGACGGACCGATACAGGAAGGAGAGCAGCGGGAGAGAGATGGATCAGATGGATCAGAGATGGCTACGGCGGCAAAAGAATGACATCAGCTGTAAGAGATCGCCTTCGTGGAAGAGGAAGAGGGTATTCAGTTCAGTCAGTCAGAGATAGTTGGCAGTGGGTAGAGGTTTGGACGTTGGACGTGGACGTTGAAATTTGAAGGTTGCCAGATGTTGGTTGAAGTTGTGTCTGGAGGCTGGCCGCATCGGGTTAGTCTGCCGGTCTGTGGGTTGGGGCAGAACATTTAAAGGAATGACGTGTTATCTCGCGCGAGAGAGTTACATAAGTAACTAATTGGAGAGGGGATCGATTCGCTGGCTGAAGAGCAGTTGGTGCTGGCTCATTGCTGGCACCGGTTTTCTTCTCTTTTTAACTAGTTATATAGATGCTACAACTTCCAGACTTCTTTCCGTTGAAGTGGCTGCAAAGCACAAGAGGTTCTCAAACTGTGTTTGTTGTTTGTTTTCAGGGCGTCACTGAAGATAATTCTTCAAACAGCTTCTGAGCATTTACTTTACTTTCTTCTGGAAGCGCAGAGAAAGTTACTTTCTCGAAGCAATTTGAGATTCTAGTTGGAAATTCTTCTACATTAAGAGTCAAAGAATAAGAAGATTCCTCTTGATGCCTCTAAGCTACATTTTCTCACCATCTTTCTCTCTCTCTCTCTCTCTCTCTCTCTCTCTCTCTCTCTCTCTCCTGTGACTGACACCTTCATCAGGTTCAGGGATCAATTTTCTAGAGGCTAAATTATGATATCATAATATTCCTACCTTCATGTTTAAGTGGAGTTCTGATCTTGTCTCTTTGCTATATTTGCTAACATTTCATGACTTGAGATCGCTCAAGTACACTAAATATCAATCAACAAAGAGACAGCAGAGATTGTCTTCTGGTAAGTGAGCTGCTGACAGCAATTTTCGATTTTTCTATCTTAAGATGAACTTAGCTTCCATGAGAAAGCTTGGTTACAGTCAAACGACAGAATAAGAAATGCTTCTTTTTAATATTATGTTCCTTCTCCCTCTTTTCTCCTCCTCCGTTCCATCATTCCTATCATTTCGTATATCCTGTGATATGTACCGTACATAGGGTCCGTGCGAATGCTGAAGTCTTACAGCAACCTTTCTCCTCAAGGCAACGCCCCCGGAGAAAAGGTTGCGGAACCGCGGGGAGCAAGAAGTAGCCAATTGTTGTTACAATCTGGGTGTGAAATGCCTGAGGTGATACCATGAAGGTTTCTTGTAACTCTTGTCTAGTTAGGATTATACGATTTGTGTCTGGAGATTTTGATCTTTCTTGCAATTTTATCACTGCGCCACAAAAGCTTTTTTGATGTGGAGGCCTTTAATTGACCTTGATAATTACACCCCCCGGCCAACAGTAATGCAGGCATTCTATTTGAAGAATTAAAGACTAATAAAGTGCCGTATTTTTTTTTTTTTTTTTTGGTTTCTTTTTTGGCCGATGTTTATTAGCCTGGAATAGAATGCCCTGTGCATCGACTGAGCCAAAGAATCCAAGGTTAGTTAGTTATCAGCAGTATTAATAATGGTTGCCCGGGCAGCCGTCCCGCTGCACGTGATATAGGCGTATTAGTTGGCTAGCTAGTCCTAACCAATAGAAGGATTAACCATCCATCATCCGCTTGTCATGTGGCCGCGGAATATTGAAGAAGTTGATATAAATATACCGTAGTGCGTAAAAACCCCGAATAATCTTTCGAACAAGGGCCACTAGCGATCCACTTGAAGTCTAACTTATCTCCGGTTTCTCGCTTGGCCTTTTTTTTTTTTTTTTTTTTTTTTGTTTTCCCTGTTAGTTTTTCGCAACAAGTGTGGGGTTGGTCGAGATTAGTTAACTCACACTCACACATAACTACACCTTATGTGGGATGGGTGTAACCAAGGAACAGAATGACGGGATCGGAATCGGGCCGGGAGGGATTGATTGCAGTCGGGGATTTCTCTTTTCTCTTTTCACTTTTCACATTGATTGATTGGTCTTTTGGTCCTGGTTTATCTGTGCGGATGCCAGGGGAGAATCGAGAGATTACTATGGAAGAGGATTAGGGTGTGTCGGAGAAAATATCGGTAGGGTGATTCGAGCATGCCATGGATGCACTGAAGGAATGCAGTGTGTGGTTCACCAGGCTGGTTTCCTGGTTGTCTGGCGCATTAATGTGCTTATTATTAGTCTGTAGGTATTAGTTAATAGATGGTTCTCACTCAAATCCATGTTCCTACCCATTCACTGAAAAGCAATGTCAATTTTACAAGCTTACTTAGGCACATGCATAATTAGTGGAATTCTAGTTATATATATACGCAAACAGATTTCTCGGGGTGGTAATTTTAGTCTCCTGTTCGTTAGATGGGATCCGATTGGCGCATGGACCGCCCTCAACCAGAACGTTCTCCCAAGTTTCTTTCTGATCTTCTTTTCCTCTTCCTCCTCGAGTTATTTCAACTTCATAGCCCCGCCCCCCTCCAATTCCTCACAGCAAGCGACTTCTGGAGTTTTGCGCTTGCTCGGCCCTGTAAAGCTCCAATTTTATATTCTTTTTCCCTGTTGATTGTGTATAGTTATACCCCAGTTTAGTCAATGAATCTTTCGTCTTCTCCTGTATATATCTTCTCGTTCCAGTTACGCCCCGCTGATCCCTAAGAACCGCAAAGGAAATATGACTGAAGCAGTAGACAGTATCCATGTCCAAACCAAAACTACTGATATGAATCATACTACAGCAGCAGCCTTCGATGGAAGTGTCGGGTCGCCCAAGGCTTCAGATGCCATCAGGGGTGGTAATGATGAAGAGGGCCAGGAGGGTCCACGTGCACCGGCTACCAAGAAGCGTTATTTCG
This sequence comes from Paracoccidioides brasiliensis, assembly GCF_000150735.1. Taxonomy (NCBI): domain Eukaryota; kingdom Fungi; phylum Ascomycota; class Eurotiomycetes; order Onygenales; family Ajellomycetaceae; genus Paracoccidioides; species Paracoccidioides brasiliensis. The sequence goes on from NW_011371360.1 coordinate 1,111,956, forward strand.
CATACTTCCGTACCAGGGGGTTCTATATCGTGCTTGTGCTCGGGTTAGTTCCCCAGCTCATATATCCCTATCCTCCTCATCTTAAAGAAAGAGGCGCCGCTAATGATCTCTCAATGTCTGTCCGCAACAGCCAAATCCTCGCCCTATGCATCACCTCCACAAACACCTTCTCCCAACTCCTCTCCAACACAGGCACCTCAATCCCCGCCCTCCAATCCCTCTTCAACTACGTCCTGCTCAACCTCATCTTCACCACCTACACAATCAACCGCTACGGCTTCCCCCTCTGGCTCCGCACCATAAAAACAGACGGCTGGAAGTACATCGTCCTCGCCTTCTGCGACGTCGAGGGTAACTACTTCATCGTCCTCGCCTACAAATACACCACCCTCCTCAGCGCCCAACTCATCAACTTCTGGGCCATCGTTATCGTCGTCACTATCTCCTTCATATTCCTCCGCGTGCGCTACCATTGGGCTCAAGTCATCGGTATTCTCGTCGCCATCGGGGGAATGGGCGTGCTTTTCGGCTCAGACCATCTCACTGGCAGCGGTGGCGGTGGTGGTAGTAGTAGTAGCAACCGCCCGTCTTCCAGCAGCCAGATAAAAGGTGACCTCTTCGCCCTGCTAGGCGCCACTTTCTACGGCCTCACGAATGTTGCGGAGGAATATCTCGTCAGCAAGCGGCCCATGTACGAAGTCCTCGGCCAACTGGGTTTCTACGGCATGGTCATCATCGGCGTGCAGGCCGCCATTTTCGACCGGGACTCCTTCGCCAATGCCACCTGGAACGCCAAAGTGGGTGGATACTTCACCGGCTACACGCTGTGTCTGTTCATCTTCTACACGCTCGCGCCGCTGCTGTTCCGTCTGGCATCCGCCGCGTTTTTCAATATCAGTCTGCTCACGGCGAATTTCTGGGGTGTTATTATTGGGATTAAGGTTTTTGGGTTTTCAGTTCATTGGATGTATCCGATTGCGTTTGTGTGTATTATGCTCGGGCAAGGGATTTACTATTTGGCTATGCAGGATCTGGGTGAGGCGAAGAAGCCTTGGTTGGGCGTTAATCAGGAGAAAGGTGTTAGTGGGGTCGGGACGGCGAAGAGGAAGATTGCCGCTAGGGCTGGGGCTGAGGTTGGGACGGGGAATGGGAATGGGAATGGGAATGGGAATGGGAGTGATAACGCTGTTTAGTGGCGGAGTTCCGCGGGATTGTTTCTTTTTTGCCCCGTTATCCCCTCCACACAGATTCCATCCCCCCATCCTTTGACCACCAGCAACGGACTGGTCAATTAGATACATCCATAGACATGTCTCCCCCAGCCCACGCGCAGTCATGAGCAGGCCCCCTTCCCTTGGCTGGATTAGGGACCCACCACACCTTTCCTCCGTGTGGCGTCATATTTCCACTGTCCCAGAGGACATGATCCCGATTTACCTTGGTCCTTTTGTGCTTCTCACATTTACTTTATGGATAAAATCATCCAATTTCTTTTTGTAAGTATTGATGAAATATGTGCCAATTCCACATAGAAATCAGCCAATATCTCAGGCCGCCAAAAAAAGAGGGTAATTTTGACATCTTAGATATCACGCTCCACTCCTCAAGCCGAATAGGCATACATCTACAAGGCCCCCGCAAAATATATAAAGATATTATCCCAACCCACAAATAGCTATCCCGGAACGATGAACCACTCAGGAAAAGAGAAAGAAAATATCCAGTGTGCCCGAAAGACAAAAAAAATGCACGGGTATAAACAAGAGCACATCGCAGTCCAAATCCGAATAAATAAATAAATCAAGAAAAGAAAATGGCGTTGGGGAAATCATACCTCCCGTAAACTCGACATGGTCATCCATCCCGCCCCCAGCGCTCGTTGTTGCAACTTACCAACACCATCCGTGGAAGTAGTTAATCAGAGTTGCAGGCTCCATAACCCGCACTCGAAACCGAAATCGAAGCTGGCGGAGAGGGTTGTCTCAAACCAGCCCCTCCATCGGTGATAATAACAGTTCCACTACTACTACTACCACCCTTCCGCCTAGTAATTACACCCCCCCGGCTTCCCCGCATTGGTTCCCCCGCCAATCCCTTCCCCTTCTTCTTGTCCTCCGCTTCCTCTACGACTATTACGCCACTACTACTCCCAGCCCACCACGCAAAGACACAACCAACCCCCTGTCCCACAACCCGATACGGCAAATACATCAATCCCAACAATGCCCGCGCCGGCAGCATGACCATGCCGTACAACCAATTCAACAACGTCAAAAGCGAAAGGCGGTGCGGTGTCGTTGCTGCCAGCGCTGTTGCTGTTGTCGACGTCGTCGTCGTTTTCGTCTTCGTCGTCGTTGCGGATGTGGGTGTGGGTGTGGATTTGAGCTGCTGCGCCGTCGAGGCGTTTAGAGCGATGACGTCGTTCAGCCGCTTCTCGAGAGACTGCAGGCGCGTTTCGGTTGCAAGGGCATATTGGGCTGTGCGCTTTTCGTAGCGGCGCATGGCGCGGGTGAGGGCTGAGAGGTCTGTGGAGATTTGGTCGGGGGGGGTTGGTGTGCTAGCAATGGGGGCTGGGGAGAGGGGGTCATTTATGGGGCTGTCGGGGGACTGTTGCGGTTGAAGTTGCGGCTTGGATTGGGATTGGCGCTGGTGATTGAAGTGATAATGATGCTGGTGTTGGTGTTGATGTTTGCTGGCGGCGAATTTAGCGATATGGACTTCCAGCTCCCCGAGGCGGGTGGAGAGGTCGTGGATTTTGCTTGCGTCGATCCTCTCGTGGCGGTCTTGGGTGTTGCTTGCTGCAACAAGGCGTTGGAGGTAGAGGGTGCGTGCCTGGACCATCTTTAGGAGGTGCGAGAATGGGCGTATTTCGGCTGCGAGAAGGAAGACGGTTAGGTTACAGTTGGACACGAGGCCTTCGGAGGGGCGGGAGAGTTGCAATCTCAATTGGTGAAGGAGCCAGGCGCCAATTGTGGGGAAGAGGAAACAGGATGCTAGAGCTGCTAGTTCGTGACGGCGGAGTTCTTTGACTGCTGCTTTGGCAACTTCGGATTGTCGTGGTTGTGTCGTTGGAGAGCTTGTAGATGAATGTTTCTGTTTTTTGTTCTCTTCCTCGTCGTTATTGGGTTCGGATTCGGGAACCTCAATAGTTAAATCCATGTCGGATGCCACTTCTTGCGGAAGTCCTGGGTTCAGCTCTTGCGCTGAGCTGTACCAGTCCCTGAGAGTGATATTGTTAGTCGATGAAGAACATTACGTATATAAAATAGTATATCTTCTGGAGTAGGCTCTCCTTACCAAGGCAATCGAATGGACCAATTGAGAAAGATGGCCGCCAGAACCAGCAAGGTCATATCTGTTGCAATCGCGCTTCCATTGGTAAAGAGGAGACCCCAGACGGCTGGCAACAGCGCCAGCGCCAGCGGAATAGACTGCCAATGCGACTCATTGTTATGGGCCAGGGGTGTAGTTTTTGAATCAACCCGGGGTAAAATCAGATCATCCGTCGAAGACTTGATGGACTGGCGGGCTTCTAAAACAGTATCAGAGAAAGTCGAGCTGCGCCGCAACCTGCCTGGCCCAGGAAGACTCGACGAGGGCTCAGAGAAAGTGGTCACCACCGAACGAGTAAAGGGTCTCTGACGGAGATGTTGTGTAGAGGCTATCAGGCTGACTCCTGTTTGCGATGATGCTTGAGAAGAGAGTATTCTCGATTCAGCCATGGTGGGATCCTCTCGTTGGAAGCTAAGACGGATACTATCAGTCAACAACAGAAGATCAGGACGGATCGCGGATGAATAGGAGAACACACCGTTGTTGCAATTATTTGCTATTTTCATGGTTAATTTTATTAGTTGTGTCTGCGCATTGCGACGTCGTCCTAGCCCATCTTACTCTGGCTTCCGGTATTGACATCGAGAGGGTGCCTGCAAACGGTGTTCGATGGTTGGCTGCCAATGGGTATGACGTAACTAACTAGCGGAACCTCAAATTTGTCCAGCGGTAATTTTACACGTTGATGTTCAATCGATTAATCAGTTATGAAGTAAATAACAATCATAAGGCTATTGGCCTCAACGTTATATATTTATATCAACTAACTTCGTACAGGTGTCACAATCAGCACTCTTAACATAATATAAACGTTCTGCCCAGAATGAGGCGCAACCCCTGTGGATGAGTCTAGAGACTCTCAGGCCTACGCATGCTGCAGATTTCGGTGACAGTGCCCTAAATCTTAACTGGCAGCCTTAACTTCAAATAGTGGTCTGAAGCCTAAGATTTAGTTAACCGTGGCAGTTAATGATGTGGGCTTTCTTAGTGCCTTGGGCTTTTGATACCTGCAGATTCCGGACATCTTGCAGTGACCGACATTGATATGTCTATAAAATCCACATTTTCTTGTTAACTTATCATTCTTCAAATGATAAAACATTTCTCTGTGATCACAATATTTCTACTACCATCTCAGCACTTGCTCAACCTCCTCCAATTCTAAAAACCTCTTCTTCCTCTTCAGGGCAGCAGAAGTTCACCCCAAAAGCCATGAAAAGTCAAGAATTCCCCGTTTGGTGACCTCCTGCAAAAGGCCTTAAAACCCCTCGAATCTAGACTTTAGAGGACTAAAGGTATTCAATACAGTTAAAAGTAGGAGAGAGGGAGTTTTGGGGCACCGTTTGTTCACCCATGTAGGGATCAGCCCGCTGATGCCGGGTCCAGCTCTTCTTCATGAATGCGCAACGACCAACATGATACAGAGCCTACAGAAGCTTCTCCGCGAAACGAACTACCCTTTAAATTTTGAGGTGGATCTCGCCAAAGGGGCGGTAAGAACTAGGGAGTGAGTGTTCATCCAGATGAAAGCCATGGATATGTATGTAGTGTTTCTGCAGAGAACACACCCACGATGTTTTGAAAACTCGAAGAGATGTTGTGACAAGATGCCATGCACTGCTGTAGATTACAACGCAACGGCCAAGGGAAACAGAGTAAGTCGGTGCATAAAGCTTTGTTACCGGCCGGCTCGTATCCAATCGTCGCGTTGTTGGTCGGGATGGAGTTGGGGTCGAAGTTCGCCGAACAACACGGAGAAGGTGGTGTCAACGGCATGGAACCTGAGCATTTCGCGAGTCACAATTGGACGGAATGAAAAAATCGGACCGTAACTAACTGCGGGATAACTTGTCCCGACCCCATCTAGGCACCTTCATTCCATAGTGCGAAAGAAGCCCTTAAGAATGTGAAAAGTAGCTAAAAGTAGCCCTGAATTCTGTGCTGCTGTGATCTCACTACGGCCGTATAAATTTAGAATCGGGAAGAATTTCACCGACACGGAGGACTTGAAGTTATTCGCAGGCACCCGGAAACACCCTCCTGTCTAAACCCCCCCTACAATGATTCAATGAAAACTTTCCTTTGAGTACGGCATTAAGTTAAGGATTCGTTATTGTAACATCTAATCTCCGTTACTGTTGTTATCCTAAAGTCCATTATTGCCGTGTAAAGCAGACCCCATATGTCTATATAAATGGAGCGGTTGGTCACCAATTCATAGAGATGGAAACAATCAAGCAAACGAAGAAGAAGAAGATTACAGAAAATCGAACCTTGCTAGGAGTCTCAGGCATATCCTATCTCTATTATAATTACTCTGGCAAATTTGATTTCGGATAGTATCAAGTCGTGACCTCCATCCTTCTATTTACCCATCCGTGTGAAACGCGACATTCAGGATCAAAAATGACGTCCCACTCAAAATTCGGAGCTCAAACTACGGCAACCGAAGTTACTAAAGCATTTTCTGATCAGATTAAAGGATTGACCGGTATACATATTTTCTACGTACCCTATGGTTTCTCGGATGCTAATCATTCCTCTTCACAGTCCTCATAACGGGAGCCAATCCTAACGGTATTGGCGGTAGTACAGCCATGACAATTGCACAACATGCCCCGGCCTGTATAATAATAACGGGCAGAACGCAAGAGAAGCTGGACGCAATGGTCAAAGATCTAAATACCAGCTTTCCAGAAGTGCAGGTAGTACCCGCAATCGTGGATCTTTCTTCACAGCGTTCAGTCCGAGAAGCCGCGGCGGAGATCAGCAAAGCTGTCGAAGCAATCGACGTTGTCATTAATAATGCCGGCGTTATGGCCATTCCCGAACGCGAAATCAGCGAAGATGGCTTTGAGATGCATCTGGCAACGAACCACATCGGCAATTTCCTCCTCACGAACCTGCTCATGGATAAAATTCGCCTGGCTGCTATCAAACGCCCAGGCGTAACCCGTATCGTCAATGTATCGTCAGTTGGTTTTGACCTTTCCGCGTTCCGTTTCCAGGACTATAACTTCGACGGTCATCCCGTTGGTGAGGACGAAGTGGGACTTCCAGGGCCACTCGTGGCGTATAGCCTTCCAACGGAGCGGGTGGATCATTACATGTCATTGATTGCCTATGGACAGTCTAAGACGGCGAATGTGCTATTCATCACTTATCTGGCGAAGCACCTTGCAGGCTATGGAATCTCTTCTTTCGTGATTCATCCAGGAGGTATATACCAGATCCAATCCCTGCATCCCAAAGACTTTTCATCTTGTATTTCTTCTTTCCCCACCCCTACTAACGACCAATGAAGCCATCCAAACAGAGTTAGGACGACATCTGACCCCAACAACACTGGCAGAAATAGCCAGTGCTATACCAGGCTGGAAAACTCGAGATCAGGGAGCTGCAACGTCGGTGGTTGCGGCGTTTGACCCTGCACTTAAAGGTACGCATTCATGGATTCATGGCCTCATTGATTCGTTACCTTTGAAGTTTGAAGAAGAAGAGCGATTTGTAATAAGGCGCGCTATAGATCATTCCGGTGCTTATTTGATAGATTGTCAAATTTCATCGGCGCCTGCGTATGCTACCGATCCAGAGAAGGCGGAGAAACTGTGGAAATTGACGGAATCGTTTGTTGGGCAGGAATTCAGGTTGTAACTAGCACCGAGATCTGCGCTCGCTTCCTGATTGTGCTAAGGGTAATTTGGTGGTTTTTAGATGGCTCAATAGTTAATAGCGCGGGCTGTTTTGATATTCTGTTGATGTTCCCACTCACTGCTGGTTGTTATTAAAGACAATTCTCTCATTGTTGTAAGGGTTATTCTCCAGTTTGCGTTTAATGATAGATGGTGTTCAGTAATGACTTCGAAGCTGTTGGCTCCTCCAATGATGATATCTTTAGTTACAGGGTGTGCAGTTGGATGTGGGCTTTAAAGTTGAATATGATTCCAACACCTCATTAATACTACATCTCTCTATATGCTCTTGATGGCAGTGATTTTATCATGTTTCTCAGGTCCTTCAACCTTAATTAGCCCTAATCCTGGTTCCTAACACTGGAGTTGAGGGCGGCGAGATTGAATAGATCCGGCTAGCAATAACCAGTTTATGTGTTGGTCTATGCGCAGAGTAGTTTACTATTATTTTTGAAGTTGACCATGTCTCTAAAGAAGTGGGCTCAACTTGCAAAACCACATTCAAGTTTTATAAAACCATGATCAACTGTAACTCCCCATGTTTCATGTATTAAAATAAAGTGTAAACCGTTGAGATTTAGTCTGAGCAGAAGTTATTTGCTCCCTTACCAAGTAGTTAACTAGTTGGAGAGTTAAAGTTCCCACCCAAAACCCGCAACCACTCGCAGATCGACCCCTCAACCAACCAGATACAAAGTTATTCTCTCAACCCTCACATCCCCCCCCCCAAAACAAACCAAGAAAAGAATATGTCACGAACAGTCCTGATCACAGGTGCTACGGGTCTTCTCGGGCGCCAGGTCCTCAACGCCTTTGAGCGAGACAGCCTCAATTGGAAAACTATCGGACAAGGTTTCTCAAGAGCGGGGCCTGGAACCGCGGCTTCAGATACAGATGCGGAGATTATCAAGGCGGACTTGACAGATGAAAGTGAGATTGTAGCATTACTGGATCGGACGAAGTGAGTACATCTTCAATGTGAAGCGCAATGGGGAGAGAGGCGGGCTGTTTTGATATGCTGATGGTGATGATGAATGCGTACGTGCGTGGTAATGAAGGCCGCAGGTTGTCGTGCATTGTGAGTTAGATTATTTCTCTCAAATATATGCCTAATTCTGGAGAATTCTTATTTTCAAAATTACGCCCAATTGTGCTTTTACCTGAACGCAAATCTAATTCCTCTTCTCTTATGCCCAACCTTCCAGGCGCCGCCAACCGCTTCCCAGATAAATGCGACTTAGACCAAGACGCGGCCCGCAAAATAAACGTAGCCGCCACCAAGTCCCTCGCTAGAGAAACCTCTGCCCGATCCATCCTTCTTATCTACATCTCGACAGACTACGTATTCCCCGGCAAACCAGATGAAGCACCATATGAAGTCTCCGCGAAGACCGAACCACCAAACATCTACGGAGAGACGAAGCGAGATGGCGAGATTGCAGTGTTAGAGGAGACAAGGCAGTCGGGGCTTGGCGTGGTCCTACGTGTCCCCGTGCTGTATGGGCCAACAAAGCAGAATAGCGAGAGCGCGGTGAATGTTCTTGTCGATGCGGTGTGGAAGGCGCAGGATGTGAATGCCGGGATTAAGATGGATGATTGGGCGATAAGATACCCGACGCATACGGCAGATGTAGGCAGGGTGTGCCATGATATCGCTGTGAAGTATCTTGGTGACGAGGAGGACGTCAAGGCGCTTCCCAGGATCCTGCAGTTTTCGTCAGAGGATCGGATGACTAAGTATGAAATTTGCCAGAAGCTGGCGGAGATTTTGGGCCTGCCGTTACCTGGGATGATACCGGTGAAGGAGGGGCCGAAGCCAGGGGAGGTACAGAGGCCGTATGATACGCATTTGTCGACGAGGGAGCTGCAACGAATTGGAATTGGGGTTGAAACGCAGTCGTTCATTGCCTGGTGGTGAGTTGCAAACTCGTCCCCCACTTGATGGTGAAGCCGGATAGGGTGTGTGTGTGTGTGTACTACTGACCTACTGATTTAGGAGGAGGGAGCTTCGTGCGTTCCGGCACTAAGAGAGGGTAAGTGAGTGTAATATCAATTGAGGCTCCAGGTTGGCTTTGGCTATTTACGATCAGTAGATGTAAACGAAATAAGGGGCAGGGACAGGAGATTTGCAAGGAGTTATCACAAAGCATGAAAAACAACGAATCTAGCTCCTTAATTAATAATTAGCTACAACATCGGTAGTTAGAGATGTGTTAACTACTAAATGCCGTTGATGTTCAGCACCGCACATGTGAAAATGATGCCCTGTCAACCTCTTACATGCCGGAGAACACAAGGTAACAATGCTGCCTTGTGATGAAAACACGCTCATCGGATATTCCTCGGACATTAGGGTAGAATGATATCTCAGGAATTCTGTCATTGGCACGAAGGGGGTCTGCCAGCTCTTGCACCCTTGATTCCCATTTCTGACGCAGTGGAAGGGAGGCAGCTTGCAAATGTCAGGGATTGACGCTGGCACAGGAGAATTATCGGAAATGTGCAGCATATACGGAAGTATGACGGGATATGCTAGATAGATATTTAAATGATATCAAAAATGACTCCGGAGGTGTAGAAACCGAACAAAACCTCTAGACATTCAAAGGAGGAATGGCTACCTGGTTATCATGTAGTGAAACAGCTGTCAAAATGGGGTTATATAGCAATGATATCTGACAACAACCGAGCTAGCTCGCTCTATATAAGACCTACACAAGGCAATCCCATCTATTCAGCTGTTTAGCCAACTTTGCGCCCATTCAGCAAGATAGTGCGCCGGTCGAGAAGATCTGAGATGCAAGCTTGATGCATTCAACCCAACTCCCGGGTCTGCGAACGTTATGGGCCGGTTGGGCTGTCTCCATCGCAATTCTGACGTCAAGGAACAGGTTTTTGAGAATGTTGATTGGTTGCGACGATGAGCAAAAAGGAGAATAAGCTCCCATGCTTCCGGAGTCAAAAAAATGCTACCCTTGCTGGAGGCTATCCTTGTCGCATTTCCCCAGCTTAATTCGCCCGTTTAATGGCTGGGGTTGGACGTAGGGCTCTGCCGCTGTCAAGCTTGTTTTCTGAGCGATCTGGTTTGACGTTTGGAAGAAATAGATAAAAAGTAAGTTGTAAATATTAAGTAATTAAGTAAACATGAAATCGCCACGTTGCGAGCCAGAGGATATCAAAACGCACAAACGTCATTTAAGAGGAAATAAAGGAATAACAAATCTGAAACGAAGTGGGGAGTTTTCTCTTATACGCAGCAGCGTATATTCGAAACCAACCCCATTCGGGGGAAAATTGGAAAATTGGAAAAATAAGGGATCCCCTGCACTGTTTAGCGAAGGGATTTATTTTAATGCTATTGTTAGTGACAGACATTGATTGATTAATCATAAGATTAAAAACTTCTCAACAACCCTGACATCGCTTTTTCTTCTTCTCTGAGTAGTTAAATAGTGCAACAGAAATAAACCCAAAAAAAAAACCCCCAAAAAAAAGGACTTCTTCCCCCTCCCCCCCCCCTTTTAATATCTTTCTTCTTTTTGGCTGTTAGAACAAGCACTCTCTTGCGCTAGTGTTTGCTGTCTGGTATTCTGTCTGCATTCTGCAGAGCCAGGAGAATCCTTCACAACCGTGTTATTTTTTTTTTTTTTTGTTTCTTTTGAACTGGCTAATTGCGCCGTCGCGATTCTCCCGATCGACGCCGTTCCAACCTTCAAGCCGCCTAATGGGTCTGGCCACATTGGCTAGTACATTTACCTCCCAATCCTCACGTTCCACAGCCGCGATCGCCAACGCCAGATCCGTCTTCTAAATCCGCCTAATATTGCTGAGATCGAGAGAGATATAGTCTGGGCGATCCCTCTGCCAGCTCATTTTTGCCTCCTCATTTGGCAATCCCCCACCCTGTGGCGCACCAACGCACCACCGCCTGCCGCTCTGCTCTCCCCGCCACACGAGCAGCATCCTTCTTTTCCAGTCCAATTGATATCCCACTGCTGTCCGATATCTCGTAGGCGATAGCTCGCGCATGTAGCTCGCCTTTTATATTTGCCCCAGGAATTTGGCGATTTGTCTTGAAATTCAGGTCGCCTTGGCGACTGCTGTGTGACCAATGCGAGACTGGGGAGGACCTGGCAGTACAACACACGGAAATATACATCCAAGGCCGTCCGGGGAAGATTCTTAACATTTTCAAAGGCAGGGAGTGCGATACGATGGACACCTTATGAGACACAAGCAAAAGAATTGGTGACCACATTTGAAAACTACATCATCCAGGTGCCTTGTTGACTTCAACTGCGCCCACAATGACACAAACACCCAAAACAGCACTTAAATTTTCTAGATATCGGTCTGTCAGGAACGCCGCTGAGGCAAACGTGATCCAGAATGCGGCAGCGCAATCCTCCCCAGATCCCTCGAGTCCCACCTCTTTGTTTGGAAATGCTCAGAGTAGTCCTCCGTCCTCGGTCCCCAAGACCCGGAGTGAATCCATCAAGCGAAGTATGTCAAGATACCGACATGCAAAACCTGGTGCAACGAAGGCTGCCAATTCTGTGCCTCCACCTCCTCCGCTTCCTGCAGAAGTGGCATTACCAGACGGTCAACATACGCAGGGGGATTTCGTGCAAGACATTCACGAAACGAGACCGAACGAGCTCACCTCGAAAGAGGATGCAGGATCCACGCGGCACCAGCACCACCCAGACACAGTGCGTTCCTCCTTCGCCTCTTACCCTCAGGGGCCTGTGCAACCTCCGAGTCAGAGTTTCAAAAATGACTCGTGGAGTGCGAGATCGATGGACAGCGGCGTGGAAAATGCAAACTCATCCACAGAATATTTGCCCCAAGAGAGGAACAGTAGTGTATCCAGCATGGAAGATTCTCGACCCCGTCAACTCCATACGAGTATCGATGTCCAGCGCTCGAAAGTACTCAGTGCAACAAATAAATCACATAATACCCCAACCAAGCCGAGCAGGCTACGCACTGTTGTAGAACCAAGAACTCAGGGTGATCAGGACCATGTCCAACGCATCACGAGTGATGAACTCGCTGCGAACAAGAGGGCCGCGGCAAAACACCACGGCCCCAAACCAAAGCAACAATTAGGGAAAGGGAAGACCGGTGGGTTCCTGTCGAGGATGATGTTTTTGGATCCTACTTCACACTCGAAGTTAAACATCAACAGCGATAATCATAATCATAATAACAATCATCGCGATAAACTGAAGACACTGATCTCCTCTCCTCGGCTTATTCGCCCTGAGGAAGTCAAGGTGACTTCTGGCAACGACGCGCCTGTTTCTGCCGTGAACGCTGGGGAAAGAAAGGTCCTCGTGACCTGCAACGACTCTTCCATCTCCCTTCCAGTAACTCCCAATACCCAGATACAAGATCTTCTATATTCAGCAGCAAACTGTCTCCCGGAAAACATCGAACCACAGTCGTGTATCCTTTTAGAATCGTTTAAGCAGTTGGGCCTGGAGAGGCCATTACGAAAATATGAGCACGCTCGTGACGTCATGAATTCATGGGACACCGATTCGCAGAACCACTTGATAGTGTCACGGCTACCGGATAGGCGCGAAAGGGAGGGCTTGGATGTTAAATCAGCACCTCGTAAGCAACCGTCAGAATCTGTATTCCACTTCTACCACTCCCAACGTCCGGGCAAGTGGTATAAACGCTGGGTCACTCTGCGAGCAGATGGTCAGGTTGTTATTGCGAAGAAACAAGGAGGGGAATCTGTGAATATCTGCCACCTGTCTGACTTTGACATTTACTCCCTTTCCTCGCGGGAGACCGCGAAACGTGTTAAGGTCCCGAAAAAGGTATGTTTCGCTATCAAAAGTCAGCAGAAATTGAGCATGTTTTTGGCCACGGAGAATTTCGTGCATTACTTTGCCACGGATGATGAGCAGGCAGCGATTAGGTGGTATCAGGCTGTGCAGCAGTGGCGGAGCTGGTATCTTGTTAATGTTATGGGTGAGGGAGATAAGAAGGAGAAACAAGCGTTGAGTCCAAGTACGAGATCTCCTCAATCCGGAAATATACCAAATGGGTCAAACGATATTGGGAATTCGGATTCTTCCATTGGAACGTTTCAACTGCTCCTCGGCCGGGACCCTCCGTCATGCAAGTATGAGTCTAGCGAAAGCGACTCAGTACGAAAGGATGCCTTTGCCAAAGCAGTATCCATAGCCAAACGTTCTTCCCTCCGTACTCGCTCAAGACGCCCTCAGCTATTCTCATCCTTCAACAAATCTACTAAGGAGTCTATCAGCGAATCCGATGCCGAACCCTTCACTTCTACAGGCCTACTGGGCAAATCATACTCCCAGCGCAAAAAGGCCCTTGAGGACCGCGAAAAGGAAGCTCCCCCGCTGCCCTTCACCGGCCACGGACTCCTAGGCACCCTAGCCGCTGAACCTCCCAATTCCCCCACTTCGAGCCGCCGCAGCAGTCGCGATTACGCGGCCCAATCGCTTCCCACCAGCCCCAATGGCAGCATAAGCGCCTCCTTCAACAGATCCAAGTTCATCAAGCAGAAACCCAAACCCCTCGTGGACCTGACTCCCACATACCAAGAGCCAGTCCATCACGCGCGAAAGGGCCGTGGCGTTGCCACAGACCCAGGCCAACCCCTCGTTGAGGCCGCCACGAGCCCCGAGTTACTCCCAGGCGCAATCGTCATCCCCAGCGCAACCACTTGGCGCAAACCGACAGCATCGCTCACATCCTCTCTCTCTCAATCTCACAGTACCTCGCCCGACATTCCCCATCTGTCGTCGTTTAGTCGCAGTGGTGGTGTTGGCGTCGGTGCCCGCTCCTCAACGGCCCGCAGCACTAGTGTCCGCTACCGCCAACGAGCCACTTCGGTTAATAACCACGACTCGCCCTTCCCGCCTGTGCCGTTGCTGTCGGAGACCTCCCCGACACAACCGAACAGTCAAGGCCAGGAGCCCCTTTTCTCACCCACAGGTCTGCTGGCGCGGTCTATCAGTACCTCGCATGGCCACACGCCGGAAGTTGGCCATGGGGTGGCGACGGGCGACAGGAACAATTTTGCGAAGCCGATGCTGGATATCTCCCAGGATAGTCAGTTTGTGGAGGGGAGTTTGTTGAGGGAGGTTGAAGCTGGGGAGGTTGGGAAGGGGGTTGGGGGGAAGGTGCCTATACCTGCACCGGTTATTGATAGGGGTTGAAGAATGGGGCCGTCTGCCTTTTTGATTCGATCCTGTAGGGCCCTGGTTACAGTGCATGTGCTTCGTCATACTTGGGGAGATTTTATGTTTCTCATTTCTGTTATGTGAGGTCTCTCAATCATTGGTATTATTGATTCATGAGTGTAACTTTTTTATGTATGTAGGGGTTAATTCCTCCTCCGACCCGTTCGTTTCGTTGTTCATCCGGGTACTACTACCCACTGGAGGCCTCTGAAGGCCCACCAACATCTTGGTGCATATGTTCTTTGCCGTCAGTTCTGCTTCACATTTTCATACCCTACAGGAGGTATCCTGTTCTGATTGTTGCGTCCTAAAACCACATTTGGTTCCACATACCCTCTTTGTTTTTAACTTCCCAAGGCTGGACCTCCTACCCGTTTTAGCCTTGCCCGCCTTTCAATATATTTCCCGGGTTCGATCCTTTATCACACCAATTCGATTCTCTGTGGGCGGAAAAAAAGGTTTCTAGAACGTGTATCTCTCTCTACACCACCTGGGAAGGGCCCAGACGCGTATAAAGCACTTCAAAGCGGCAGACGGGAACTCTGCACACGCCGCCTATTGATAAAAGAGGAATCAGTTCCTCGTAGTCACGGACAAAGAGTATAGATCAGCGCACATATCAAAGTAACCATACAGCATCCGCTGAAGCCAGGTCTGTATCTTCCAGGAGGCCGTCCCTTGATCGAATAAGTGGGAACTCAGAACTATTATGTGCGTTGCACCCTTCTTGAGATATTACAACTAGACATGAACGACATGACAAACGAAAAGCCTCGCTTGTCCAAAACCAAATCACATATACCGCACATTGATTAGCCGAGTTTGTCCTCTAAGGTCAGCACGGCACCGTGTTGGTTAAGGTGCCCGCAGGAGCTCTCCACAAATTATCTCTTCTCCATCGCATCCCTCAAGGGGACATCCATAGTGAAAAGAAGATCATCGAACCCTATCCAAGCCGCGTAGACAAGACGCGAAGAGTGCTTCAGATAAGACAGTAAATACAACAGCGACGACGTGTTAAATCATCAAGCCATCATAAGAGCGAAATAAAATCCACCATTTCAGCCGAAGACACAAAAGACAAATGTGTCCCCAGCGGTGGTTAAATCTTAAAATTGTTCAAAAATTCCCAGCCGATCCGAAGACCAACATGGAGCGGTCAGTAGTTGTAGTTTTCAACTAGCAAAAACGTTGCCTCAGGCGAACCTTCACTGGTAACGTAAAACCCGTGCACTTGGATGGGGAAGAAAAGAAAGAAGAGAGAAAATCAGAATGTTTGGCTGGCGACGGAGGTATTTATGGCGCGGTCAAGGACGGCGCTAGTGGTAGCCGAGATTTGAGGAAATGTGATTGGCCGAGAAGGATTAGTCAGGAAATTCCAGGTACGTTAGGGTCAAGGGCCATCACGTGAATATGTTGCCAGATTACCGGGTTTGGGAAGGGAGAACCCAGAGGTTTGATGATTCATTCATTCCTCTCCAGCTTGCCAAAAGTGGACAGACTGAAGAGTGTGAAGCCTCGCAAGAAGAAGAGTAGCTGACTGTGGAATCCAGTACGGGAGACCCCTTAATTTTTCTCTTAAGGAATGTAACGCAGAACATGCCCCAGGTCCACACGGTAATAATAACTATGTAGCCGGGGGGGGGGGGGGGGGGGGGGGGGGGGGGGGGTTGCCCTCTAAGCAGGGGTGTATGTCGAGCGCACATCCATGAAACTGATCAATGGTATGAATGAATTAAGCGTAGCTTCATAGTCTATCCCTGGGAAAATTACAGTAGCAACCGGAACGTTATCTGCAGTTATTGCCATATCGCCGCCGTCATTCTCCTGGGCAACCCCACCAAATATATATATAAATAAATAATAAATAAAATAAATAAAATAAAATAAAACCACTCTCTCATTCCGCAGTTCAACTCCACGGGCTGTTCCAGGCTCTAGTCAACTAAGGCTGCCCCGATGGAAACGCTGTGGATCGGGCCGATGCCGCCAACCTCTTGGGCATGCCGGAACCCGATTCAGCCAGCAGCGTCAGAGGTTTATCTCTGCATGCACATGCACATGCACATGCACATGCACATGCACATATATGTACGGAGTATGTCCCCTGCTTATAGCCAGTGCGGGACTCCTTGTTGGCCTCGATACCAGGTAGATTACAGCTGATTCACGCTAGTTAGTAAAGAGTTTAGTTATATTTGTTACTCTGTATGAGAATGAGGCGAGGAACGTGTGAAGGCTGGATCAAGCAGGAGGAAATTATGGTTGTCGTGTGCTGTAGATAAATCATATACATAAGGAGTAGTTAACTAGTTTTATGATAGTTAACTAGATAATAATTATGTAGTATTTATTTAGTCAATTGATCTCGATAAGTACTTTTAATTTTAATACATGTTGGTGACATCTAGCTCCTCTTGAAACCGTTCTTGCGTTCGTTAGGCTACATTTAGCTACAGATTAAATTCCCCTGCTAACTGTATCTGTCTAGCTCAAAAGGGGATGGATATTGGTATGGGATTTCTCTGTTTTCTTTTATTGTTTAAACCCTAGTTATTTCGGCATTCGCTCTTTTATTACTACTATTCAGTTCCTCCCTTCATTCCAGTAGGTAGGTAATCTCTCCTGTTACTGGTAACCTCTCTTCCTGTTATCTTTTCCAATTCTTAAATTTCTTAAATTTTCTTCGATTCCCAGCCCTGTTTCTGGTCTGTTTTCTCTGTTTTCTCAGTTTTCGCCTTTCTGTATATATCACTATAAATTTTCACAGCCGCCTTCCGACCCCCCGAGTTCCGTTCTATAGATCTCACTCATCCTTCTGCATGCGCCCATAGCAGCGTAGCTTTGTGTCCTCTTGTTGTGATAAGCGGAGCCGCGCTACTCCATGCTGTCTGCTATTAACAATCTAAGATCGCTTTCTATTCATCCGACCAGAATGAAACACACCTCCCTCCTGTTTTCTCCCTTGAAACTTCGCCGGACCTTGCTGGCTGCTTTTCTCTCCCCTCTAATCTTCTCCTCCTGCTCTCATGCTGAGCGGAATTGCTACCTACCAAACGGCGAAGTCGAAAAAAACGATGCCCCGTGTTTTCCGCAGAATCCCGAATCTTCCTGCTGCGGCGGAAGCACTTATGTTTGCGCCACGAACAACATGTGTGCCCTCTATGACGGGTCGTATTATGTCATAGGTAGTTGTACGGATAAGTCGTGGAATAGTCCCGCCTGTCCGTCTTACTGCTTCTTTCGTCCGTATTGCCTCTCTTATCCTTCTCGATGCCATAGTTCTCCATACCAAACAAGTAGATTGATATCTCCTCCTGATAAAAACAGGCGACCACATCCACAACTCCGTCAAGCGATGCGGTAATGATACATATTGTTGCAATGATGGCCCCAAATGCAGTTGTGATACCAACAACAATACCCAAAAAATCCTCGACTTCCTCCCCGTCTTCTCAGAACTCGTGGGGTCCCCCGTCTCCCTCAACACAGCCATCGGATCCACTTCTCTCTTCACCCCATTCGGCGCCACACGGCCCGCCACCACCACCACCACCATCACCACGTCTTCCTCCACGTCTTCTACCTCGCCACCCGCCGTTGTCACCGGGTTCCCTGGGGCAAAAACAGATCCACCCGTTGCAGAAACCAAGTATAATAAAGATATCGGTATAAAAGTCGGCCTTGGGGTTGGCATCCCACTGGGCATTGTAGCAATAGTTCTTGCCTCTCTTCTCTATCATTTTTTGAAAAAAACCTCTTCCGGCAGCAGGGGTTCTGGCACTGGCCCCCGTGTTGCTCCTGCCTCTGGTTCCAGTTCCGGCGGATTTCTCAGTATTTTCAGGTGGAAAAAAGAGGATGTAAGCTTGCTGATCCTACTGTATTGTCATAGATTTATATCTATTATTTGGGATACTGATGTAGATGCAGCCCACAATCCGGCTTCCCATGCTCGAAAATTCATCACCCTCCGAAGTGCCCGATAACGGTCCTGCTCATGGTAACCAACCTAATTCCCTGCTTGGCTTCTATAAGCCATCTGCAGATGGAATGCACCCGCGCATTATTCATGAGGCACCTTGATATGTTGTAATTGCATTCTTGAGATCTTGAAGTTATGACGTGAAGTTTAAAAGGAAAACAAAACTACGGTTGGGTTCCGATTTAGGAAGGAAGGAACCATCTGAAGTTGGCACTTCGAATAACCTTGCTGAAAACGTTGAGAAGTTTAAAAAGGTTAAATAAGCTTATTTTCTTTCTTCTTTTATTTTTAAGTTTGATGATACCATAGTTCAACTCGCGGCTTCTTTGTCTTTTACCCTCTCTCTGCTTCACATGATTCCTTTGCCTGTTCAACTTCAACATTATGGTGGCTGCTGCGCGGCACGTTGTATAGATGTCTTTATTCATGCTAATCAATGTACAGTCCAGTACAGCTGTCAGGAAAGTTCTTCATCTAACCATCGCTTTTCTTTTTAAAAAAAGAAAAGAGAAAACATATTTGACCCCTTTCCTTCATTTCTCATAGTTGATGTGGTTGATTGTTTGGCTTGATGTCATTTGTCCGTATCTACTAATTATTCCATTTTGCCCGGACTTCTGATGTTTCCAACACTTCCTTTCCCTCTCTTTTATGTCTTTACACTACATGCTGTTCATGTGCAGGATAATGTTGCTTATAGATTACCCTCTCTGGCCCCTTTTCTATGCTTATCGATGATGTGTGACCTCAGAGTGAGCGAATGGGCGGGGTCACAAATTGACGCTGCTGTTGAGTTTATTAACCCTCCCCGGGGACCTTGGTTTCTCTAGTAGCTGCAGAGCCAGTTTGCTACGCAGGTGCACAGTGGCTACGACAGCTCCGAAACTCTATTCTTGATATGAACCATCAAACCGATTCCACGAGGAGCACTATTGCATTAAAGAACTGTATTCACATTCAAAATTGCCGCCACTCTTTATGGAACCCTTCATCATAAACCATGGCGGGGGGAAAGAGCTTCATTCATGGTCATTCAGGCATTTGGTCACGATGAGGGTACTCCGCACAAGGGTGTTAAAATCATAAAAGAAGATTCATGAGCAGTCATCAACAGCACATTCTGAGAAGAGAAAACTACACTCACTAGTGAAGATAAGATACTACTGAAATGACTGAATCAAGAATGTCAAATCTGTATGTGAATAATTGCTTGAGTATTCCTAGTGCGTCCCCCGGCTCCTAGATGCGACTTGCGATTATGGATCCTTATTCCCAACGGTACTAGACATTCCCTCCAGCAACTTCCCCATCGCGATTTTCTACCGCACCAATTGCCCTAAGGCAAGAGCAGTTACAGCACAACCGTCCTGTTTATCAGACTGGAGTGTTTCAATCGCAAAGACAACAACCAACCAAGAAAAACCCCAGCAGAATGTGTGCTTGTACGATTCGGGATCTCACACATGTCTGTGCCCTACAGAGAAGGCCGGGACGAACATATGAAGTTGAGAGTAAATGGCTGGTCAATCGGTACGCCGATAATAACTCTGGGCTGTAAGAACAGTCCCGAATAAGGGTTACGCAGGTCCTTCCAGTTAGCCGATTGTGTTACGCAAAGAATGTAAAGTTGGTCACTCCATACCTGTCTAACTATAAGATCTGTTCCTCAATTCCAGGACGGCACGCAGTACGCTGTTGGACTTTAAAAAAAGGGAGGAGTCATTGTTGATGTCTCCAGAACTAGCATAGATTCTAACCTAGGGTTTGTTAAGGGGTAAGGATACTGAAACGCAGCTTTGTGTGGTGGCTATTTGGTGTGCTGAGGTTAAGAGAAGCAGAAGGCTAGGGTGGTTAGGTTCTACGCGGTTAGGGATGATAAGCGATACTGCATTGGGGAGTGAGCGGGGTTGCATTGATTCATGTGGTAAGCAGATGTTGAGTCAGTATATGATAACCTAGTTAGTGTTGAGGGTGGATATATAAATTGGAGTCTGTTTGCGGTTCCAGAACAAATCCGCTACTCAACCACACTCAAAGCGGAATACATAGGGTTCACCCACTCAAAGACCTCGCAATATGGGTCATTGTAACCCGCATAGCGGACTGACAGACAACCGCCGGTATTCATTGTACCATATCCAGAACAGGTATTAGCTACGGATAATCGCACCAAAACGGACAACGTTGAGAACCCTCAGTATCACCGCTATTTGCTGAGGAACATTTGATTCGCATTTTCCTGCCTTGGAAGAACAGGGCGAGTGCGCGTTAGTTTGCGTCAGAATGCCACAAGGTAGCTGTGGCAATGGTGAGTAGATAGTTGGCTCCGCAACTGCTTGTATGTTTCCTTCATTAGATATTATTTCATATTCCAAAGGCCTATAAGTCGCCACATGTATATTATTAGCCCCCTGTAAGCAGGTTCGGATACTGTAGGGTTCAGATATTCAACCACACATGGCAGAAGAAGATTCATGGAGAGAAAGCTCAGCATCGGGTGCAGCTTCGACCAGTGTAAAAGTTTTTTTATTATTCACGGAAGCACATCCATTATAAATAATCAGAGTGCATGGGGCTGATAATATTTGCATTAATTTTTTTATTGGATGGCATCTTCAAGATTTGTTTTCTATGTTGGTTAACAGTTGAACGTGGGTCGGCTATTCAGGGTACAACAACATAGGGAATAGGATGCGAGTTTCAGGGTTATCTGTCACGAAGGAATTACGGCATGGTTTCACTAACTAGGCATCGATCAGCCATCAAACAGCATGGCTGGTACCAGAGGCTTTGCTAACTCTGAAACCAGGGGACTTGGACTCAAGGGATGCAGCGGCCGTTTGAGCGGCAGAGTGATCTCAAAAGTCCGAAACAAGCTGGGTGGGCATTATTTTGGGGCACTACGAAGTTGGGGCATTCACTGGCCATTTTAGCGAGTCAAAGACGTTCGACATCGAAGGGAAAAGGGCCCGAGGATGGATGAGGGGATATGGGGATAAGGGGATAAGTGTCAAGGGGGGAGTTAATTTAGAAACAAATAGCGCTTGTTTGCGAAGTTGGAATTATTCCCTGGTTGTGGCTGTTAGGCTGATTGATTGGTGTGTGCTTGTTAATGACCAGGAGGTGCTTGATTATTTAGTTGCAGAGAGAAATCCTCGACAGACCTTTTCAACAGGAGGAGGAGGAGGGATTCACCAAGGGTACACTCCATAGTGTGTAAGGGGTTAAGCACGGAGTACTCCGTACGCAGGAGTTATTGAGAGAGGAAGACATGAAATAAATGAATAATGGAGATATTCATTTGTGGGCATGATGATGATCAAGAAAATCTTTCTCTTGATCAGTATATCAAAAGAGTAGTTTTATAGGAGTGGGCAGACAGATAAGCTGCTGCAAGTTCTGATTCAAAAAAAAAAAAAGAATTAAAAAAAAAATAGTAAAATAAAAATAAAAATAAAAATAACAATAACAATAAACAATTAAAATAAACTACGAAGTTAAAATTTACTCCATCTCCAAGGTGCCAAGTTGACAGTTAAATAAAACCATGTTCAACTGCAACCCCACTAAACTAAAAAATATTTAGCTAACTAAACCACACAAACTCCGCTATTTCTCCCCAACTTTCTTCAGCTGCATCTCCACGATCCTCCCTCAGCATACCTGTACATGTATACCTAGGTACTGTACCTATTCCATGTAGTGTATGCATTAATTAGTTATTACTTAGTGCTGGCATTTGCTTTGATGTTTACTGGACAGCACCACATTCTTCTTCTGCCTCCCACTCAAGTCGCGATTCGCACATCCTTTACTCACATACACATACACGCACAGACATCCTGGGTCTGTATCCACATCACCAATAGAGGAGAAGGTCAAGTGCATTATGAAACTGTTCAAGAATTTCCTCTCCAAAGGCAAAAGAGAGAGTGCCAACCACTATGGCTACAGTCAACATGAGAAATGCAGCAACAAAGCCAACCACTATGAACACAACAATCCACAATATCCTACCCCCAACAACAGCCCGCGTAGGGACTTTACTCGAGAGCTGTCTCCCGAGATCCTCTCTAGGATCTTCGGCTATGTCTGCCTCCATACCCTGGATGACACCTACAACTCCTCCGAGGAGTCAATGACTGAAGACGGCTGCATGCTCTGTAAAATGCGGGACCTCGCTCATTGTGCCCTTGTGTGTAGGAGATGGCACCCTCCCGCCCACGATCTGCTGTTTGTGATAGTCCATATCTATTCCCGCATACTATTGAGTTATCAATAATATATCCAATATTTTAAGTGATTATTTTTTTTTACAGTGCTAACTATTCCCCTGCACCGCTACATCTAATAGGTACCAAAATGTCCGTATCGATGCTGTCCACTATTGCGACCTCGAGTACGAATTGTCCGCGAAAAGGAAAAAGAACTCCTTTCTTGATCACAATTCAGAACCACTAGACGCACCCATGACACGCTTGACATTGTTCAGCAGAACAGTGCGCGAATCACAGCGCATTGGAAAGCTGGTTCTTTCACTGCGGATGCCATACATGACAAGAGAAGCCGGTAAGCTACTTCTGGCACAGACAGTGCTGATGTTACCCAACCTACGATATGTCGACTTGCCCGCTGGCTTTTTCTGTGACGATGAGTCAACCATGATCCTCAAGCAAACAATGATTGCTCGCTGTCCCGATATTCGACGCATGCGATATGCCAGGGGCTCCGAGAAAACATTCAGTGCTATCCAGCAAGAGGATGAAGTATCAAACGTAGACCAATTTATATATGGTCGACAACAGCGCCACAAGCCTCAGCCCCCGCGGCCACAGATAAAAGTATGGCCCAATCTCGAGGTGTTAGAGCTATGCGGCCTAAACACTTCAATTGACGTTCTCCGCCGGGTTCTGAGCCGCCTCCCTTGCATGACAGATCTAAAGCTGGAAGATCTAAGCGAGCTAGAAAGCCTCATCTTCAAGGACTCCCCATCTCTATGCCCCTTCCCCCCCATCGAACGTCTCACCCTCCACGATACCCCAGGTATCACCTACCGCGCATTCATCGACTACTTCAGCACCAGTAACAACAGACATGCCCTCAAACACCTCACCCTCTCCAACACCGGCATCCCCCCCGGCTCCCTGCACCACATCCTCAAAAACGCCCCGCGCCTCCAAAGCCTCTCCGTCACCCAGTACATCTCAGACGCTTTCGTGCAGGACAACGTCCCCCCTCTCGCGTCCCGCTCCCTCCGTCTCCTCCACTACGAAATCACAGCCAAATCCGAAAATCACGCCGCCCACTACTACAAATACCTCATGGCATCCCTGCTTGCTGGCTCCCTCCCGTCCCTGCTGGATCTATACGTCCGCGACGCCTCGTTCCCGGAAACCCTCATGTACGCCTCACTCCCGCAGATGGGTCGAAAAGGTGGAGCTGGTGGAGCTGGAATTAAAGGCCTCAACCAGGCCATGTCCGTCTATAGCAAGGGGGCTAAAGAGGCGGAGTGGAACTTCACCGCGTACGAGCCGCTTGACATGCCTGGCATGGGGGGGCCGGGTGGTGGCGGTCGACGGCGTGGGAGTAGCTCGCGCCCTGTTAGTTTCCATGGGGCGCAGTTGAGTCCGGCGTGGGGTGACGAGGCGCGCAGGAGCGTGTTGGTTGGGAACGGGGCCGGTGGGTTCCTTGCGTTACCTGGTGAGGAGCAGAGGCCAAAGAGTAGCAGTGGTTATGGAGGTGGTGGTGGTGGGCCGTGGATGCATCGACGGGAGGGAAGTAAGCAGGATTTGTGGCGGTGATCAAGGGGCGGTTTCGGGATATTTTTCCATGTTCACTTCTGCTTTGGGGATGTCTTGGGTTATGTCGTTGGGGTGTTTTTTTCCCCCTACCTTTTGCTCTTGGATTTTCCTGTTTGCTATATGGGATTTGGATTGAATGGGTTGGATTTGTTTGATATCATCTGGCTTGATTTGGCTGGTTTGTTTTGGTTGCGTTCACTTGCTTAACGATATTATTGGGACGATAAGGGATAATGGCCTGGATACCTGAGTAGGTTGGTAGAATGTGGTGCTAAACCTGAGGAGGAGCGTCGTTCTTTTTCATCCAATCTTTCAGGGCTGGGTTGTTTTTTAATCTTTAATTGTTTGTCTTCTCATTGACGTGGTCTCGCCTGGTTTCTGCGAGTCCCCACCCTTTTTTTGATTCTCTTTATAGCACGTTGTTTGACATTTTTTGTTAGTTTTTGAATATTCCCCCTTTCCGCAAACATGTTTTTGACCTTTTATTTTATTTTATTTTATTTTTTTTTGGTTCCTTAGGGACATGCATTTGGCTCCATGTTAATGAGATTATGATGCCAAATATCACCGTAGGTAATTTTAAATAGTTCTGCAGGCTCTGCACAGGAATGAAACTGTTGAATAAATGATTATGTGGATACATTATACTTCGCCCGCCGAAATTCGACCTTCTCATGCTCGTTCGTATGTATAGACATCGTCTGCTTATGATTAAATGCTGAAGCCGTTTTCTCTTTGTTGATATGCTCTTATGGCAAAAAGAGGCCTGGCACCTTCTTTCGGTCTAAACCATGTATCGTGGTGAGAAAAATGGGAACGCTAATTCGCAATTAACATAGATCTTCAGAAGGCAGAGGTGGCAGAGATGTAGAGAATAGATACGTAACTAAGCTTGTAACAGGCTTTCTAGAGTGAAAATCAAGCCAACTGATTTCACCTTCTCATCGCCGGAGGTTGAGGGACGATCTTCTTGGAGTTGTGGCGAGAACATACTTGACCATTGTGCTTTGGCCTCCATGCTGGGAAGTTATCTGCGTATTTTAATTTGCCTCCCCCGCCCCGCAATTACATATCTTCCCCGGTTCTGCGCCTAAGTATATCTGGAAGGAGTATGATGGGTACTTTCTAATATTTAGGAAGGATACCACGAAGCCACTTCTCTCGTTCCATAGCTATCAATGTATTTCATGATGGTGGTTGTGTCATTCGTGGGCGCCGTGTGTATGTATGAGTCTAGCTTTATCGACCACTGAACACCAGCGATTTGAGAGATGAATACAACCTTCAACGCTTTTAGAGGAGCTGTGGAATAGGTATCCAGGGGATATGGGGTGTGGGACAATATGTCATCCCATTAATGATAAAACGGGGATCAGCTTGAAATCGTCCGCTTCTCTGGCAGTGCTTTTTGAGTTTAATTCTTTATGGCTCTGATACGTTGTGTCCATCCTATTGTGCACGCAAACCTTGCCGAGAGTAATCTGTAGAACCTGTTTTGCCCAAGTCTGTACTTGCACACCACTTGTGCATGCAAAGGCCGGGGTCATGGCTGCAGAAAGACGGGTATGAGCGGCAGCACGTGGAGAACACTGGCGAGAACCTTGCCGGATAGGGATGGGATGGGAGGAAAAGAGTGGAGCGCATTGGAGAAAAATGGGATGTTGGATATGGTACCATACTCTCATTTCTGTGAATAACCATGGAATCCATGGGGGGTTTTGGGTTCTTCTCTTGTGGTGTTTGATTTATTCACACCGCCCTTCTTTTTCACCTTTCCACTTTTTCAAATAAGTTATCCGTTTGAGTTAAATATGACATTTCCGAGCCCCTAGTTAGTTAAGGGTGCGAGAAACGTGATGACAGCGGAACGAATCATCCCAGAACCCTTGGCGGGTGGAATTTGACGAAAGCACGCAGTCAGCGGTTCGGTGAACTCCTTACCGACTCCACTAACCAGATTCTTCTTCCCGAGCAAAGAAGTGAGCTTTACTCTTTTCCGCAAGCACCTGTATCAATTAATCATTTGAACAACTTGAGCAGGAGAGCCTGAGAGCGTGAGTTTATCGCGGATCTCTCGGCAACTATCTAACCTCCATACGTTTGGGAATATTTGGGTGGATTGTGTAACTATGTGCCGTGAGAAAACCAATAGCAATTCCCTGTATTATCGTGCATGTTGCTCCGTAGACAGAGATATACAATGTATATATGATGTTGGGTGTAAGAAGTTGCTCTCTAAATGAAAAAGCAGACGACTAGTTCTATATGGAGGATTGTTGTTCGTCAGGAGCCAGCCCCGGCCCAAAACGGCAAGTGCTTGGCTTGCCCAGCACCTGCAACTTCCGACCTCAACTTTTTTGAATTTCTGAACTTTTTTGAACTTTGGATCTTTTTGAACCCCAATGTTCAACGTCAACATCTCCATATCCTGCAAACCACGGCACACCACCCACAATCCTCCCGCCCCCCCCCCCCCCCCCCCCTCCTCTCACTGTGTGTCTATCCTCTCCACACACACACAGACGGACAGACACCAACCCAATCCTCTCGGTCTTCACGCTCTCTATCCCTCTCTCCATTATCCCCCCTATCCCCTCTCCTCTCACACTCTTTTCTCGCCTTCGTTTGTTGCTGTGTGTGTTTGCCTGTGTGTGTGTTGCTGGCTGCTGCTGCTGCTGCTGCTTCTCTCTGCCAGTAGTATTTAAATAAAAATAAAAATAAAAATAAAAATAGCTTAGAGCCCCCCCTCGTCTCGACCAGATAAATCACCAATTCCACCATACCCACCACCATCCCTCGTGATCCTACTGGTCTGACATCTCACCCACCTCACCTCACCCTACCCTCCTCCCCGATCAATTCATCAGTCCGAATCAGAGATAATGGCTGCTATGCATCCGCCCTCCCCGAAGTTGGACCGTTATGTCGTTATCCATGTTGCTACCACCTGCGATGAACATGGCGTATACGTCACCAAAGACTCCGCTGAAGTTATCGAACTGGGCTGGATATTGTTGGACGCGGAAAACTGCAAGGAGGTGAGCTTTTATTTTGCTTTGAAGAAAACTACAGAAAGAGGGAGATAAAAAATATCTATAACTATAGATTTTATGTCTAATTGGTTTTTTTCTTTCTTTTTCTTTCTTGTTTGGTTACGACACTTGCTCTCGTGGATGTTGCGATAGTCATTTGGTTTGACTAACGTTAACTATAAAAAAAACAGCTTCATCGAGAGAGTGTGCTGGTAAAACCAGTCAACACCCCCATAACTCCCCTATGCAGTGAGTCTGACCCCTTCCCTCCCTTTTCTTTCTTTTTTTACATCTCAAAGCCCAAGAATTGAAGTCCTCTCACGTTCATTTGTGCCAAATCATATGGACTAACCATAACGATTAGCAAGCCTGACCACCCTCACCTGGGAACATGTCCGCTCGGCAGGTACTTTTCGGGATGCCATCAACCAGTTTGATGCTTTTGCTCAAGAGCACCTCCTCTCAAAGAATTTCGAGTTTTCCTTCGTAACTCTGGACTCTTGGGATATGCGTGTCCAGCTCCCCCGTGAAGCCAGAGACAAAGCTGTAGTCCTTCCCCCGTACCTGCAACACTCGCGTACTTTTGACCTGCGGACGGAATATCAGCGATGGCAGCAGCACCACCCGGAATCCCTCCCTTTTGGCCCGAGTGATCTGGCCAACATCTGTGCTGCTCTCGAGGTTGAGCCCATGCAGTCTTCCGCTCCCATCAAACATAATCTTCCCTTCCATCTCCAGGCCCTGGCTCCTGCCTCGCCAAGGCGTGCCATGGAGGAGGCAATCACTCTGGCTCGAGTCCTTCACGGGTTGATTAGAAAGTCACAGCCGCCCCACGAGCATCCTGAGATCCTCACCCGCCCCATGGATGCACGAGCTGATGTCCGTGCCTTTTTGGCTGAACGCAGCAAGGTCCTTCATATGAGTGGCCTGCCGCACGACACCACCCAGTCCGAGCTGGAGAGTTGGTATACCCAGTTTGGAGGCCGTCCAATTGCTTTTTGGACCTTGAGAACACCTGACCAGCACAAGCCCACTGGAACTGGATTTGCGGTGTTCTCATCTCACGAGGAGGTACGTAATGTGTTATAAAAATGTTTTTCTTTTCCTTTTCTTCCGAACGGCTTATTTTGTAACCGATTCTAATTTTACTTTTCATTGTATATAGGCTGCGGAGAGCCTTTGCATGAACGGTCGTGCTCTCAACGACAAAGCCATCGAAGTATCCCCTTCCTCTAGCCGCGTCCTGGATCATGCTGCTGAAATCCTTACCCCATTCCCTCCCAGTAAGAATCGTCCCCGCCCTGGTGACTGGACTTGCCCGTCCTGCGGATTCTCTAATTTCCAGCGTCGTACTACATGCTTCCGCTGTTCTTTCCCAGCTGTTGGTACTGGCCCGGACCCAATGGCATATGGAGGCTACGGTTACGGCCCACCATCGATGATGCCCCCACCACATCATATGGGACACCATGTAGGCCATGGAGGCCACTCGCGAGGCATGGGCGGCAACGGCGGCGTTGTCCCATTCCGAGCTGGTGACTGGAAGTGCGGTGCAGAAGGTTGTGGCTACCATAATTTCGCGAAGAACATCAACTGCCTTCGCTGTGGTGGTCCCCGCTCCGGCGCTGCTGTTGTGGCTGATTCCGCTTTTCCCTCTCCCATGGAACCCCCCTCGGGCTTCGGAATGGGCCCCCCATCCATCACTAGCACCCCAGGCCCAGGCCCTTTCGCCTCTAGTGCAGGTGCCTTCGGTGCCTTTGGTGCCTTCGGCCAGCAATTTGGTGGGCCCCCAAGCACCTATGCGTTGCCCTCAGGCATTGGGGCTGCTTCTGGTCCCTACCCTCCAATGGGTCAAATGGGCCAAATGAACCCTCCTTACGGGTCGGCCAACGTATCCCACTCCGCTGCCTCATTTGGTAACCCGGCCACCCAGGCTGCTTTCACTAGTGCAGACCACGTCCCCCAGGCTGTTGGAGCCTCCTCCAACGGCAACTTCTATGGTAATGATGGCGCAGCTGATCCCTTCGCCTTCTTGACCACGGGCCTCGGTGCATTGGCTGTGGATGACGGCCGCAGGAACGGTGCTGCTTCTAACAAATCCCCAGCATAATTTGATACTACATACGTCTCACCGTCTCGATTTATCCATCTCGCGAACATTACCTCGAGACCAACGTTTCGCGTCTTTTTTTGGTTACCTTTTTGTCCAACCTCGGCAGTATCCTTTTTTTATTTTATCTCTCTTTCAATTGATCCGCAAATATGGTGCATTAGCTGCTTCTCTCTCTATAGAGATATCGTTTCTCCCTCGCGATATTCAGTGCATTGGGTGGAAATAAGCAGTTACCCTTTTTTCGGAGGGCAAGGTGTTTTTATAACCAGAGGAGAAAGCCCTATCTAAGTTGAAAAGATCACTGGTTTTTTTAGCAAATGTTCATCTTACGACCCTTCTGGTCCTTTTAATTCCAGCTTGATGGATAACTGGAAAAATTTGGCAGAGCAACTCGATCGGTGGCATTTGCTTAATCTTTCTTCCTTCCTTCCTTCCTTTCTTTTTTGGTATTCTTTTGCTGTTTAATGTCACTTTGTGTTTGATTCATTTTTTTCACCGTTTGTATTTTCTCAAGTTGTTTTCATATTCGCCAGTTACTGCTTCTTTTTAAGTATGGAACGGCGGACCAGAACCGATGGCGGAGCAGGGAGGACCTTCGGCGTGGCATTGCATGACATGTCAATGGGGACACATAGAGATGCTTTTTTTTCCTTTTGTTGTTATTATTATTGTTATTATTTTCGCGCGGAACAACATCACCGTCGTTTACACGATATCGTCGTCATCGGCAGCATAGCGAGCGGGGAAACGAAAAATAAGTTTTGAAGCGTTTGTTCTTGGGATGGTATGGGATAATCGAGTGTACTGGATTTGTTGCCGTGGTTTGAGCTTCAGCGGTGGCAGGAAAGCAAAGGGGGAGTATGTACGGTTTGGCCTATCAACAAAGAAAAAAATGTGCAAATTACAGGGTGAATGGGGGGAACAAGGGATAAAATTCTAATTTGGATAACTTTACAGGGGAAATTAAACAGATTGGGATGGATATGGTACGGAGAGGTTATAGAAAAGGAATTGTTGGCATTGGAACCAAAACAAGGTGAAAATCAATTTCAAAAAGGGGAGGACAGAAAGAGACGGAAAGAGAGGGCAAATTGAATTTGAGAGGGAAACCATCAATGCTACGTTTGCTACACACGGACACAACACTTTTCCCCGCCGTGTATTTCCTCTCATGGACTTCGTTCAGGTTGCTTCTACAGAACCTCTTGTTGTTTATCGGTTGTAGAACTGATCTATTTTGGAATACTTTTTTGGCCAAGTTTGTCGGGCATTTTATATAACTTTAAGCAAGCGCCGGGGGTGGACAGTTTTTAAGGTTGTTGGAAACCGGGAAAACGGAATGGAGCTTCCTTTTCTCTCTCTTTTATTTTTTTATTTTATTTTATTTTTATTTTTATTTATTTTTATTTTTTTGCTTGCTGTTGATTGATGCTTGTTTGGGGGCTGCTTCTGTTCGGATTTGTTGGTAGGTTGGTCGGTTGGCTGGTTGGCTGGTTGGTTGCATGGCAAATGGCATCGATTGGGTTTTGATTTTAATTTTAATTTTTTTTTGCCCACTCCTTTAACCATTTCTTTTCAAACTTGGATGGAAAAATTCGTGGGCAGAAACTTTTTGGAGTGTTTGGTGTGTGGTTTGGTGGATTCTTTCATTTCCCCCCCCTTGATTTAGCTGCTTAACTCTACTTTTACTAGTCACCTTTTCTTTCCTTTTGATTGTTATATTTTTGGTCTATTTCAGTTACTTCTAGCTCCCTCTCTTACCACTTTTTTCTCTTTCACTATTATTGCTTGTACGCTGCCCCGTGTCTTGGTGCCTGGTCTATTTCATTTTACCTTATTTCTTGCCATGTGTCTGTAGTTTGAGACCATCCCCCAAGATCGCGTTTTTTTCTCTTGCTTAACCCAACAACTCATCCTTCCACTCTATTTAATAATGCTGCTGTTATTGTCTTCATGAATCGTAGCCAGTTTTCCAGGTCACTCTTTTCCATCACCTTTTTCTTCACAACGAAAAAAAAAAAAGAAAGAAGAGCGAAGTCGACCTTTTTGAACTTCAAAGCTTGAATTTCTCCGGCGATTATGGATAACAGCAAGAAGGACGGGGCACCAAATGAATTCCCCACACATTACATATGTACCTGTATGAAACATTGTTCGACGATTCTTGCGGCTAGTTGGGAAATCTGTGTATGTATATATATGGGGTGAATGTGTAACTCGCAGAGCATAGCCGTTTACATGGTAGGCGGGTAGCCAATTGGGAAGGGAAGTGTAGTCAGAGCGCAAATAACTGAATGATATAACTATACGGAGTGTGATGAACAAGGTGCATCGAGTAGTAAGGCTACGCTTCATTCTACCTATGCTCCATAGATATCAGGAATCCAGCACTGTATAACAAACCAGACCATGAGGACACAGGGGACCATCAACTAAGAGATATCAATCCCAAAGGACAATAAAAGGAGAACTATAACTGCAGGGAACAGAAATATTCTGGAAAATAAAAACCCCAGATGCCTTCGCCCAGTGAACCAGATACAACTGGCAAAAGTATACTGGAAATATAACTGAAAACACCACCTGTGTCAATCTACCTATAATCTCCATGCCCTCCTTACTCCTCAGCATCCGTTAACACATCCGTCGTATGGCTCCCCTCCCGCTCTCGTTTTGGAACATGCCCGCCATCACTGGGACTTCTCGCAATGACAGTATCATCCCCATCTCCCACTTCTGTTTGTACATCATCCAAATTCTCACTCTCGCTCCGCACAGCACTCAAAACACTCTCACCATCCTCGCTCCGCTCCTTCTTCACGGCCACGGACGCCATAGACGACATAGAAAGAGCTAGAGACACCTCCCTTGACATCCCTCTCGTACCGCGGCTCATTCCACTATCCCGTCTACTACCGCTGCTAACGGTACTGCTCACTGATACCGCCCTACTTGTATTCCTCATCTTCCCATTTGGTTTAGCAGCTGCTGCAGCAACGGCCGCGACAAGTTTCAGAACTGCATTTTTCGCTTTAACCAATGCATTCCTCCCCGTCGCATCGCTCGCGACGCCAGAGGTGATCGCCTGATCCAACAAATCCTTTACAAGCAACGGTAGCTCCCCATTGTCGTCAGACGCAAGCTGAACTTGATTGTTCACATTGTTAGAGCGCAAGCTAGAGCGGAGGATTTCATGATCATCCGCTCCATCAGGGACCCGTGATCCAGACTGCGAAGGCGCAACTGCCACCGGTGGGGACGGAATGTGTAGTTTTCCCAGCATGGAAAGAAGATGTCTCTTCTCCTCCTTGGTCGACGCGCTAGTGGAGCCAACGCCCAGGAGGCGTTGCAAGATATCTCGCATGAGGGCCAGATGAAGGCTGTCGCTGGGTCGGAAAGGGGTGCTGTTGGTAGACACAGAGAGCCCTGGAAGTTGAGCTTCACCCCCTAACCCGACTATACGCCTGTCATCGGTCCATTCGACAAGCATTCCCACTACATTTGCCATAAGGGACTTGACCTCCTTTTCCCCAACTGTTTCGTCGATCTCACCGTCGCTGTCTTCATCAGCTTCAAGGGAATAGAAATCGTCAGCTGCTGATAGGACAGAACGAATGACAGGTACTGAAATTTTGCGCATATGTTGAGCGTTTGTGAGGCGGGAGTGACAATAGACGGGGAGAAAATAACTCAATGCTTGTCTGAGAGCTGGGTTGTCTCGCGTACGAGGATGAAAAAATGAAATAACGAGAGCTTGTAAGAGAGTGTCAATAGAGTTCTCGTTCAGCTCTTTAATTGACGAGGGTACGTTAGGACCAGACGGGGACAGGGCGCCGGTAAGAAGCAGTTTCGCTAGTGCCGTGACGGCTGCTGTTTGGACAATAGGTGGAGAGTTGGTTTTTAAGGACTTCGCAAATACCTTAAGCAATGGTTTTTGAAAAGGGGGAGTAACAACAGAGTTGGCCTCGTTTGGAGATGGGACTGGGAGAAGTATCGAATGATGTGTTGTGAGGATATCGGAAAGAATTCGTATCGTTGTTTCTTGTAGTGCTTCATGGCCTTTGGTGTAGCAGTAGATGAACAAACTCATGTTCTCTTCAGCAAGTGTCTAGAGAATAGTTAGATATGTGCTATAGTAAACATAATTCGGGTTAATTTTCTAGCGGCTCACCTTATCCAATAGGCAGCATAGACCCAAGCACTCGAGGCCACGCTCTCTGATAGGAGCCTCGTGGCTCCTAACTGCTGGTACCACCAGATTATTCAACATGGTGACCAGGTGCATATTATCCTGCAAGTTGCCTTGAACATTCTGCAGCATGCATTGCGCAATATAGAGGCATTTCATGTTAACCATAATCTCGCGCAGAACCTTGGCTTTGGCCTCTTCCTTATTAAAAGGGACCTCTTCACTATCCCCTTCATTTTCATCAACTTCATCATCAGGGGTTTCTGAACGGTTTCGCTTAGATGATTTCTCTGAACTTCCCTGACTCTGTTCAGACTTAGCAGAAACGAAGCTGTCCTCCGAAACGATCGTATCATGCACTTCAGCGACGGCCTCCAGAACAACGCCGCAAAATTCATTCTCGCCAGAAGCGTCAGGGCCGCAAACCGCTCGCAAAGCCTCGACGACAAGCTTTGTTACCTCTTCAGGTAGGTTAGGCACGGCCAGAGTCTCCCTAAGGAGAGAAAACATCTTCCTTCTGCCCACTTCGTCACTGTAATCAAGCGTTAGGGCTATATGAAGGAGTTGTTCAACGACAAACTCGCATTCAACGGTTTCCTCTTCGGCACGGTCATCCTCGCTGGGCTGATTTAGCCTTTGCAAAAGATCGCTGGCATATTTATGAAGGTAATAAGCTAGTGCAGTCACTTCGGGAATCTTTTCATCTGCCAAATCGTCATATTCACCATCACCCTCTTCCCAACAAAACTGGTTGAGGCTTCGCGCCATGAATGCGGTTTCTGGGGTTAGAGATTCCCAAAATTGTTCATTGAAATCAACCGCTTCACGGTAATCAGGACGGCCTTCCCAGAAGCTTCTCATCGCATCGTGGGCAATTCCACCTTCAATACCAGAGTTGACGACATCTATACGTTCTAGGAGCTCCATCAGCGCGGGCATGCTGAGTGGAGCACTTTTGTCTGCGGGTTGGCCGTTCTCCTCTGTTTCTGGTCTTCCGGCACAATCTTCAATCCATCGCTCGTAAAAGAGTCTCCCTGCCGCTTTTCTAACGTTATCATCTCGATCTCTGATTCCCCACCGTAGTAGTTTTTCTCTCATTGTCAACGATAGATGTCTAAAGTCCCCCAATTGCGGAAGCAAACGTGAATATAATGCTCTCCGTGTCGGCGCATCCAGGTCTCGTGCTCGTTCGAGGAGGTAAGGCAGGGTAGTCGGGGTCAGTGGAAGGTTAAGAAGTAATGTTCGTCGTACTTCAGCACTGGTATCGTTTTGGAGTACGTCCAGAAGCTTGTCCAGGAGAGCTGCTGCGCCGTTATTTTTACTGGAATCATCTTCCTCGTCCTCATTTCCCGCGAGTCGGCCTAGACCCATCACGGCCTGTACGCGGACGGCAGGTTCTTTATCTCTAAGGCGTTTAACTAAGCCTTGTCTGATGAGGTGGTACAGCTCATCATCCACAGAGTCCAGGGAATTGACAATGTGGGTCACGATTTGTGTCGCTCGATATCGGATGACCCTTTCTTTGGCAGCTTGCAAGGGAATCATTGTCGACACGATATCGAATATTAATCTCAAGGTAGGCGTTTCTGGTAAGGTTTGTGTTTCACCAGGATCACCCTGAAGAAATAGCTCAAAATCTGTGTATCTGTTAGAATCTCCATAGCACAAGTATAGTTTGCTACATTTTATTTCTCTTATCTTACCTTTCTCAGAGGCATTTCTCAGGAACGTTCCTAAGAATTTAATAACCCGATCTCCGACCGCCTCTGTCTTTTTCACAACCAGAACTCTCAACATGCATCGAGAGATCTCGATATTGAATTCCTTCTCTGCCACTCCACCGCTATCATCGAAACTATCATTCATGAATTCTTCATGGAGCTTGTTCCCTTGCTTCGCTCTCCCCTTCTCCTGTCGCAATCCACAACTTACTTCTTGTATTTTTCTTAGCCGCACTACAAGCTTTCTGTGGCTGGTGGCAGAGCGTTGCGCATCAGTGAAGATCTCGACTATGCTTGCGCGGAGGTTGGGGTTAGACGTAGGTAAAGGAGGCTCTGGTGGGATGAAGACATTCGGCGCAGTTCCAGAGGGCGGGGCAGATGATTTGCGAGAGGATGTCACCGATGAAGCGCGAGCAGCGACTCGAGACGGCATGGTGATTATCGAAAGCGCTATCAAGTATCAGCGCAAGCTGATTTGACTGGAGAAAATGTATGATGACGTTCCTGTTTATCCTGCCTTGAATGGGGTTCGTCGCCGCTAATTTTGGAGAGGAGGAATCAGTGAGTGGGGATAAAAATAAACAATAGTGGATACAACCATGTTATATACAAGACTCAGAAGTTTGTCATTAGTGTCGTGGGTTGGTTAAGTCACCTCGTTCCTTGGATGTCGTTGAATGCCGATGCGTTTGTTTACATCTCGAAGTTGAAGCTGTAGCGTGGAACAAGGCGTTAAGCCTGTTTGGGGTTAGAGAGAGCTCGGGCCAGCTGTCTTGGTATCTGGCTTATGTAAATGACGCTAACACTCACCGATTGCGCTAAGATAAGGGCTCGAGAATTCACGTGACTTAGCTGGTGGCAGTTTTTTATTAGGTAAGCAACCATTCATCCTTTTTTCCATTAAACCGAACAATAGAAACAACACAGAAACATAGACATAAATAAAAGCCCAGTTTTCTATTTGCTAGCTATCAGATGAAAACGCTGGCAATATATCATCTTCCCCATACAACGGCTAAAATGCACCTCTCATCCTCTCTTTGCGGTTCATCGAGGTCTACGGGGCCACGTGACCAGTTTGTCTTCGTCCAATGTATCTCGATCACGCGATTTTATGAGTTTATAGAGATAGATAATAGGTAGTTCAACTACAACCTGGATAGCTTTGAAGCTGTGTCTCTGCGCACAACTACCCCGGATATCTTTAATATTAATACCAATTGGCTCTTCCCGGCTCTTTCAATATTTTATAGCTCCAACTATTTAATAGGATAGCAGGCAGTATGTTCCGCAACAGTGTCAGACGCTTCGCCGCGACGGCGTATAGGTCAACAGAGACCATCGCGCAAACCGAGGCGAAAAACACTTACTCCATTCAAGTTTCCAGAGCCCAGGGTGTTGTTAAGGGCCTCATTGGAGGTATTTAAGCTCCTTTACTCTCCCTCTTGTGGATTAAGAGCCCCATTCGGTGCTTTGACTTGTGTCTCACTTTGTGGTAGCAATTGGAAATACCCCCCTTATACGGCTGAACCGTCTGTCCGCGGAAACTGGCTGCGAAATCCTTGGCAAATCCGAATTCCAAAACCCAGGTGGAAGCGTCAAGGATCGGGCAGCACTATATGTTGTCCAGGATGCGGTGGAGCGAGGGCTTTTGAAACCCGGTGGCACAGTTGTTGAAGGCACTGCCGGTAACACTGGAATCGGTCTGGCCCACGTTTGCCGGTCAAAGGGTTACAACCTCGTCATATACATGCCCAACACGCAATCACAGGGCAAGATCGATCTTTTGCGGTTGCTGGGCGCAGAGGTATACCCCGTCCCAGCCGTTGCCTTTGACAACCCGGCAAACTACAACCATCAAGCTAGACAACATGCCGAATCGCTCAACAATGCTGTCTGGACAAACCAGTTTGATAACACCGCCAACCGCCGTGCACATATTGAGACAACAGGGCCGGAAATCTGGGCGCAAACTGGGGGTAAAGTCGATGCCTTTACATGCGCCACTGGCACTGGTGGCACGTTAGCGGGTATCACCAGATATTTAAAGACGGTCAGCGATGGTCGGGTGAAGAGCTTCCTCGCAGATCCACCAGGAAGTGTCCTGTACAGTTACATAACAAGCGGTGGAAAGCTTATTGAGAGAACTGGGAGCAGTATAACAGAGGGAATAGGCCAAGGCCGTGTCACAGACAACCTAAAACCGGACATCGACCTTATCGACGGAGCTTTACACATTAGTGATGAGAAGAGCATCGAGATGGTTTACCGGTGCCTGGACGAGGAGGGAATCTATCTTGGCGCCAGCTCAGCTCTCAATGTTGTTGCCGCAAAGGAGGTCGCTGAGAAGCTGGGCAAGGGCCATACCGTCGTTACGGTATTGTGTGATGGCGCCTACAGATACGCTGACCGTCTATTTTCGGATAAGTGGCTGCAGAGTAAGAACCTGCGCGGAGCGATACCTAAGCATTTGGAGAAGTATATTGTACTACCATGATTCATCTTATTTATTTTATTCATTTATCTTGGGTTAATTGTTAATATTAGAAATGATTATTGGTTTTTGTATTAATTTATCCCTATATATATCCCATCCCTCTTTGGTGCTTCTCACTGGCGATTTTTGATAGCAAAAGGGTATAGCAAAGAAGGGCTCCAAAATCGTCGAATGATATCCGCAAGTGGTTGAGAGATATCTGGAAGACATGGCGGCTATTATTACCGCGATTGGTATGAGATACACAAGGCCACCTTACTGTGGAGTAAGGTAGCTGGCAAGGGTGTTGAGGTTGGGAGGTTGATAATAAGCAGCAATCTTTGACAACAGTTGGATCTCGGATTACCCGGCCATCAGCACAGCATGCGAGAAGCTTCCAAGGGACGACGAAACCAAGAAAGCCGTTGAGCTGATGGTGAACCCCCCTTGATCTAGGACATTTAGAGAAAGATGTAGAGACAAACAAGGCTTCGGTACAGTTTACGAAGAGGTTAGCCTGATTGGAGGATCTTGTTAATTTCCAATGCGTACAAGGCCTGACAGACAGCGACGGTGCTTTGTATTTGAACAACAGAACATGCGGACGTGCCTA
Organism: Paracoccidioides brasiliensis; assembly: GCF_000150735.1. Taxonomy (NCBI): domain Eukaryota; kingdom Fungi; phylum Ascomycota; class Eurotiomycetes; order Onygenales; family Ajellomycetaceae; genus Paracoccidioides; species Paracoccidioides brasiliensis. The sequence continues at coordinate 1,150,140 of NW_011371360.1, forward strand.
GGCAGAGTCCATGCGTTACCGTCATGAAGCACCCACAGGACCATATTCTATCTTATCCATGTATCATGTATATATCGAATCTTTATCAATCTATTATTTCTTCACACTGTTCTATGCATAGAGAAAGACCATCTTCTCCTGTCGTATCAGTACTGGAGATCTGATTCAAACTCGGCTTCAGATGTCTCTTTTCTCCATCTCTGTACAGTCAATTTCTTCTGATGAACGAGCCAGATTTAAAGGTAAGGTTGTCTTCAAAACGGGGTTGACCTTTTATTGCGATAGCGAGTGATCATATAGCTGTAACCATAACACCTCCACTGAACACGAGACGGTTTAGCTTGCAGCACCGACATCTAAGGCAACGTGATCTGCAATGGTCTTGAAGAGCCTATGACAGCGTTCGCACGAATATTGCAGGGGGGTGGGCACAACACACCACAAGCAGCATGCATTTTGCAAGTTTTGAGCCGTGTAACTGTACAGGCTCGGACTTGGAGCCAAACAAGCATCGGGGACTCGATTTGTTTAACCGCGTCAACATATGACGTTTAGAAGTGCCAGGCAGCTTGTCTCTTCTGCAGTATTTTCTGAAATCTGCGATTCCGAGGAAATGATCGCGACATCTTCTACAAAGGCGCACACAACTTATGCATTGTAGAGACGGTACGTTAACTAGATAGTTGAAGATACAACCGCCAACACTCATTCCCACTGTCTTTCTTTCTCACTAGCTCTCTTCACACGCCGAAGTAAAGGCATGAAATCATCAAACGCTAAGGAATTCTGTTTGGCTAAGTCGCATTAGTGCTTGGGTCTGAGAAAGGAAGAATGAGGAATTATAGCTCAAACGCCTGCGTGAGATGGCTCATAATGTTTCAATCCAGGTTTCAATAAAAAGAATGGTAGTGGAGACCCAACTTTTCAGGGTATAGCTCTTGTTCATTCACACACATGCGTCCAGGCAGTGTAACATATGGTACGGAGTGATGCATACAAATGTCGCCTAGCGGTGCAAAGGTAGCAATTAAGTGCCCACGTATGTATGCGTTGACATATTTGCACTAGGTGTCACAGGTAGGAAGGGAGCAGAAACTGTTTGGAAGAGCAGCGCTGAGTTCTAGTTATATCCGCAGTAAGCAATTTGCCGACATCAGCATCAAGGGATAATGTTGTGTCAACCTAAGGTATCTACGTACAGAGTTCCGGGAGTCACCCTTAGGTGACTGTACTGCACCTTAATGTTTCCGTACAGATTCGTTTTCTTAGGGTAGAAACTCGCCCAGGTGGAACAGCGAAGCTGTAAGGAATGGGCTCATGTCCAGGTTGATTTCCAAGTTCCTAGGTAGCTGTATTTGTCGTTATGGGGTTCCACTTTTGTGTCATCTAGATGCCCAATGATGGATGTGGAATAGAATTTAAAAAAACAGATGTAGAGGGGGATTACTTTATAACCCATGACTCCGTGTCCCTCTCGCTCTCCCTTTCCAACGTATATGTATGGACGGTGAAAAGGGAGCGGACGACAGGAGAAAAGAAGGGGACGCAAGGAAGAACTGCAGAGGATGGACGACATATATATACTTCGTTGTACCAGCATCGCCGCTCTTGATAATCACTGCTGGATTCCCACACCCCTGGAAAGCCTGTGACTCACCCAAGGGCATGCGAGTGTGGAGATGCAATCGGGTTGATCATGTTCTGATCACACTTTTCCATAGTGAGAAATGGGAAATGCCGGCTTTTACAATACGGTATCGTAGTGCTTCCAAGAGTTGTAGTAGATAGGGCCAGTGGGTGAGTGATAGACACTTGAGAAAGGATGAAGGTAATGTCCAGCCAGGTATTGAATGCGAGGAACAAAAATTGTAAAGTGAATTTGAAGACCTTTTTGTGAATATGGAACGGCATCATTCGAAAGAGCACTGTGGGATAGATAGGGACATACATTGGAGACCAAAGGTTCTTCCAATGGAACTGCCCAGCAAGCATAGCATCTGTTTGAAAGATAAAGAGAGCAGTTTAACATACGTCGACCCCATTCTACTTCCAAACAGTGAGCGCAAGAAGATCTGTGTTGAACCACAGTAAACAGCATTATAATACATTTGATCTAGGGGACGGGGGCCGGAGATGGGATGGGGCTGTTCTTAGCAGAAAAGGAAAGGTGGAATTGGAAATGTGTAGGGTGCCTGTGTATATATATATCCATGAAAGTTGGCTCCGTACACTTCTTACCTCTGGAGTATTCATCACGAACATAAGCATTAATACCAAGAACTCCGGCAAACAGAAACGGAAACGAGAGACGGAAATGAGAAAACGGATCAAATCGAAATCAAACCACAGAGACATTCCACGAAGCGCCGTATCCATTGTACCCTACCCCGCGCAAATTCCACGGCGACATTTCCTGCTGCGTATTCCCGCCCGCATCAGTGGCGCGGCTGTAGATCGTCTTGTTTCCTCCCCTTGTCACCTCCACCTCTGCCCTCCAGAGCACCCAGCTCCACTTGCTCGTCTGACACTTCATCTTCATATCATTATTGTCACCATTACCATCACCATTCTCCCCATAGTCCAGCTCAGCATCAACCCACGTCTCGCCCCCATCAGCCGAAACCTCCACGCGCGTCACAGGGCCCTCCGCCCCCTCCGGCACAGCAAAGCCCTTAACCTCAATCTTCCCCGAGGCGGGAAGCGTAACCGTTTCGTCATCGTTTGGCACAGCGACAACGGAGTTGATGGGCATGGATTGCATGGAGGGGACCTTGGACCAGTACTGCTCAGCGATTTCCCAGGTGAGGGCTTCTGGGGGCAAGATTTTGTAGTCGTGCTGTTGGTAGAAGCTTGGGGATTCGTGGGGGTGGACGGAAATGGTGTCGAGCCATTTTACCCAGCGGGCACCGGCGACGCCGGGGACGACGATGCGGACGGGGTAGCCGTATTCGGGGAGGAGGGGTTTGCCGTTCATCTGGATATGTCTTAGAATAATTATAAAAAGAAAATGGGTTTATTGATTTTTCTTTGGGAAGGGGATATTCTTACGTCCAAGGCGATTATGACCTCCCTGTCAAGCTCCATGGCTCTCCACAACTCGATGCTGGCGCCATAATAGCTGTCATCCTCACAGGGAAGCATGCTGCAGTTAAAGTGGACATGCATCTCCGCCTGTTCTGCCTCCCCCGTGGTAGCACGGGCACCATCATTTCTGCTATTATTCTTGCTGTTTTGTTGCCTATTCGCAGTCGTGTTGGACTTCTCGTTGGCAGTTTCTTTATTCTCCTTCCGATCCTGATCCTTAACCATTTCCGTATCATTACTATACCCCCTAACCCCGGCTTTGATCAGCACATCCCGGAGTCTCGGGCCGCTCCAGGTGCAATTCATGACGGCGCCATCCATCCAATCGAGGCCCACGACCTCCTTGAGCTTGGTACGCATGGTATGGCGGCGGTTGCCAGCACATTGCAGAGCGCTCAGGACCTCATGCTGGGGGAACTCATGGCGCAGCTGGTCCACGGACAGGCGTAGGGGGTTCGCTACATCCCCAGTAATGGAGACGGTGTGAGTTCCCGGATCGAGTTCAGGGATAGCGCTGTGGTTGCGGTTGTAGGCATCTGGGGTTGGAGTGAGGAACCTGACCGGGGGGTGCGATTTGACGTTAGCTTATAGTTAAACTCATCCGACAAACAACTAATAGTGGATAGGATGGTTGGATTAGGGAGTATAATGGAGTGAGTGGTGAGTGGTGAGTGGTGAGTGGTTGAGCGGTGAGCGGTTGATGCGCCACACAAATCACGCAATTCGGGGCTAGCAGGCATCTGGATGGAGAGATCGCGCAGTATACACACGCAGTATACACACGCAGTATACACACGCAGCATACACGCAGCATGCACACAGTCACACACGCAGTCACACACGCAGCAGGGCAAGGGGGGCAAGAGACACCGGGACTCGGGCTTACTTCGACACCAGCTCGGACAGAGGAGCTTCTCGGTTTAGAGGGCGCTCGGGCACCGCCAGGGGCTGTGGGCAAGTCTTCTAGAAGGGCGTTAGAACAACCTTCAGAAAAGGACGTCTGGCATAGATGGGGGGGGGGGTGGTGGTGGTTTGACGGTTGTGTAATCGTTTCTGTCTCGATCAACATCAAACCACCTGACGTGATGATAACTAGATACACTTCATCCACGCACTCCCCTTCCCCTCACTCACCGAAATCATGGCTGAGGAATTTCTTTCTTCTGTTAATTGGTTCGATATCTTCCCTTTTTGTTTCTTGATATTACTATTTTCAGGCTCCTTTGTCACTCGTGGTATTTTATTTCTTGTCGAATCTTCCGTCCTAAGCCAAAAGATGGGATAGAAAGAAAGTTCCCAACGAGAGAGGAAGCCGATTGAGTAAGTCAACTTCGGGTGGGGGGAATTCAGCTGATGCAACTTAAATCAGTTCTTTGGTTCAGAGTCCAACCGTCGTTCCAAACCACCAAATATCCTGTGATTAATTCGATTTCTCTCTCGATAGCTAATATTTAATTGAAACAAACTGCAAAACAAAATTCTACGATGGATCAGTCAAATAATTTGTGCAGTTGAGTTACGTGGGACATCGGTCGATGTATCACGGATTCCGTTTGCATCCCCTTTCCTCCCCAGGCTTTCGAAACGGGCTCTGGTTATGGTTATGGTTATTCATTCCCCTTCCCTCTATCTGGTAACCACTTGTCTCTGTATTACTACTCAAGACCAGTTTTATATGTTCCATGATCCCATGGAACTTACACCTGTGGAACTGTCCATAAGTAAGGCATTATTAGTATATATAACTACAGTAAAACTATATATAGCTGTGGTGGTGGCAACTATTTGGTCCAATGTCACGCTCTTAGGTAACTAGTAACTTGTAACTAACCCAAGTAGCCACCCGCGTATATTGACCCTTCCAACTGAACGCGAATTATCTTCAACCCCCTTTTCAAAATGGATTTATCTATTCAGAAAGTCATTGATGAATTAGAAAATAACCACTTATTTCTTCTGTTAAGGCTGCAGTTGCAGCTTCAGCCTCTAAAGAATTAGCTGACAGAATTAAATGTGATATAGCTCATCAGCAGCAGTAATATTAATCAAGATCTGAACAAGAAGAATTTCAGATTACTGATTGAAGATTTCAGACACTTTCTCTCTTGAATATGTTTATAAGAAGTGATGAAGATGAATAAGAACACCACTCTTCTTGATAAAAAGTAAATTACTAAATTTCCTAAGTTGTAGTTTTAAAGTTTTTTTATTTCAAAAGAATTAATATTTGAAATTTAATTAGTTAGTTAGCTTTATAAGAATAAGAATAAGAAGAAGAAGAAGAAGAGTAATAATATTATTAAACAGTCTTTGAATAAGCTACGGCTTTAAAAATTAAATATCAAATTGGAAGTTAGAAATTCAAGTCAAAAAGACCACAGCTGTTGTATTGAAAGCAGGTTTACAAGTATAGTAGTCTACTATATTCATGAAATTATTACCGTTTATTGATCAGAGAGTCAAAATTCCTGTGGCCACTAGACCGAGAGTCACTTCTCTGAGATAGAAACGGCAAACTTCCTTATTTTATATATATTTTTCAAATTTTAACTATTTAATATATAATGGCTCTGTTGAATACTTGCTCTCCACCACAAGTAATGACACAAGATTCTAACTGAGACATCTCTATTATATATTTTCTTTGCTCTAGTAGACTCTCTTATCGTACAGTTACATACATTTACCCGTAGATGATGGCTTTGGGATTTTCTTGCCTTCTCCTCACATGCAAAGTGGTACCAGACCGTATGTTCCTCATCTTTCTCGCCATAACCTTCAGTGATGATGATACAGCTCTTGAAAATATCATCATGCACAAAAGGAAAACGCCTGTAAATGCATATCAAAAAAGAAAGAAAGAAAAAGGAAGTCTTCTAACAGGACACAAGCAAGCATAGCAAGCATAGCAAGCATAGCACCCATATACATTCCATCCAAAACGCCAACCATAAAAGAAATCCAACCCCCACCGCCACCAGCACCAGCATCAATCCGACGGCTGTCTCATCCACGCATCAATCGCCGCACTAAACGCCGCAAACCCTGCACACCCCAATAACGCCGCTTGCGGCCCCGCCTTCGCCCCTAACACCCCGCCCGTAATACACCCGGCCGCCACGCCGTTTGCCAGATCGTTCTTCGCCCGCAACCCTTCAATACAGCACTCTGTCCCGGTGAACATTGCGCCTACCAGTGCAAAGTTTTTGGCCGAGCTGAAGGAGCGCATGCCCATATCTTTGAAGCCACGGCGGAGTTGCTCGCGGACGGGGAGGCTGGAGAGTTCGCGGCCTTGGGGGGTCAGGGGGGTGTCGTAGGACATCTTGATATTGAATAGAAATCGGGAGGGTTAGTTGGTTTGCTGGTATATTGCGGGGAGGGTTGGGTTGGGTTGTTGTTGGGGGGGCAAATAAATGTACACTGCTCATGAATAATCCGAATGCACCTCCGAGAGCGAATCCCATTCCGCCTGCCATGACCGTTTTGACGGGGCAGGATTCCATTGCTGCTGTCATCTATGTTCCCGACAATAAGTAATAGATAATAGTCAGCACGCGCTCCTTATGTAAAGAGGTCCCATGCTTATATTTCTTCTCCACCATAAAGCAATATATATATATATATACTCACTGTTTTCACCATAGCAGCCTCCTGATCACTCATCCCCGAGGTGCTGCTACCGCTAATCCCCATGCCCGATGCCATCGATGAGGCCGCGGGACTATTCCCGCCGGAGCCTGGGAAACTCATATTGGCTCACAGGAGATATAACGCGTGGAGAGGATTCGGGATGATATATTCTTTTAATCTGAAATGCGGTACGCTGTCTAGTGTTCGTTTCCGTTGCTCGAATTAGGTCCACGACATGGAAATGAGAATCGCAGAATTATATGGCGGGAGGTATTATGGCGCTGTGCTCGGTTCTGAATATCTCCCCAATGATTGTTCAAATCTTCACAGCTCTTCTGGATACCTTTCAATGCGTTCTTTGTATATCAAACTCTACTTTTCTTTTCCGTTCAAAATGGAAAAAAAGTTTGGATGCCAAGACATGCGTCACTATGATCGGACACACAACCACGTGATAGAAATTAAGGAGAAGCTCGGCGCGAGTCGAACCCGTTCAAGATGTAATGCATGGAATAACCCTGTAAGGAGGAAACATAATAGCTATCTATGTAAAAGCCATTGTCACTGTGGACAATGAAGGGGGGAACATATTTTAAATACAAAAACCAATCAACCAGATACAGGTCATATAATTGTCAGGTGTTCAGGTTATCTATCTAAAGGTGAACAACTACACGGAAGACTCAGCTGCACCCAACTGTTAGACTTGAAGGAGAGCAACAGGGAAAACAGAGGCCGGTAATATTTACAAAGGAAGAACACACTAGAAAATAAGGGAAAAAGCAAACGAAAATAAAAGAAGAGATGAAATAATGTACACGCGTAAAATCACATCTTCTCCTCATCAGTCACTCAAACTCGTTGAGGGCTTAGGTTGGTAAATTTTCGTGAATAATTTGCTGAAAATTTAGCTTTACACTTTAAACTGAGAATGGATAACTTCGCTGGCATCGTGACATAATTTGATCATACATATGAGCGTGAGAAAAATGGGAAGCCCCGGGGGATGGATAGCCAGGCGGTTCAGTCGTTAAAGGGTGCTGCTACTTGCAAAAAGGAGAAAAAGGTAGAGAGCTCAAGAAAGGGAAGTGGAGGGGAAATCAAAGCTATTTTACTTTTCCTTCGATCCGCTGGGGCTGTTTTGAGGTTTCTGTTCTTCCGGTGAACTTAGACTCCGCTCCCACTCCGCCATTAAATGGGAAGCTGTGCGGGAAAAAGTGGACGGGTGGAATTTGCTGAGAACAGGCCAAGGGATGCCATCTGATTTGGTTGCGCTCTGCTCAGGTTCGGTTATAGGAGACGTTGTATGGCTTGCAAAACTAGTGGGCTGTTAATTTGGTGATGATTTTCGGGATGGAGTGAATAGATGGATGTATGGATAAATGGATGGGAAAGGGGGTGTTGTTTTACCTTACGCTGGTACGCGGACTACTGGTATCCGTGGATGGAGAACGATCTCGGTTAGAAATGGAAGTTGAATTGCTGGATGATGGACTATACGTTTTCGGCTTCAACTGAGGACTATCCCACATATCCCAGTTATCATCTCCGTCCTGAGGGCTCGAGTCTTCTGGATCTTGCTCATGTTCCTGTCGTTGTTGACGTTGACGATGCTGCTGCTTGCCACCGCTGGGGCTTCCGGCGTATTGGGGGCATTTGGCCGTCTGATCAGGGATATAAATGCCGAATTCACTCCAAAAGGACATCTCTTGGGCTTTTGACGTTGAATCATTACCGGAAGTTGAGTCTACCACCCCTCGTGAAGTCGTAGATCTTCCCGTTCTTGTAGAGGATAACGATCCCCCCATCTTGGTTCCTCGAGTCCCAGACTGGGAGGCGACTGTAATCCTCGATCTTGTCCCATTAATCCCTTCCTCTCCAACTGCAGCCTGTCTAATATCCTCAATAAATGTCCAAAGGCCTTCTCTCAAGTCGGCAGCCATTTGCCGACCAGTTTTCATAAGGGCGTCAGCCGTAACATCTCGAGCAATCGGTGGCAGAGTGCGGCGCCACTGCACTTTTTGTTCTTCACTAGCTTCTGTAAAGTTCCCTTCGTTCGCAGGCTTGCTGTTATTGCTGCGCTCGACGGATGGTAAAGTCGCAGACCTAGGGTGTCTTGATGATCTCGACATTGTTGACTGTTCCGGAACCCCCGAATCTTGCAGCTGAGGAAATGGGAGTTTGAATTCGGAATTCGTGCTAGTTGAAAGTAAAGAGAGGGTTCTGGTGTGTTTGGAACCCTGGAAAACTGTTCTGCCTTTCGCGGATGTGGTCGTGCTGGGGGTGTGCCCCGAAGATGAAGACTGTGAGTTCCAATGGCTATTCCTTCCCTCCAATTCACGACCCGTCTTCACGTGGTTCGGAACTAAAGTTGTTTGGTCCGAATTGGGGAATTTTGAACCATCCACAACACTCTGCTCGGCGTATTTGAGTTGTTTTAAGAGATATGTGCGATGGATTATCTCTGCTTTTTTCCTATCCTTCTCTACCAGAGACCACTGGCATTTGAGTGAAACCAATTCTGCCTCTGCTTTTTGTAGTTCTTCTCTCAGCTCCAGCACTTTCCGTTCTTGAGCGGCCAAGACAGTGAGAAAGTCATAGTTGCTGCTGTTTGCATCGGTTTGGCTGGACGCAATGGAATGATCAGGTGATGAGATGAGGGATGGTTGTGTTGCTGAGCTCATGATACTCGAGGCAGGCGAATTTTGGCTAGAGGTGGGATGAGATGCAATGCAGGTAGAAACAGTAATGGGGAAGTTTAAGGTGAGCCGTTTTGTGTGACGAGCAGTGACATTGGGACGTGGAGGGAGAGAAGCTCTCTTCGCCTGTTGAGGGTTTTCGAATGACGATGAGCTTGCATGTTCATCCGGGTGAAGATCAGGGGTTGGAATGATCGAGGTTCTATCCATGGTTCCCTGGATTAAAATTATTTGGATACTTTTTTTTTTTTGTGTGTGTGTGTGTGTGTGTGTTTTAAAAAACCATCCAACAGCCAGAGATTGAAAGTATATAGAACGAGTGTGGTGATATATTAGAGTAAAGAATAACAAAAACAGGCCATCACTTCAGGATAGACATGGGCGGAATGAAGATAGGAAGAAAACAAAACACGCCAGGGAAACAAAAAACTAGCCCGTCATCCACTCTTATTAGAATAATAGCATTAATTAATAATGGATGTTTGACTGTTGATCTCAATGGTAATTCAGGAGTTCAGGAGAAACAAGAAACAAACACTAAACACTAACACAAGCTGAGCCGCATCGCCAAGACGCGGCCAGCTCCAGTGACCAAGGTTGGTTCTGCTGCTTCGGGTTTAGCGCAGGGGTATAGACACGTCACGTGAGTGAGATGCTCTAATCCTTTGAATGTTGGGGGGAGCCGAGGCTCAAAATTATTTTGTCATTGTAATGCTCTGCTCTGAAACATCGAGCCAAGATCAGTTCAATTTCTACACTCCGGAGGGGTTCAAGAAGAGAATCTATGCGGGGTCAGTTGAGGGAGCAGCCTGACCCCGGGAACCTCTTTTTCTTCAGTGATGCTGAAAATGTCCCAAAGTCCAATTTCAGCTTCTGAAACTCCGTTTCGTTATCCTGTCATGTTGGACCCAGTTCCCACCCCATAGATTGATTGCCCATGGATCTGTGTTATTGATCAACAGAGGAGTGACGCAACTATATGTTTAACTCTTGCTGCCGCATTCCGTCAGATATAACTCTGCAAGGAATTTCCAGTCCCTTTTGATGAAAGAGTACCATAGAAGAATGTCGAAAATGCCGACATCTGCTCGCATCTCTGGAAAGACAGCCCGATCAAAACAAATATGCAGGCATTTTATCTAATAAGAGACAAATATCTCTCGGTCTAATATCGAGCATACTGGTTCAAATGCATTTGCTTACATTTCTAACATTACTTGTTACACCTGTAACTATGTCATCTGAAAGTTCAATTTCAATCCTACTAAAGGTAAGAGGCCGCTAATCAATTCCGCAGCTCCTATTCGAATTCCCCTGCGGCTCTCTAATCATAATATACAGCACCGCACATCCATCCTGATCTCCTTCCGCGTCGACTCCATGATCCGCCAGCTTTATTCGCATTTCGTCCACCACATTCCAACCCAGTCGCTGATAAAGGGGCAGTCCAGCAGGTGTGGCTTCGAGGAGGATTCTGGCCCCGTCAGCCTCCGCCTTCTCAATACCCCATTTCAGTAGCCGAGAAGCATGACCCTGCCGCTCAAACGCGGGGCTCGTGGCGAGAATTTCAAGAACTGCACAATTCATGTTAGGAAATAAGTTATCTGGTTAAAAAGACACAAGCTTATCAGGTGCATTAGTGCTATACATACCGTAATCCTTTTCTTCATCCAAATACCTTTCCCGCGCCCCAAGTATCCCCCGTCGAAACGCAGCGTAGATACCCGGATGGCATCCCGACGGTGGGTTCTGCATGAGATACTTCTTGAGCTTCTTATACTCCGGCTCCTCCATCTGGCCATTTCCCTGCTTCGGCTTGGCATGCGGGATCCCAAACCGTGCCCAAGAGGCCACAGTTCGATTTCTACACGTAGTATTACTGGTATTTCTGTTATTATTATTATGATGGCCTGCTACCGTACCGGAGCCCGAGCTCGAGTTATTAATAGTGACTCCATTCGTATCCGGATCCGCCAGAACTGAAATAATTGTGTATTGGTGCGGGTCCTGAAGATCTTGTTCCTCGCGGTCCGTATACCATTTCTCGACTGTTTCTCTCGGTGTGCCTGCCCAGCATAATGCATAGCGGGTCAATGTGCTGGTTTCGAAAGCGTCGGATTTGATCTTGCCGAGTACTGGCGCATCTGAGGGGGACGTGAGGATCTCGATGGTGAAAGACATTTTTTTTTTTGGTGATTATATCGAGTTGGTTCCTGAAGATGACCCAGTTCGCGTTTGATATAAACGGATACGTCTCAGTGCCTATTAGAAAGAGAAAGAATGCAAACGGCTAACCATATCTCGCCGCGGCAAAAGATCTTTTAGGTTAACTAACTCCAAGGCATTGGCGGGGGGTGTGGGGACTCTTTGAGTCCATCAACTGCCTGCCTGCTTTCAATTCTTCTCGTTATACCAACAACCTAGGGCCAAGGTAACTACCATGATTGAATAGCGGAGTCCACATCTACACTTCTCTCTCCCCCTCTTTTACCCCTTTTTCACTTTTCTCAAACGTGCAACAGAATGTTCCAAGTCATATCGGAACCGGAAAGGTTGGTTTGTTTGAAAGCTTAATAGCAACGAAGATATTCTCCTTCGGGTTTAACAGCCTGAACCCTCTCTTGCAATATCCTCAACATCCTCATAACTAGGAATAAAAGGGCTTAATGCTCAGTTAACCCAGCCTACACCAGTAGAAATTATCATCATGGGTAGCTATCATTGCCGTTGTTGCCAAAGAATACAGATCCAGCGGGTGGGATGGCAGCACCAATTATCTAACCGGATCAATGCCGTAAATTTTATCTCTTACTCAGTGTAATATAGATCAGAAATCCCATCTATGGTATTGATTTTTGAAGCGATAGTGGTTTGGTCGTCAAGCGAATCCGACAGATGGGATAAGGGACGACAGAGATCCGGCAGTCGGTAGGCAACCAAAATTTTCCAACATAGCCACGGTTTAAAAGACGAGGGCTCCCAGAAATTAGCACCAACTGGAATGCCAATGTCCCTTGAAGGTGTGCCAGATGACAGTTAAACAGTCCATGCAAAGCACAAGGGAGTAAACACTAGGGCACGGATCTATCACTTTGTTGATGAGCGGAGCGTTTGTTGAGCCAGCGGTTCATATCTTCGACAAGGCTTAACGCTGCCTCATCCGGTTAACTCCCAACAGGTTGCAGTGAAGCATTCCTCCCCCCGGTGCGCCAATATTGTCCTTACCTATCATCGGCTCTGCTAGATTTCGAGAGTTCCCTGCTCCTCCTGGGGACATATTTCATAGAACAGAGATCATGTCAGCCACGAGGAATCGAATTGGGCTTGAAACCCGCTCCAGAATACGGAACACGGACAATATGATGGTCAAATATGTTCGCTAATGCTAACACGCGTGTTTGAGGGTTGGGCGCATTCCCTGTAATCAATCATGGCATTCTCAGAAATCTTATTGTCCGCTCGCAGAGGAAGGTCAACTATTATTCTGAGCAGCATAAACAAGTGAGTTCTTGGCAAACCGCTGACGGCGAGGAATGCAAATATATTATCACAAAACCATTGAGCGCATATATACACTTCGGTAACAATCGATGGATTATGCAGAAGGGTCACCAGAAAGGATTTAACTCATTATCTTCTCAATGCCAGAGACCCTCAGACCGGGAAGGGCTTCACCGTTGGCGAACTTCTGTCCCGAGAGCCCCCCCTTTAAAGGCTACCGGTTCAAACACCACAGCAATAACCAGTTCTTTCTGGCATTATTTTCCACCTCCTTCACAATGCGGAAGTTCTCACTAAACTGGACAGCCACTATTAGTGCGGCCTGTAGTTACCTCTCCCGAGCAAATCCACGGGGAGGCATTGAACAGCCTACAGTATCTCCGCGCATGCATTGACGAGGGTTTGCGCTCACCCCACCTATGCCAAGTCACTTATCCCGCCAGGTTCTCCCTGGAGGCATCATCATTGATGATCACCACTCCCTTGCTGGAACTAACCATCGATACACCCCCGTACACCATTAACCATAACGAGGAGTATTACCCGAATCCATACTCTTATCAACCGGAGCGCTGGATTGTTGACCCGGTCGCTCCCGACAGCGACGTGTGTTCAGAAAGCAAGGTCGCGGGCCCCCCGATCTGCTTTTACCACCTTCAACATTGGCCCGCGTGGCTGTGCGGGGAAACGGCTTGCATATTTAGAGCTTACCCATGCCCTTGCACGCTTGCTATTTTCTTATGATATGCGGCTTTCACCCGGCAGCGAAGGGGCGGGAGCGGGCAACCCTAACCATAAGCATGAAGGGAGATGGAGGACCAATGAGTTATCAGCTTCTAGACATTTTCCTCATGGTTAGGGATGGTCCCGTTGCAGAGTTTAGACCTAAGAGGAACTATGGAATGAATTATCGAGCATGTGAATTTTACATTGACATACTATTCTTATTTACAAGTTGGGCCTTCTCATTCCCTTTTTTCTTCTGGTCTGCTTCCTTTCCCCCCCCTTTGGCAAGGAGTGTTTGTGAGGAAGCGGACCTCCGAACACAGATTCGGCTTCATGAATGTTGCCTTTGAGCTCAAACTCTTTCCGTTCCCCTTTTTGAGATCATCATAACGGACGGTGATAGTTTGCGAACTGTAGACCCAATCATATTCCACCTCGCACGCTGTTTTCCACGTTGATTTCAAGTCGTGGCTCCCAGCCATATGGATATTAGCGGGACAAACTCATGCAACAGAGTATCAAAGAGTTGAAGGGAAGAAGCTTTTGAGGGAGCTGCAAGGTCGAAAACAATATCATCAAACAGTATAATATGTGCATAGAAGTACGACGGCTGATGCTCATATGGTCAGAACAGAATGCAATGCTCTCAGTGTACATGCACAGATTGTCAAAGCTGGATAAGAAAAAACAAAGAGCAAAACCAAAACATTATGTTTGGGCTATTGCCTCATGCACCATTGCAAGGTCATGGAATAGAATGTGGATGATATGAACCGGGAAATGCTATATATATGAACAAGATGGTAGTAACAACCGATGATTTTTGAGAAAGTGGGGTCATGTTGGGTAAATTGATAGAAGGAAAGAAAGGAAGAAAGAAATGAAGAAAGGATGAGCGAAAGTGACAGACAAAAAATTGTTACACTCTGCAAACTCTGTCTAAGAATCGAAGAATTCTATTCTATGGACAGGAGAGGGTGCAAACAGCAAGAAAAATCGATAATATCACAAAATTTCTGGTCTCGGGAATTTAATCGGGATATGTGTGGATATTGTACATGTGAAATTACTATACAGCTCGCCATCGATTGCGAAGTCCGGCTGTCCATCGATCATAGAGAACATCTGCAAGTTGTGCGGTATGCTCCATTCCGAAAACACGCTGTCCCGGCAAGTTCAAGCCCGCTCCAGACCAATTTTCGTTAGCATGGGTCTGCTCCGATTGCCGCCGTCGATGGCTTTTCAGATGAGGGTTGTTTTGCGCAAGAACCAGCTTTGGTTTTTGAGGGAATTGAGCTGTTGGTTTGGCCATGAGAGTGGAAAGTTTAGGGTCACTAAAGGGAAAGCAAAACGGATCGGTCAGTAAGAGTGGCATCCACTTACATAAAGCTAGGGTAGATGGGTATATATTAAGACTCACCCTTGCATTTTATCACAAGACAATTTCACAATATGGTACAGTCCCTCCGGGTCAATCATTTCCAGATCGCTCCACGCTTCGGCGAGTCGAGATATCGCCTCTCTCTTCTCCTGGCCCCATGTCGTTGAAAGGACCTCCTGGCAGGAAAGTCCAATGGATTTGCTATATATTCGACGGCCCAGGGTAGCTTCTTTGCTACTTGGTTCCAAAACTAATTTCTTTGGAGCCGAATTCTCATCCATTCCGGGGAGATATCCAGCATTTTCATTCAGCGAGTCCGCTTGTTTGTCTGATACTCGCCGAAATTGCCTAACTGTAGAGGGGCTGTTTCCAAAGCTCAAATTTAACCCAAGTGGTTGCTTTACTCCACTGGATAGCCGCTTCGTATTGAGTCCCCTAACGGAGGGGGAATGCTCTCCAGATGGTGCCGACCGCCGTACAGTGGAGTTGGCCACTGGTTTGTTGGAATTTGAGGCACTGGATGATGGGCTTGTAAGTTCCATTTTCTTCAGCATCTCCACAGGCTCTTCCAGATTTTCCTCTTCCTCTAATGGTAGGTCGGTTATCTTCAGTCGTTTTTGTGTGTCGCGCGAAGTGGACACGGTCCCAGGCTTCACAGTGTCAAATACCCATCCATCTTCATCCTCTTTGTGATTAATCGTAGCCCTATATTTCATTAGCAAAATTTCTGGAGGAAGACATAGCTCAGGTATGGAACATACATAGACTCCTCATAGTATCTTATGTTGTCTAATGTGCCTTTGCTTGCCTCCCATTCTTGCCGACGTTGAATTAACTCCTGCAAGGCCTCGATTTTACCTGCATTGCGAATAAACTTGTGTCGTAGAAGCTCTTTAGCCGTCGCTCGCCTATTGGGATCCTTAATCAAGCACTGAGCCACAAAATCCTTAAAATTTTGGCTGTAATTACTCCCTTCCAGTCTGGGAGCAGGCGCCTTCGGAATCAAAAAGAGAGCCTTCATTGGGTGTGTACTAGCATTTGGTGGTTCCCCTTGAGCCATTTCTATTGCCGTAATGCCCAACGACCAGATATCCGCTTTGAAATCGTATCCTGACTGCTGGATTACTTCTGGGGCCATCCAGAAAGGGGTGCCTACGAAGGTATTGCGCTGTGATTTAATGTTCGTTAGTTGGGCCGCAACACCAAAATCCGCCAGTTTCACTTTGCCAGATTGAGACAAAAGAACATTGGCGGCTTTGACGTCTCGGTGTATTTTTCCCTCTTGGTGAAGATAATCCAATCCTAATAGTAATTGTTGACAGATGATAGCGATATGTGCCTCGTTGAATACCCCAGGTTTAAGCTAAAATGAAAATTTCCTACTTAGCATATCGAAACAGATCAAACTGACGCGTAAGAGCTAATAGTTACCAGATCCAAACAAGACCCTCCACCCAGATACTCCATTACAATCCACAGTTTGTAACCTCTGAGGAAACTTGTCCGATATTGTGTCACGTAAGGGCTTGCGCATGTTGCGAGCACTGAAATCTCCTGTTGAATTTCTTGGATATCATCTTCGCTAGATTCGAGATCGATCTGGAAGGGAATCAAAATTCATTAGGTATGATTGATTCATCATTCAAAGCCCTCATCCCACCAACTCCAGAACAGCAACATACGTGTTTTATGGCTACGATTTCTCCGGTATCCTTTTCGATGGCTTTATACACTGTCCCAAAGCTGCCACCTGGAATGAAACACAACAGAAACAATTAGTACCAAAGATCAATCAATTGGAGGGTGGCATCTGGTTTTGAACTCACTCCCCAGTTCCTCCAGCATTTGATAGCCATTTGCCAGAGCTCCTTCGTCAGCCATATCTGACTGACCCTTGGGCCACTGGCTGAACTTTAAAAATATTGTAAAATGATGGTGCTCTCTGTTTGTTTGCAGGTGGTCCCGTCGCGTTTGCGAGGACAGCAGCTGGTATCCAAGAAACAACTGTGGAACCGCGATGGGGAGAGAGTCCGCAATTCGCTCAACAGGGGAGGGTAAGAGTGGACAGAGGCATCAGGGGGTGTCTAAGAATAAGTAGTAATATCCTATGTTGAAACAGCTGTTCCATTCTTTAAGATTCAACCATGGTCCATAATGCTCCAGTCAATACTCTCTCCATGGGAGAGTTTTTGCGGTGTAAACATCCGTTGCCTCTAGCAACACTGAGCGCTAGCCCATTTAGCATTAGAAGTTTTGGCATGCGATCGATACCTCTGCCATAGGTCACGTGTGTCAAGGCTCCTTCTGTTGTCGAAGCACTCAGCATCTTCGAGTGTACTCCGTAACAATTCGAATATCAACAAGATAATGAGTCTCTGTGATCGGAGAGATCTTAAGGAATTTACATAACAAGCCAGGTTCTTGACAAAAATTGAGAATCTACACCTATCCAAGAATAAACGATAATCCAACATTTCCTTGCCCTCATACTTTTGAGCTCCCTCCTACGATCTCGTGCTAAACTATACAATTACAGACCCAGCACCAATTCTAAAAGCCGTTGGGTTTCTTCTCTATAGCAATTCTAAAACAAAGTGCGATTCCAAAGTGGAAGGGTTAGATGTATTTATAAGGGTTCATGATTCCGTTCTATGTAATTTGTTAGCGCTGGGTAAAATACATACATCATGGGATGGGGAATATCTGGACAAAAGACTTACCGGGTCGTAAAGCTTTTTCAGCTGTGCCATCAGCTTAGTCATCGTCTCACTCTTGCTGTAGCCGATGAATTCCCTCTTCGCGATGCCCAGGCCATGCTCTGCACTGATACTGCCATTCCGCTTGGCAATCCACTCGTAGACCCAGGGCTCGATCATCTTCTCAACGTCCTTGTTATATTTCCGGACCGCGACGTTGAGATGCAGATTCGAATCCCCCATGTGGCCGTATCCCAACACTTCGCGAACTGGGTAGCTGTCGTTGTCTCCTACTAAACCGGCCTTGGTCAATCGGTCTCTCGTGTCATCAACTAGCTGGTAAAGCTCAGCTAGCGGTATGGAGACGTCATATTTATATGTTCCTCCCAAATGACTCAAGGCCTCAGTAATCCCTTCTCGCCACCGCCAGAGTGTCTGTGCCTGTGTTTCATCCTGAGCCAGCACCCCATCTGCCACAATCGATTCATCCATAACATGCTCCAAAAACCCTTCCAGTTTCTCATTGTCATGTTCACCGTTCGAGCCGCTCGTTTCTACGAGACAGTAGAAGGGGTATGATCCCTCCAAAGGCTTCTTTAATCCAGTGACCTTATGCACCATGTCCTGACTGCGCCCATCCATTAATTCGAATGCAGATAGGATTTCTGACAACTGGCCCCGGGCCTCCAAGAAAGCCTTGAGAGCTTGTTCGTAACTCTCGATGCCAAAGAAGGCCACATTGATTGCCTTAGGCCGCCGGGGGCAAATTATAGAAACACCAGTTATAATGCCAATGGTCCCCTCGCTACCAATGAAAAGTTGCTTCAAATCATATCCCGTATTGTTCTTCCTCAACGTGGACAAGTCATCAATAAGTGTCCCATCGGGAAGTACGGCTTCTATCCCCAGCACATTACCATGTAAACTTCCGTAGCGTAGCAATCGCAGACCACCCGCATTAGCCGCAACGTTGCCCCCAATATGGCATGAGCCCTTGGCCCCGAGATCAAGGGGGAAAATATGATTTCTCTCCGCAAGATATTTATCAGCAACCTCCAGAATCACACCGGCATCAACCACCAGCACCCCAGAATTTTCATCAAAGGATCGAATATTATTCATTCGCGCCGTACTAATTACAATCTCATCGAACACGGGCACCCCTCCACCGACCAGTCCTGTATTCCCACCCTGAGGTACTACAGCCAGCTTATTCGCATTGCAGTACTTCAGTACCTCACTCACTTCCTTTGTGCTTTGAGGCTTCAGCACCAATCTAGCATGTCCTCTGTATTTCCGCATCCAATCACAGTTGAACGGCTCGATATCGTCCGTCGCATCCTGAGTGAAACCATCGATGACTGCAGAGGGGGATTTGAGCAAGGTTTTAAAATGTTGAACATGGACGTCACTGAGTTCGGAGAAATTGGGATTTCGCTTTAGATTCGGATACGCATCTGTGGTATATTTGGATTGTTTGGACGGGGCTGCGATAGCTCCGACCGATGATGAGGTGCTGAATTGTGTGGTGGGAACAGAGCAGAAGTTCGGCCTGAAATTCCGTGTCCGGGCCTTTGAAGTCTGTGATCGGCGAATAGCGAGGGAAATACTCCTTCTAGTGCCCAACATGGTGGCTAAGTAGAGGTTATGTCGCAATGCAAATGGAGGAAACTGGAAGAAAGAAAAATCAAGATGGATGTTCCCCATCAGGAACTACAATCAATCTTCAAGTCCTTCAAGCGATTGACCAGTTCGATGCCAAGGCCGGGGGGGTCCCCTCGGCCAAAGTTTAAATACCCACGGACCGATCGGGAAAGGTGGGAGATTGGAGTGGTAAGAACTAACCCCCATCCATGGAACAAGTGCCTATCAACACCAAGTCTAGGGGACATGGAATTGGTTCTGTAGAATGGGGGTTAGTTACCCAAGGTTCGTTCGTGTGACACCTTGCATGGGGCGAATGACTACGCGGGGGACTGCAATCTTATTTGTACATTACATATGAATACGTGCCACTCTCATTCTGCCAAATCCGCACACTCAGATTGTATTGACAACTAAATCATTACAACTTCGAACCAGCCTTCCGCCTTGACTCGCGATCTCGATCCCTCAAATGGCGCCGCAATATCTTCCCGCTAGCACTCTTCGGGATAACATCAATAAACTCAACCCCCCCTTTCAGCCGCTTATAATGAGCCTTATGGTCTGAAACATGCTTCAGAATGTCGCGAACGAGAGCCTGGTCATTAGCTGGTGCACTATTGGCCTTCACCACATAGGCCTTTGGAGCTTCACTCCCATCATCATCCACAACACCTATTACGGCAGTGTCTACCACGAGCGGATGGGTAAGAAGATGTGCTTCGAGCTCGG
The DNA here is from genome assembly GCF_000150735.1 of Paracoccidioides brasiliensis. Lineage (NCBI taxonomy): Eukaryota > Fungi > Ascomycota > Eurotiomycetes > Onygenales > Ajellomycetaceae > Paracoccidioides > Paracoccidioides brasiliensis. Next base: position 1,170,233 of record NW_011371360.1, read on the forward strand.
CGGGAGCGACTTGGAAGCCCTAGACAGCAAAACGTTAAGAGGAATGTAGTAGGCCTTCATTGTGGACGTATGCAGTGATCGTTACCTTGACCTTAATCAACTCCTTGATTCTATCCACTATGAAAATATGATCTTCTCCACTTGGGCTCTTCCGTACAACCGCCTCGTCCCCAGTCCGTAACCATCCATCTTGGAAGGTCGCTTTATTCGCTTCCTCATTGTTTAGGTACCCGAGCACAATGGTTGAGCCTCGTAAGAGGAGTTCGCCGGGCGTATCGTACGTTTCAATCTCATCTCCATCGGGTGATACGAGACGTGCCTCGAGCGAAGGAAGTAATGATCCTGATGAACCGAAGAAAATGTCGTGAGGGCTTGTAGTGGTTACAACAGCTGTGGTCTCAGTGAGTCCTGTAATAGATTTAGTTAGTCGGTTTTAATGAAGGTGGGCAAATGTATGGACAGAATTTCTACCATAGGCTTGAAGAATTGACCAGGAGGGTTGCAGATTGCCCAGTTGCTCTGCAGTTTCCAGGCCGAGAGGAGCTGCACCGGTGATTATTGAACGCACGCTGCTCAGATCGAATCTCCTCATGAGTTCCTCGTTCTTCACCATAGATATAATTATGGGGGGGACCTGTATTTCAGGTCAACATACATATACCATCTTCCTCGCGAAATTATAATGCACTAGAGAGAAAAATACATACCAAATATAAAACATTTATCCTGCATCTGTGTATTGCATCCAGAAGGGTCTCAAGTTCAAATTTATGGAGTACCACCACGCACTCCCCTCGGAACACAGCAGTGTGAAAAACTGAGAGACCAAAAAGATGGCCTTGGGGCAACAAACCCAGAGCAACATCTTTCTGATCAGCCGTGCGCGTGTAGCTTTCAAAGCTCCTCAATAAAAGAACCTCTGATATCAAATTCAGATGAGAGAGCATTACTCCTTTCTATTGAACCTATCAGTTGTTGTCATCGGTCTTAACAATCCTAATTCTTTTTCAATATGATACGGAGTCTTCCAAAAGCACGGGAAAAAAACAACAAATAAAATAAAATAAGAGAGAGAGAGAGAAGAAAACATGAAAATGGAAAATAAATAAATAAAAATATACACACTGGCAATCCACTCGTCCCACTCGAAAAACACAGATACGCACATTGCCTGGCGCCCTGGCCCTTCTTCCATTTCAAAGGCTCCAACTCGTTAAGCGCAGAGCCCCTCTCGATGAGTTGGTTTAAAGAAGTGAAATCACTTGGAGGCCTTAAGCTACCTAATAGCTCCTGTGGCATTTCTAGAATGTAGATGCGGGAGCGTGGGATTCCGCATTTTGCAGCAGCCTCCAGCGCCGTGTCCAGCAGTGGTACGCAGGTGAATAGGACTGATGCCTTAGATGCCTTAAGCTGATACGCCAGCTCATCAGCCGTGGAAGCGGCGTTGATCAACGTCGCTATCCCCGAAAGCCTCTGAACAGCCCAGCCCAGGGGAAGGTAGTCAACCTGTGGTATTCGTGAGCCTAGTTTTATCAGAGACATCTCCTGGTACATAACGTTCTCTCCTGCTTTCTTTTTGAGGTTTGAGAGCAATAATTGTATACCGTATTCAGTGAAAAGACGCCTATGATCTTCTCCCATTCAGAACCACGATTGGGATGCCATGCAAACTCAAGGGCAAAGCTTCTGGCGAGATAATCAACGCGTTGCCGCACCTGGACGGCCGAATAGCCCTCTTCAGATACAGCCCACACGAAAGGGCTACGGGAACTCTCGAGTGAGGGTCTCCCGTACTTCTCGTTGAAGATAAAGTCGCATATTGGTATTGAATCTGGGATTGAGCCTGATGTAAGGCCAGGAGCCCAGGAAGGGGCTTTGAATACCATGGTGTTGATATGGGGGGGTGGACATCTATGAAGTATTCAAGTAATCAAAGAATGATGAAGCAAACCATCCAGTCATGGAGCTTCACGGAGGACAATTGATGGCTGCTTAAATATGCATCGTTTGTCTTGCCAACACCAAGACAGAATTTCAGTTGGAAATCAGCTAGATTCCCGAAGATATGGGTGAACTTCAAAATTTGGGCTAAAATAATCCATGTATAGTTTACAAGTGATTGCCTTATTTAGTTAATTGGTCAACTGTTAAAGCCATTTGCATAAGCCCGAGGTTGCATCCTCTGCCCGAGCTCCCAACACTCAGGGATATTTGGGAGTTCTTAGTAACTAGATCTTGGGACCATCCCTAGCAAAAATGACTCGGAAGGCTGATATCACTCTATCTGCCGCTGGGGATTTTATGAAAGAGATTATTATTGCACAATGATAAACCTGAAATGATACAATTCGAATGTACATTCCCATCTGACAGAAAATGAATTCGATTCGGCAGCTATTGGTTATAAGTTTTGTTTTTTCAGAGTGGATATCTTTAACTACATGTTAAACGTGATTCACCCATTGACCACGTATTTTAACGAGACCGCCACAACGCATTGAGATATTCATATTAAACATTAAAATTACACATGGAAGAGATCGTATAAATATATATGATTAATTCATAGAATGGTTGCTTGGCTTAATAATCCATCTTAAATGTGAAACTTACGATGTCCGAACATTTGAACTAGATGCGGGCATTGGGAGAGCTTGCAGGAGGCATATCAATTACTTCTGCCAGAGATAGCTCTGTGCAGATATGATTACTGCTTTGAGCAGGTTATATAGAGGCTGCAGAGTGTTTTAATCTCACTGTTGTCTTCTTCATAGGCCTCTTTTTGATGCCTGTGCCCATACCTGCTTTGCTAATGGCCAACAGACATATATTCTTAATTATATTCAAATAGTTATTATAATATATAAGTTGTTGAGACATTTGTGGAATTTGTAGGTTAGTTAGCTGGTAGTAGAGATACCTGAAAGGCTTGGATATCAGATTTCTTGCCCATGTTGAATGTCGCCTGATGATTATTGCATGTAACGTTATGCTAATAAAACCATTCTAGAAAACTTGGTGCCTTCCTGCAATCAGCTTAACCAGAGAAAGTCGACTCTTTTATTCAATGCCCCTAGAAATGGACAGAATAAAATATTATCACTGTGGATCACCAATCAGTATAGATCAATCCCCGTAGACTAAGTTTACCATAACTATATTAGACGCGCGCTTGGCGTCTATCCAAGCAGAGGCAGCCGCGACTCGTGTCCTTGCACCCAAAATGGACCTTACTCCCATATTCTACTTAAAAGATTAGCTCAGAGACGACACATACGACAACCTCGACCATCGCTTGTCTTCTTCCTATACACAATATACCTAATCTATACGTCCTCTTTTGTCCATCGCTTTATCTTGTTACAGTGTCTCCCATTCCATAAATATGGCATCAGGATACGACAGAGCGCTCTCAGGTCAGTCAGCTAAGATTACGGCTCTCAAGCTGCGATGCATTGCGATTGCCTGACATGTAATACAAACCTCCTAACATTCTGCCTATAGTCTTTAGGTATGCTTGTGTATAAGGAGATATATTCGCTCTTCCTGACACTATTCTAACTCCGTTCCAAGTCCCGACGGCCATGTTTTCCAGGTAGAATATGCGCTCGAAGCTGTCAAGAGAGGTATGTGTTTGCGACGCACCACCCTACCAACTATTCCCCCCCCCCCCCCAACCATACTACGGTATAACTTTATATTGATATCCCCTCCTCAATGAGACAGGCACCTGCGCCGTCGGCGTGAAGGGCAAGGACATCGTCGTGCTGGGCTGTGAAAAACGATCCGCCATGAAACTACAGGACACCCGCATCACACCCTCCAAGCTCTGTCTGCTAGACAACCACGTCTGCCTCGCCTTTGCTGGCCTAAACGCCGATGCCAGAATACTCGTCGACAAAGCCAGGGTAGAAGCACAGTCCCACCGCCTCACGGTCGAAGACCCCGTTACCATCGAATACATCACCAAGTACGTCGCCGGCGTGCAGCAGCGGTATACGCAGAGTGGCGGTGTGAGGCCGTTTGGCATTAGTACGCTGATTGTTGGATTTGATCATGGCGATAAAGTCCCGCGTCTGTACCAGACGGAGCCTTCGGGGATTTATTCGGCTTGGTAAGATAGAGGTTTCTGCATGGGGATATTTATATGTACATTTATCTTTCTAGGCTAACAGGCGGGCTACAGGAAAGCAAATGCCATTGGACGATCAAGCAAGACGGTCCGGGAGTTTTTGGAGAGACATCACAAGGATGATATGGATAGGGAGGCAACGATTCAACTGACGATCAAGTCGTTGCTGGAGGTTGTGCAGACTGGGGCTAAGAATATTGAAATCGCCATTATGGCCCCCGGGAAAACTATGGAGCTACTACCCAGCGAGCAGATCGAGGCTTATGTTAAGAGTATAGAAGCCGAGAAACAGGAAGAGGCTGCGAAGAAGAAGACGGGCCGGACTCCTGGGACAGGCACGGCGGCGATATTAACTAGGGGCGGAGGTGAGGGTGCCGAGAGTTGATCGTTCGTTTCTAAGAATTGGTGTTGGCTATGACGGATGGGTTGTTTTACGCTGCTCTTGCTCTCGATCTAGAATTCCGTATTCCAGGCCTGTTATTTTGTTGTGGAAATGGCCTTCAGATCATACAATATATTGCATTTTCAATTAGGGGGGAAAATGTAAGTGTCGTGAAAGTAGGTAAAAAGTCATCATAAAATCATAAAAATTTCAGGAAAACTTAGGCATCCCATCACAAATCATAATCCTACCCAAGCCGATCTGGTGCGTCCTTGACATTGAAGATTGTCCGCTGGTCTTTCTGCCGGACACGTTCATCCTTCAACATTCTATTAACAACCTCAGAATATTAGACGTATCCATTGTACATGTGATATCAGTCAATGAAGGAGCGGAGTGTAGCGGTCACTCACCTAGAATCAATACGGGCATCTTCCCCCTCTATCTTCAAGGCTGGCTTGGGAGTGAGTGCCTCTAGGACAAAATGGTTATCGCAGTGCGGGCAATACTCGTCGCTGTTCAAGAGAAAGTCACAAAAAATTAACGCCCCGCTGCCAACCAACCAACAAACAACCTTCATCAGCCAGTTGGAAGGCTATGTTATTACCTCTCCTCGAACTCCTGTGCATCTTTCCGGAAGCACTTCTTGCACTTCTTGCATGCGAATGTCTAGGCAGACACAGGGTCAGAATGACGCCCTTGTCCATAACTGCTATTCAACGAGGGCAGGGAAAAACGCACCATATCAAACGACTGTAGCAGCTCATGCTTCTCCTGTTCCCGATGGCATTCTGCACAGTCGAACCATCGTTTGCCTGTATGTGTAGCAAGGATGAGGATTGTGACTAGAATTTAAAGATACCCCATTCTGGAGGTCCAATGCCCAAAATTGGGGGAGTTTTACTCACAACAGGGCGAGCGGATGGAGACCTGGGCGTTTAGGATGTGTTTGCTAGGCGAACAAGCTGAATGAGCAGGGGACCAGGAGTTAAAAAAGAGGCAATAGAGGGAAGAAATATAGAGAAGATCAAAATGTGAAAGGGAGTCTATGCTCTCACCTACCACATGGTTCTATGGTATGTTGTTTAAAGAATGAAAGAAACGGCGGCGGCAGCAGCAGCAGCAGCAACAGCAGTGGGCAAATTTACAGAGATATAATCTCAGTAATATTTTCTGATATTCTTTATTTACATATATCTTTGTTCCTGTGCCCTGAACAAAATAAATGAAGAGCGCCAGAGGTCAAATAGACGGAGATTGAACTAGTCTGCGTGAGGGAAAACCAGGCGTAACTACATTTTCTGCCGGTTGATTTACGGGGTTTCTATTGGCTCCTTATTGCCACTCGCGACTCCGTCGGGCTGTACGATAAGTTCAAGCAGTTTACCCCGTCACGGGCCTTCGAGAATGCCGCCTTCGCCTTTGCCGTGATCCAACTAGCTTGAAGTTTTGTTTTGGAACGGTTTGGTTCATTAGAGGAGAGAGATTATGCTCACCCGGACTGGATAGCAGGGAATTGAACCTCCACTGCTTCCCTCACCATCAGCTCCTCCGTGTCTCCCTTCCTCCCTCGAGGGGAGTCAGTCAGAGCGCTAGTTAGGTTGGTTACCCCATGGTGTGGCTGGATTCCTGGGAGAAGACCGAACCGGAGGCTTCACCCGGCTGCAACGCTCAGTCTGCTCATGTAGATGTTTGCCAGCCCACCCTGCTCAAAGGAGTGATCAGCCGCCCGTCTTCCACCCCACCCAAGGCATCTGGGACACTATGTTACGTCCGGTGTGTATGATCTGGGTGTTCTCCCCAAGTTAGTTTGGAACTGCTCCGCCCGCGTTTTGCTGGTGCTCATGCAACGTGCTAGTGTGTGCGCTGCTCTTTCGATTGTGATGTGCTTGTCTTTGCTGTGATCGGTCCGTTGAGTCCAGAGGATTAAACACATTATTATATCTTTCCTTCAATTGATTTCATCTCTTAGAAATTTTAGTTGTATACTCTTCTGTCGGAAGTTCTAGTTTGGAGTCTACAATAATTTTACTCTACCCTAAAGATATAGGACTTCAGGGAACAAAATCTAGCTATTATATCCGTATCAGAAGAAGATTCTCGGGAGAACATCATATGGCTCCTAGAGATGAAATAGGCCCTCAAGAGGCAGTCATCATTGGGAAGGGTGTAACAATTGTTTACCTGGAGACATTTCATATCACCTTTGTCCGAGAACGCTCATAATTAGATCAGGTTTTAATCAAAAGTCGAGATTCTATTATGAACGTGAACTTTAACTGGAGAGTGAGGCCAAATGGCTGCCTTTCAGTGTTGGCGCCCCATCCCTCTACTGATGCCCTTTGAGAAGATTTGGAATTGCATCCTTCATCGTGGTCATGGCCATTTTATTTTGTGTCCTGGTGATCCTTATGTGTCACCATGTTGTAGAATCATATACAGTGGACTAGAGATTAGTGCATTATAAGTGTGAAGCTGCGGCTTTGCTTTCCTGCAAGCTTTGGTGACCCTGGGGTGCACCGACCGATCTGAGAACCTGGCTTGTAACTAAACTTCTAGTTTTTGTTTGGTCCCTTTTGGAATTGGAGACCATGGACCCGACAAACATTTTCCGGCATTGATACGATTACAGACACGTCTGGGGTGTCATTGAGAGCCCCCTTGTCGGACATTGCATATTCTGGAAACTGTTGTTCTATCCAGTTCAGCTAAACCATAAACTGGTCAAGCTCTGATTTGGGTATTGTTCAGAGATGATGATATGCTCGGCTGGTCTCAGGAGCTGCATTGCCCTCCCCCCGATCCTGATCTCTTCCTCCCGCCGTTGGCGGCCCTCCTTGGCTTTCGTTCTCATCCTAGCTAGTTTCCGGTGCTGAAAGCTGAGTGAGGCAGGTGGATGTCACCCTTGATGCCCTCAGTTTTGTCGGTATCCACGCACGACTTGCTGATACGGAGGGAATATCTCTGCTGTCTCGAGATTCTGCCGTTGGAACCCCTGAAAATAGTCCAAGTTGCCCCAAGTAAACCGCCTTTGGGACCCCAGTAGTTGATGATAGCCCCCCCCCATACCCACCACGGGTGCCTGGGTCGGTATACCAGAGTTCCGGAGAGCATACGGGTCTTCAGCCCTTCTTCATCTGCAGTCCAGTTTTCAGGGTCTGCTGGATCAATCCACCTGCAAATTATCCACGTCTACGCTCCCTACGATGTATTTTGGCTATTTCTTTCAATAACTTTTATCACATATATAATTTTATACATTTGAATAATCTTTGATCTAAGCTAAAATCATTGTCGAATAATCTTCATATTTTCACATAAAACTCACCCAGTTAAGGGAAGTAACGTATATATTTTTTCTAACATAATCAATAAGTGAGTGAACCATATAAGTGAGCGAACCACTTCCCACTCTCTATACAATGAGAATGTCTTCAAAGCCTCAACTATAAAGAAAAACTAGCAAATTACATTATAAATTATTTTCTATACACTTAGAGCATGTATGGGCAGTATGCCCAATAATCCCACAGACACTACACCATGATGCTGCACATTTTTGTGGTTGCAACTCAGCAGCCTCAACCACCCCCTGCTCTCATCCATTGACCCTTTGTACACGATCCAAGCCTTCTTCAACCCTCAAAGCACCCTCTTGAGCTACATATATACAGCCTCTTTCTTGCTTTCTCTTTTGTTTGGTATTTTGAGCTCTTAACTCCCTGTTTTCAGCTACTAGAATAGCAGCACTGTGCATTGCCATTTGACATCCCTTGACCAGCTAACTTAGGGCACAATTGGTTGGACTGGGTGGGCTCTGTGTATGATACTTGATATATTCTTTAACTTCCTCAGCCTGCTGCTCCAATTGGCGTACATTATGTGGTGTGGCTGTCACCCAGGAGGCCTGGGAGCTGTGGAGAGGTCCCTGGGGGGGGGTGGGAATATGCATCATGATATTAAGCTGTGAGAGAACCTGCTCAGGATCATATGAAACCAGCTCAGCAGCTCTAAAGCTGCTCTTGATGTTGCTCTCAGTCAGGGCCTGCATCTGAGCTGCAGGATAGAGACTCAGAAACTCCTTCTTGTCAATATGATTGATCTCAAGCCACATCTGGTTTTCCATCTGCTGTCTGTATGCAGTTTTCAGAGGTGAGAAGCAGCCAACATTCAATGACTGAAGAAGATAAGAGGAATGTGGCAGCATGTAGAGGGCAATGATCTGATTCTTAGTGCAAAATTGATCAAATCCAGCTGAGGCATGACTTTGATGCCAGTCTAGAATCAACAGTTGATATCTGCCCTTCATACAGGATAAAGTCTTCTTGTTGAACACCTCTTTCAGCCAGTACAAGTCCAGCTGGTCAGTGGTCCAGTCATTCTCACTGACTTCAATCACCCAGTCACATGATAGTCCTTCTGTCTCATACCAGCAGAATTGATGCATCTTTTCTTTGAGGATAATCATTGTACACAAGACTCAGCCAGTTGCATTGACTTCAGCAATAACAGTCACTCATTTCTGATCTTCAGACTGTACAAGCTTGGAATTCTTAGCTCTTTCAGATCCAGTCATCACCCTGGCAGTCTCAATTACACTCATCTGAAACTCTGTCTCATCAAAGTTGTAGATATTATATTCCAGGATCTCATACTTCACAATAGTGTTTCATATGAGCCTAAACCACTCACAGATAACCTCAGAATCCTCACATAGAGCCCACTGATGATTTGGACTTGCATGAGAACTTGGATTTCAGCTCATCATGACACTTGACAAAGTTTCATACCCAGCATTCACTCACTATGGGTGGGAAGTTGGATCCTCAACTGACAAGAAGAAGATTGGCCATTTCTCATACAGCTGCAACTCAGAGAGGCTGACCTCACTCATCCATGGCCAGAATTCATTGAACAAGAGATTCTTCCTCTGTAAGACTAAGTTTCCAGTTCTTTGAGGGTGTGTCAACACATGCCATATGACCATGTATGTGATGAGTTAAAGTTGCATAAGAGACTTCATATAGCTTTGCTGCAGCTCATACACTTGAAATTTGATCATTTTTAAGTGTTTGAATGGCTAAAAGAAGCCTTCCTTCCTGAGTAGAGGCTTTATTTCTTTGTGTGGTTGACATTTTTGATGCAGAGCATTTCTCATTGTATGGGAAGTGGTTCGCTCGCTTATATGGTTCGCTCGCTTATTGATTACGTTACATGCAATGTCGTATAACTCACGTGAACTAATTGTCGCTTAATTTGAAATTTCTTTAAATATGGACGAAGGTGAGTTTCCAGGCGGTTGGTCACTTACTACGTTATGGTATGTAAACTCGGACATCTATGGAACCAACTCGGCGGTTGAAACGCGTCGCGGGGTGGAGAAGTTGATTTGTACGGGAAGGGTTGGATTACGTTAGGCTTGAGCCTGGGGGTTGCTGGAGTTGGGCCCTCGCATCACGGGACAAGACGCAGCAGCCCCTTGGGACCTCGGGAGGTTTTGCTCTCGAGATTTCCTCCGCGTTGGACAAAACATCTCACCTTTGACTCCCTACAGCCTGCTAATAACGAGATCATCCAGGGGCCAACTCCAACCTATCTCCAGATCCCATCTTTCCCCTGACACAGGACCTGTGAGGTAACTGTAAAGCTATTGAGATAGTTCTCCTGAAGTCGCTTTCTCCTGCCCACTCCTGACCCCCGTCCCCTATAAACTTTTTTGACGACCCAACGACATCAACTTCGTAGCTTTCTTATTCCACCCAACCGCCCCTCCCCCATACATGGTTGAAGAACAACATTGAGGGTCTTCTTTCGCAGCTAGCCTTTGCTGCAAATTCGCCATGGAGCACAGGAACAATAATGGCAATGACGGCGCCGATGACGACTCCATTGTATGACCTCCAGCCCTACCTTTCCTCCATCTTGTTGTACTGTATAGCTACCTACATAATCTAGCTATTGCTTACTGCTAGGTAGATCCCTATGCTGACCTGAACTATTTTCCTCCTCATATAGAAACCGGTTTCCTCACTCCTCTCTCATTTTGAAAACCTTGCTCGTCTCAAACCCAATTCACATCATGCATGCCCGACTCCCGCATCTCACGAACTTCGCGATTCCCCCTCAACGTTTCTGGAAACTCCGCACGTCGTCCTAGGCCGTGCCTCACTGGATCTACCGCGCCCGGACACCTCGATCTGGACTGCTTCCCACTCCCACTCCCCGTCCTCGTCAGGATGGCTTCAAACACCAAGGAGAGATTCTGGAATTGCTACTCAAAACGCTGATGGCTCTCCCGGCAGGCGGATCCCCGCAAGACCGGTCTCGATGAATGTGTCGTCTGCCTCATGGAAAGCCCCCGCTCTAACAGCAAATACTCCCCACTCTAGCTCTCAGAAGAACGTCATTCCGGCCGCAGAGAATCGCACGAGGGAAGCCCAACAGGCCCCCGAATTATCAATCCCCGAACGTCCTCCACCCCGACGACCACCAAGCAATCAGAGCCGGCCTTCAAGTAGACCGAGCACGCCTTTAGTCGACTCCGCCGGGAGCAAGCCCGGCGGAAGCCCCCGTCAAAAAGAACATTGGGCCCGCGATAGCAAAAGTAACTCCAAAAGCTCATCTCACCCTCCCCCGGTCAATAGAGCTGAAAAGCCAAAAATCCCTGCTACCAAAAGATCCATCGCCGCTCCTCGTTTAGAAGCATCCAGCTCTCTTGCGCCTGAGTCGCGGCGGACATCCTTCGACGACAAAATATCGCCCTTCACCACCCCTCCCAATACTCCTGACAAAACACCTCCCGGCTCCATTGCGACGAACGGGCATGCCTCGGCGGCCCTTATTCGCGAGCCTATATCCGCTATTGAACCCGGACCTCGCAGTGCCCTCCATGATCCTACCCCACTTAGTAACCCTTGTCGATCCGCAGCTTTGGAGGTCAAAACAACTGGATTTTCGGCTGTGAAAAGCGCAACAGCCGCACTTAACCGCGAAGTTAAGCAACCCCCTCCGCCCCCGCCTTTAAAACGAAGCAACACAGGCTTTGCGAGGCCCCGGAATGCACGAGAAACTATAGATACACATGATGCCAGTGATAATCTGGAGGATCGACCAGGTCTGCCACTTCGCTCTCAGCCTCGAATGTCGCCTAAGGGTGTTGTCCCCTCGTGGACCGGAGGACGCGAAGTGCCGCCGCGATCTAAACCACCTCCCAGGCCCTCCTTTGATATTTCTTCTTCTAAGACAGCCCCTCCTCCTAGCTCCTCCTTACGTATTGGAAGTGGCGAGTCCAGCACCAATTTCCTCCCCCCTCGAAGAGACAGCGCTGCTATCGTTGGACGAATACCCAGCGAGCCTGTACTGTCAAATCCCACACAATTTGCGCGGTCGCCTATGCGTTCTGTAGAATCCCTCTCCTCATCCCCTATTTCCAACCAACGACAGATAGGTAGGTCCGCTCTCGTTGAGTCTGACGAGTCCGAATATACTTTCGACGATGCGCCAATTCCCCACACAGACTACCCTGATTTCTCCAATACAAACCGTCGCCCACCAGTTTTCCGATCCGGGACCAGAGGCATCCATACAAAACATGATACTCGGGTTTTTGATGTTTGTGGGAACTATGCATGTACGACGGGCTACTTTACACGCGTCTGGGACTTGGTCAGTGGAGAGCAAGTGTTAGGATTGAACCATGGAGAAACAATCAAAGGTTTATCTATCGCATTCAAACCGGGTAATACAATGCATGACGAAGGAAAGCTACTTTGGCTAGGCACGAGCGCAGGGGAAATTCATGAAGTTGATATTCAAACACAGTCGATTGTGTCCTCGCGGACATCGCCGTCCCGGAGAGAAGTTATCAAGATCTATCGGCACAAAAAGGAACTTTGGACCCTGGACGATGACGGCAAATTACTTCTCTGGCCCCCGGATGAATCTGGCGCGCCAAATCTACAGTACAGTTACAGCCATCCGTATGATAGGGTTGTGAGAGGACATACGTTCTCTATGGTAGTTGGAGATCAATTATGGCTCGTGTGCGGGAAGGAAATCCACATATATCGCCCCAGTGCCAAGGATACCAGTTTCCAAGTCCTCAAGGGACCATTGGGCAAGTCGGATGCCGGTGAAATCACATCGGGTACCACCAGCACAAAGGATGACGACCTTGTGTACTTTGGCCATGCTGATGGCAAAGTTAGCATTTATTCCTCCAAGGATTACTCGTGTCGGGCAACTTTGAACGTGAGCTTGTACAAGATCAATTGTCTAGCTATGGTTGGAGATTATTTATGGGCTGGTTATAAAACGGGCATGATCTATGTTTACGACACTTCTACGAAGCCTTGGACGGTTAAGAAGGACTGGCAAGCGCACGACCATGCCGTCTGCGGGTTGATACTGGATTCAAGCAGTGTTTGGACTGTTAATCGGTTACAAGTTGTGTCCCTTGGGGTTGATAATTATATTCGACTTTGGGATGCAATGCTGGAGGACGACTGGCTTGGTTCGTCTGGTCCCTATTCCCTCTGTTTCCTTGTTCTTGAAATTAATCCTTTCTAGAAACACGAATGCATAGCAGGGACATCGAGTACTGTCAGTTCCGTGAAATCAGTGCTGCTGTCGTTACTTGGAACGCTGGTGCAGCGATCCCCGGAAACCTAAGAGATAATAAATTCATTCGAGACGCAATCCATCCCGAAAACCCGCCTGATATTCTTGTTTTTGGATTTCAAGAGCTTGTGGACCTTGAAAACAAGAAGATCACTGCCAGTAAGTGACATTATGTTCCGACAAATATTTCCTACAAAGGACGTTTTCACGGTTTTTTATACTAACTGAAGAACCTTTTAACAGAAAGTATTCTCATGGGCAGTAAGAAAAAGGATAGCTCTGACAAGGAGCACATGAGTCGACAGTATCGCGTTTGGAAGGATTATCTTGCAACCTGCATTCAAGCTATCATGCCTCTTGATCAGCCCTACGTTCTTCTTCACACTTCAACCCTCATCGGCCTATTCACATGTGTTTTTGTCAGGGAAGCAGAGCGGGAAAGGATTAGAAGTTTAAACGCTGTGGAAGTTAAACGGGGAATGGGTGGGTTGCATGGCAATAAGGTTCGTCTACGCTCGAAGCAATATACATCTCTTTCTTCTTCCTCGTCATCAGCCAAGGCTTACAGACCCAAAAAAAACACAGGGTGCCCTCATCCTCCGTTTCATACTCGACGACAGCTCCCTCTGCTTTGTCAACTGCCATCTGGCAGCCGGCCAAAACCACACAGCCCACCGCAACAACGACATCGCCGCAATCCTCGAAAGCAGCTCCCTCCCCATGGAAACAAACTACTCGTCCCGGATCGACCTCTTCGTCGGCGGCGGCGACGGCACTTTGATCCTCGACCACGAAATCTGCATCCTAAATGGCGATCTCAATTACCGTATAGACTCCATGCCCCGTAATACTGTCATCGACGCTGTTAAAGCCAACAACCTCCCCAAACTCCTAGATCGTGATCAGCTCCTTGCCTCCCGCCGTAAGAACCCAGGATTCAGGCTCCGTTCCTTCAACGAGGCACCTATTACTTTCGCACCCACATACAAATACGATGTGGGCACCGACCAGTACGACACCAGCGAGAAAAAACGGTCACCGGCATGGTGTGACCGTCTGCTCTACCGGGGTTTTGGTAGGATTAAACAGCTCGAGTACCGCCGGCATGAAGTTAAAGTGTCGGACCATAGGCCTGTCAGTGGACTGTTTAAGATGCGCGTCAAGACTATACTTCCGGATAAACGCACGTATGTGTGGGAGTCGTGTCTGGAGGAGTTTTTGGAGGAGAAGCGGCGGTTGGCCTCGGATGCTAGGTAAGAAAGATTTCTATAATAGATACGCCAACCTCCCGCCGGATTTACTGGTTGGCTAACGTTTTATTTAATAGCATCGATTATCTGGTGCGCATTCTTGGTCTGAATCCGCAAGAAGCAAGGTCCTTGATCGCTTCTGGAACGGGGCCTAAATAGCTCCATCCTATGTTCTGCCCACGCACATAAGCGTGGATGTGTACAAACACTGCTCTACCACTCCTCCATCTTCCGCTCGTCCTCCTCTTGCTCTTTACATCACTCAATCACTCACAGCACGCCACCGCACTCAGTCAAAGATGCTGTTATCTATATTTGTATAACAGGAGCCTTGTCATGCTTGCTAAGTTTGCTTTTCTCTATTTCTTTTTCTTTTTCTTTTCTTTTTGTTGTGTGCTGCCCATTCATTTTGAAGAGCCCCCGTCCTTACCCTGTCCTGTCATCGGAAACTGGAAAAGGAAATCACATTGCCCCAGGTGGACTCTTATCAATTTTACTTTCCTTATACTTATCCTTACCAGTTAATGACGCCAAATGATTTTATGATTTTGATTTGATTTATAAAAGACACGACATGCGGAATGAGAATGCATCCATGCACGCATTGTTTTTTTCCACTATCGTTTTTCCTCGGTTTCTTCTACATTGATTTAATGATCTCGCGGAATGGATGCCTATACCTTACACCTAATCTATTCAATAAGGATATTATTAAATTAGACACGAAGCAGCCGTAGTTGCTTTACATGGCGGTTATGGATGGATACTTGATATTGGTAGGGTCGAGGATTTAAGGTTCAGTGTATGTTTTATTTTCCCTTTTACTTTTTTATTTCTTGGTTATTCTATTTCGATTCCTTTTTGTAGTTGAACAGTGTGCTTATAATTAGAATTAGACAGATTAGACATCAGATGATTTTGTTTCTGGTGTTCGAGTTCGGTGAATATGACTTCACTACGGCCACGACAGCGATACGAAACTGTCAAACAGGAAATGTTTCAGCCCGCTACGCCAAATATTTATCCACATAAAACACTTCAATACTGATTGCTTGATCCTTTTTGTTCATTTTCTTCCGGAATTCTGAAGAACCGATGCAAAATATGTCTCAGAATTGATTTGTGTATATGGATTAGCCGGCATAAGCCATATAAGAAAACTGGGTAAAATTGGGTATTCCACGGTTATAATCTTCCGTTCGCGAAGTGATCCGCCTGTTCTAAACAACCAAGCACAAAAAGAACGCCTCTAACAAACCAAAATCGTCACATAATCACCCTCAAGATGGCCCAAGCAGTGAAGAGCAAATATATCCTTGGTGATGGATACGATTGGGACAATTGGTACAAGAACGTACGCTCTATGGCAGTTTCACGAGGGTACTGACGATATATCGATTTTGACGCCGAAGAGATCGAATCGCCGAAAGAACCCGAAATCTATGAGATCGAAGATGATGCTGATCCTCAAATAGTCATGACACGTTTTGAGATGAACAACATAAAATGGGGGAAGTTCTAGGAATACGAGATATCAACCAGATTCATGTATATATACAGCACGTCAAGCCTTGATCCGCACGCACTGAATCAACTGTCAGATGAGGTGAATCCACGCAAGTCCTTCAAGAACTAAAGAATTATACCGCTCCTACTAAACAGCAGTGAGAAGATAATCTCACTGATCGTTTTCTGAGGCTTTCCAGCCATGACGAGGTTAAGAGGAGGCCAATCTTCGAGTTGCTCCGAGATTGGGAGGATTGCCGTCGTCTTATTCTCCGTTATGATGTGGACGGATTTACAAGTGAAACAAGGCAATCTATATAGGTTCTTGGATGCTGTTCAGGCTATTCACCCCTAATCCACCGACTTCCGCCTTGAAGAGATGGAGAATCATATTTTGGCGAAGCGCGAAACATATACAGTCCGCGAGATGATACATCACTTGAGGAATCACTGCAGATCTCGCAGAAATGGCAGTGAGTGAGGCAGGCGCAATTCGGAATACAGCATTCGCTGCTTGCCAGGATCGTACAACTAACTCTACGCTGGAGCGTCCTCAAGCGGAAAAGAATACTTCGAATTCCGCCCAAAATATCAATAAGCCGGTTGAATCTACGATTTCTAGGAACCCATCGCGTTCATGTCTCTGCGGGGGAAACCATCGCTACGCCCGCTGCTGGATCATAAATGAAAGCATCAGGCTCAAGGAGTTGGATGAAAAATGCTAAAAAAAAGAAAAAAGACGCAAAAGTGAAGAAAGCTCTAGAGGAGCCAGCAACGAAAAGAGAGTAGATAGTGCTCTTAATATGTCAAGGCAGGACAGGGATAATCAAGTGGTTGTTTTCCCCTTTTCGGGTGTATGAGATTCAGCGCTCTTCTCGGTTCATAGAAACCCACTCAGTATTCGTGTAAGCATGAGCTTTACGACAATAAATATGAATCGTTGATCCAAGTCACCAGCATGTATGATATGTATGCCGCCATCCCATTGCCAGCTGCGGCAGAGAATGTATCTCCCCCGATTTTTGGAGATCCGGGTATGGATGGGGTGGGGGGGGCGTTTTGGTTGTTTAGTCGGTTTTGTTCCACTGTACCCTTGCTAACCCTCAGCATCAAAGATCTGAGCTGTCGGGTATGGATGGATGTATGATATAAAGATAGGGGTACGCTCAAAGAACTATGGTTATATTTAGTATATATGTATATATATTTGTATAATCTCTTTAATTACAATTTTAATTATTTTTGCATATCTATAAAAAACAGCTACTCAATCAAGTGCACGTAAATGTTCGAAGAAATTAAGATATATATATATGTCTGCCATCAGTCTTCCAAAACCAACGCGCATCGCCCCCATAGGGTCAGAGACAACTGGCCTCTCCTTTGCCACCTTGCATCTTACACAATCTCCAGATGCAGAGGTCACGATATATGATACCAGGCCGGACTTGAAGGCGTACATCAAAGAAACACTACCAGGTTAGCCCTTCTCAAGCTCCGATTCATTTACACCTTTACACATCCACAGCCAGTTCTAACGTGATCGCCGAATAGGGTACCTTAGCACCCTCTGTCCAACCCAAACGCTCCCTTCCCTCCATTCCTCAGACCGCCTCACCCTAGCAGCCGACCTCGCCACCGCCGTCTCAACAGCCGACATAATCCAAGAGCAAGGCCCCGAAACCCCCCTCCTTCAAACAGTCCATCTGGCAACAAGTAGAAACCCACGCACCCTCTCATGCTCTCTTCTGGTCCAGCACCTCCGGCATCCCCCGCCTCCACCCAGGCAATTAACATGCGCGATAAATCCCGCTTGATCGTCGTCCACCCTTACAACCCGCCACACATCATGCCGCTTCTTGAACTAGTCCCAGGCTCCAACACCACCGGCTGAACCTGGTCGAGCGGACTCTTGCATACTGGAAACAGTTCTCAAACGGGCTCCCGTGCTGCTTGAAGCGGGGGACGACGGGATTTGTGGCGAATAGGCTTGCATATGCACTTCTGCTGCGTGAGGCGATGCATCTGGTGCGTGAAGGGGTTGTTGGGGTGGAGGAGTTGAATGCTATTGTTGAATACTCTATGGGGCCGAGGTGGACGGTTCCCAGGGCCGCTCAAGTCATATCATATGGGCGGTGGGGAAGGGGGTTGGAGGGCTTTCTTCGACAAGATTGGGGGGACGGTGCAGGCTTGCTGGGAGGATCAGGGTTCTGTTAGGTTTTGGGAAGGGGGAGGGTTGGGAAGAGGGGGTATTTGCGGGGACTGAGGGGGCGTATGTACCATCTGCTGCATTAAGTGTGCGAGAGAGAGATGAGAAGACGAAAGCAGTGCTGAAGGCCAGAGGTGGTACAGAAGAAGTTGGGCTGAGAAAGCAATTTTTCGAGCAGGGCTTGATATATAGTCACTATAACTATACGTTTCAGAGAGTGTTCATATCACATTCTATGAAGGATTAGAGATAGTTCCCAGACCGGGTAATCTCCAAAGAATCCCGAGTGCCCATGTTGCACGCCTCTTTGGCAATTGCATTTCATCTATATATTAAGTTATTAGCAAGTGGAATTAAAATCCGTAAACATAAGAAACGAACCATACAGCAGTTAGGCTACTCCTCTTCATAATTGATAGTATGTTCAATGATAAATAATGCCGCCCAACCGGCACCGAAAGAAATTAAGACCCGTCTCCCATGGATAGATGGTATCACCACTGTCATAATCAGCGTCCACCACCACAGCGGCAACACCGTCACCGAACATGTATATTATCAGTCAAGCAGACAAAAAAAAAAGGATATATTCCAATCCGAAGAAGATATTGGATAGGCAGGGTCTTGCTACGACTCGAACGCGGGGCCTCTCGCAAACTTTTGCATTAGGGTGGACCTTAAGCGAGAATCATACCACTAGACCACAAGGCCTGATTCTGTTGGAATTTGCCATGGCCAAAAGACTGACCCTTGAGACATTGGTGAGGTGTGGGTAGAAAGGTAAAAATATAGAATCGGGGCTGCGTGATGTTGTCGGGTTGAAGTAGAGCGGAATCCGTAGCAAGGTCATGATGTATGTATGTATGTATGGGAGGGGAGGGGAAAAGGGGAAAAGGGGCAGGGGGAATTGTTGGACAAAGAAACAAAAATGTGAGTTCTTTCGAACAGGGTCCTGCCGCGATTCGAACGCGGGGCCTCTCGCAGGCCAATTTAGGTTGGGAAACCCAAAGCGAGAATCATACCACTAGACCACAGGACCTGTCGCTGTTGAAGGTGAGTGACCATTGGCAGCCTTTAGTCGGAGAGTAGCTTCCAGCGGTCTGCCCCCACCAACACATGTCACTTTTCATTCGGGTGTCACGGAGCGCAGTTTTAGCCCTATAATTTAACCATCTCAATCTACGGCGCATGCTCAAACAGGATAATAGGACCCTTTTTTAATGCTGGTTCAGGAGAGCCGCTATAGGCTTCCACCCTTCAGAATGATGGTCTGAAACTTATCCTTCAGACCGGACATCTTGCCTTTTTGCATACGCCATTTTTTACAAATCACACGCGTGGAGGGAGCCGAGGTGGTAGATTGTTATGCATCTGCACTAGGGATCTTATATGCGATGGGTTGATTATATTGGGTTAAAATTACGGATTGCAAGGTAACGCACGAGTTCTCAAAGCCCCATTCACAGTTTTATTAGGAGCTAGCTGTTGACTCGATGTTCCAACATCCCCCTATCTCAACATCCGTCTGTTTCTGTTCAGGTAGACTAACATGTGGAGATACCAAAATTACCTCATTTTTCGGCATTAAACAATGGATATATAGATTAGATCGTGTGCACCACTTTGTTGACGATGGCCTGGGATTATGGAGTCTGAATAGCTGAAGAGTGTGCTATGTATAACTACTATTAATGCGCAAGACACATGCATAGCGTATGAAGTCCGAGGGTCGCTTGGCCTTTCATCTGAACAGGGTCTTGTGGTCTAGTGGTATGATTCTCGCTTAGGGTTCACCCTAATGCAAAAAGTTTGCGAGAGGCCCCGCGTTCGAGTCGCGGCAAGACCCCGAAATTTCTTTTTTCCCCCTTCCTTTGAAGGGATATATATATATTTGCTCATCTTTAGACATTTTTGGATTTTCTTTTACCTCGTGTCTTTTCTCATTGGATTGCAGTAATACCACTTCAACTTTTTGGTGTGTTCGCAGCCGTCAACAGTGGGACCAACCGTCTGGAAGTTACCCATGACTCGACCCTCAAATTTGGAGGATCCAGGACGGTCACGCTACGGCAAAATGAAATAAAACTGACATTTCTTGAAATTTGGTGTCCGGCTGGCTGTGCGAATCGCAGTGACGGAGTCTAGCGTTTGTCCGAGATGGATAACGTCCCTGAATACCACCGACGTGAACTACAGGGACTATAAAAACGTCGGGAAACCCTTATATCACCTTCATCTCTGAAAATCCTGCGCCCCGGTCTCACTTCTGGCAGCGGGTATTCCCTGCTGTCTGATGCCGTGATATTTGCTGGCACGTCAAGATGATTGGATGATCATGGCCCGCCATTGATCTGGACTTTAGCGAAACAAACTGTTTCAATATTCTGGGGTTCCATCAATCAACACGGGTTGTTGCAGCGGATGAAGCCCCAAACTGAAAATATATTATGTCGAAAGCTTATGGAATCAAATGACTGACGGGAGGTGGTGACGTGAGATCTGAGAAGTTGACAGACATTACGGAGAACATTTCCCTCCCTTGCAGGGAGGGGCCTCTGAATGTCCATAGTCTGGGCTTACCTTCACATTGACTACAAAATGGATCCAAGGAGCTCTGAGGCCAGCGAGCTGGATTTTTCGCTCAGGAGCACTCAGCCCGCAGCGCCCTTAAGGTCGTGAGATGGAGTGAGCAGACACTCACTTCATGGAGAATCGGTATTCCGGTAGTTGCTTCTCCCATACATGGGGCCAACGAATGCTGAGTTGACCTTTTAAAATTTTGTTCCCAAATAATATTTTTATAGTTTTGATTCTGTTTCTTCTCCTTCAATATTGAGGTCGTTGAGGGTTGAGGGTTTCAAATCATTGGTAGGTCGAATTGTCAGGAATCCATCCACTGGAGCAGAACATACTGAGACGGTAGCAAAAGAGAACAAGAAGCTTAAAGAGGGAGCAGTTCAAATAGTAAGTGGCAATTGGGTTCTTCCGAGCTGCTGGATGCCAGCTGCTTCTCGCTTCTCAAACACCATTTGATTTCTGCTCCACAGTCGTTGACTCGGGATATAATTTACAGTTCAAATACTTGCTAATATCGCTCCCATCAAATTCCTCCGTCGTGAAACCATTCCCTAGATATGCCCAGCGGTTCTGACTCCAATATTCGATTTCATAATCCTCATACTTGGGTTCTTTCATCAGATCAAAAAATGCCAGTCTGCTCCCTGGCCACATCACGATGGTACCGTCTTTTCTACCTTGTTTGAACCAGCTGGAGCACGGATCTGCCCAGCACGTGCGACGAAGGTATACTGATGCATGCTCAAGGAAGTCTTTAATTGCACTCTCTTTCGGGCTGAGGCGTCGGATATGCTCTTTGCGCATTTTTCGGATTATTTGAATGAAATAATTGGTGAAAAGCGTTGCCAGCGGTAATATGGACCCCTGAGCAACCGGACTGTACGGGCCACTGTACATGAAGTAGTTTGGCACGCCAGACACACCAACCGAGAGATAGGTCTCCGGAGACTTTTCCCACCGAGTGGCGATGTCGACCTTATCCAGACCAATGATCGGGAATCGAGGTCGAAATGACGTGTCAAAACCTGTTGCACAAATGATAATATCAACCTCAACTTCAGTGCCGTCCGCTGTCAAGAACCCCTTTGGCGTGATGCCTCCAATTTGCTCGGTGTAGCATGATGTTTTCTCGCCGACAAGCGCCTCAAGATAGCCGTCTCCTGGAGTGGGGCGTCGGCATCCCACATTGAAATCCTTGGGTATGATTTTTTCTTTAAGGTGTTGGTTGTTTCCCAGTTTCTTTGACATATCATTATAAGCGTACTAAATGTAGCTCTTTTAGTTGGGATATTGCGTGAGGGAGGTAATTTTCAGTGGACTTACTTCATTGGCATCCTCTGATTCTTTGCTGTTTCTTAAAGCGAATCGAAATCTCCTCGTCAGCTCATCCTCAATCATTTTTCGATATTTTCTGTATTTTTCCGGGTCCCTCCTCCATTCCTCCTTCTGCTCTTCGGTGTCTAGGGGCATCATGTCAGTCTTGATACATCTTTGCCAGTCGGGAACAAATGAGGTCGACAGACATTCAAAATTACCCCCGTCTGGTCCAGCAAACTTTTGCGCAAAACCGGCGGTGATCCAGGTCGGGCTTCTCACCCACGTATAAACCCTGGACGCATCTTTGTAGATTGCCGCAACGGTCTGAACCCCTGAGCTACCGGATCCAATGACGGCCACTCTTTTTCCGGTCAGGTCAAACCCTTCTTCGTACTTTGCCGTATGGAAAAGCCGGCCCTTGAAGGACATCAATCCAGGAATCTCGGGCCATTTCCAAGCACTGTACGCCCGGTTAGCTAATCATCATATACTCACAAGATATTATGCGTGGCGGTATACTTGAGAATTCCGGTTCCATTCAGCAGAATGTTACACTCGTCATCCCACTCTCTAACCACCTTGTCCTCCGCGTTGCTTTCTTCCACATGCACCACCCACTTCGACTTATCCTCATGCCACTCCGCACGAGTGACTTTAGACCTCAAATGGATATACTTCATCATTCCCTCCTCATCCACAATATCCCTCATATACTGCCAAATCTCCCTAGCCGGGCTATAATACTTCGTCCAATTTGGATTTGGCCGCCAACCGAACTGGTAGCTGGCGCTCGGTACGTCGCACGCACACCCGGGATATCGATTCTCCAACCACGTACCTCCCACATCATGGTTCTTCTCGTAACTGACGAATTCGATACCCCCTGTTTCTTTGAGCTCACACGTGGCGTGGTGCAGGAAGTCAATACCCGCGGCTCCGGCCCCAATAATTATTATCCGGAACTTTTTCCCCGGAGGAGGCTCGTTGATCATGTGGTCTGTGATTCGATATCCGTTACTTGATGTGATGTCCCAATCTTCACTGAAGATGGGCCTGTTGGTGGATGTCGGATGTTCAATGTTGGGGTTGTTGCTCCCCAGGGCGAGGCGTTTTGAGTCGCTGGATTTTGCAACATCGGCTGTCCCGTTACCGGCCATCTTTATTTGTATTCGAAAGCATATAGAGATCCCTGTCGCCGGCTGGATGGCTGTCTTGGTTATATATAGAGCTGCATGCCCTGTTAAATGGGATTTCTCGCGGCGTTATTCTAATTTTCCGTTCGCGTGAAGAGTTGTCGGCCGACACGAAAAGGGATTCCTAGGTTACTAAAATTCGACCAAGAACAGCCATTTACATCGATTATGTCAATGGGACCAAGAGGAAGGTATCTATCAATGTTCGTTCCTGATACACTAATAGACGATGAAACTTCTAGGAATGCGGGGGAGCAGGGAACTGAATACGAACCCCGGCACCGCGGTGCCTATTTCGGCATGTGGAATGGGGAAAATTGCCATTGGCAGCTTGGCTGGAGAGGTCGAAAATTACACTGTATGTGTTAAAATAGCGTTTTATATTCAAGTTTTTTCTCAAAGGGAATGCTGAACTACTAGTATGTACTCTCTCACAGTGCATATGGGATCCCTGTTCTTGTCGTCCTCTTGAAACAACTTGAAATGACGTTGGGAATAGTTAACTGTCAGACGGTTCGGGTTCAACCGAATTACCACCAATTGCCAATTAGTCTAGGGAAAATGAATAATTGGCTTGATTTCTTTAACTACAATCTACGATAGGATCTGATTCTATGTCCAGGCTCAAATCCTATTAATCAAGGTCGAATTCGGATGGGCGAATTTGAAATCGGTTGAGCCAATTCAAAGGGGCAATTTAACTGTATTATGAAAATAAAATAAAAAAAAACACCCGAATTTGGCACCAACTTAATGATCCAACCACCCGCCGTCGACTTTGTAACACGACCCTGTAACAAAAGATGCTTCATCGCTTGCTAAGAAAAGAAAAACTTTCGCTATCTCATCTGGCTGTCCAACTCGCCCTGATTTATAGTCATTTAGTATTAGCGGATGGTATCATGGCAAAAGGGGTTTAGGTTGTGATGTTCAATAAACTTCACGTGTAGAAGCTGATCTTGAACACAATGGGATCTTAGATAACTAGTGATCGAGAACTCACCTATTGGTGATTGTGCAGCGATTTCGCGGGCGTTGGGGAAGAGATCTAGTAATGCAGTTTCCACAACGCCGGGGCACACACTGTTCACCCGGATGCCATATTGCATCAACTCTTTGGCAGCAGTGATTGCCAAAGTGCGAACTGCGAATTTGGTCATGGAATAACAGGCAATGTTAGGCCGCGAGCGCAGTCCAGCTGTCGAACATGTCAAGACTATTGCGCCGGGCCTCTTCATGGCGATCATCTTTTTTGCTGATTCCTTCAGGCCGATGAATGCTGGTATATAACGAAACGTATTAAAAGAGTTTTGCTTTATCGAGCAGATCAGTTTACAAATTATCAAAAACTCACCACCCCGAGCATTTATATGCATGAGTTTATCGAAGTCTTCGAGGCTTTGCTCAACAATAGGAGCTTCTCTCCCTCCTATTCCAGCATTCAGTATTGATATATCCATTGCTCCAAATACTTTCCAGCATTTCTCTATCGATTGAATGACGGACTCCTCGTCCGCGGCATCAGCCTGGTGAAGTACATATCGGCTTTCATCAACGCCTTTTTGTTTTAAGAAAACACGGGCTCTGTCAAGGTTCGGTTGACTAAAGTCGACGATAAGAACCATTGCACCCTGCTCAAGAAAACTTGTGGCGATGGCAAGCCCAATCCCAGCAGCTCCACCAGTGATGAGAGCCGTTTTGTTCTGTAAACGCCCTGTGGCCATATTTAGTGATTTCCGGGCGTTTGGTAGTTAACTAGCTAACAACTCTCCGAGCTGCGTATGAAGGAAGAAGAGTATTCTGATCAAGATCTGGCGACACCCACAGTTACAGCATCAGGCATATTCAAGGCAAGTTGTGTTATATTCGCCAATTCTTGCATTGCCGGGAGCCTAGGTGTGGGGTGAAGGCAACAGAGTTGCACAGCTCACGATCAAATGCGGGGACCCACGGCTCTTGAAGCGTTGACATGAGTGTAGGTTGACAGCGAGAAGGAAATGCCGAGTTTGTCTGCCATTTGGCACACCATTCCTTGTCCAACCCGATCTTTTCGGTTAGCAAGTACACCAGCTCTCGGGGATCAGCGCCTGGGTCTGCTTCGAACGTAATTAAATGTAAAGACACTTGAACGGTGACAGCAATTAGGCGGATGGCTGTTTGGGTTGACAAACCCCTCATCCTTTTTGCTCAGAGTCGGCTCACCTCTATGCCTCATCTAATATAACGTTACCTACGGCACGTACAAAACAACTCCATAGTTAGTTATAAAGTTAACTATACACATAAATTGTATCAACCCCAGGCAGGCTCACCAGCCAGGAGTGAGATTTAGTCATTGCAATATCGCACCCTGAAGATATTAGATGGAAAATTCTTTGAAAACAGTCATATTCAATATTAATCTGTTTCAGCTCACTGATCATGTTCCATGATCAAAAATTTCAGTCATGCAGCATGCTGAGGCTTGATCCATCAGCATTAAAACAATGCTGCATTGGCTAATAGAAGGGGAAGAGTGTGTATAGGTTCTTGCCGGCTCGACTGTGTTCCTTCTGGTGGGGCAACTTGATACAAAGAATGCACAGGATGAGGCGGAATGATGTAACTGAACGAAAGCTGAGGATAGCTAGCTAATTATTAATGGAAACCATCGTAGTTAAACGAAGGTTAAATTCATCACTCTGTGTCTCATGACATCTCTGACGAGCTCCACCTCGGGAGCCGCCATCCGGTTGCTTGGGCTGGCAGCGTTGAACTCATAGCCGATAGTTACTAGATAGTTACTGCGGAGTTTTTAGCATAGAATAGAGTCCGGTACATTCAGCGAGAATAGCGTTGAAAGAAAGCCACTTGGTTGATTCTATCCTCTGCGGATTTCACTCGGCGTTGTGTAACTGTGGAATATCCAATTTTACGCTATATTTTCTTCTATGGCTTCTGCCGGCTAATTTATTCTGCATCAGATTCTTCTCCGGAAAATCAGATAGTTCGGATTATGTGGCGTTTTAACTTTTAGTTACGTTCGGGGGAGATAGTGAGCTCTCTGGAAGTTGCCGACAGCCGGTAAGTTAATTTATTCCGGTGACCAACCCACCCCGTAGCAAAACCAGCTCAGCGACAGAGTTGAATTCATGAAAAGGAATGTGAATAATAACTATATATATATTTGCGAATCACATGGGAAGCAATAGTACGAGACGCGGGACGGATCTATTTGCCAACGGGCGCGAGGGGCAAAATTTACCGAGACTCAAAGATTTGGCTTGACCCAGTTAGGTTGTCTCTTCTCCCGGAATGCAGCAAGACCTGCGTTTTGAAGTAACGTCAACTTTGGGCTCGTTCGATGATCGTGGTGTGGAATGAATGAACGAAAAGTAGGCGGAGAAAAAAAATTCAGATTGGATATAAGAAAAGGTCTCTCGGAACAGTGAGGTCAACAACAAGAACTTACCTTCACGGAGGTTCTGACCCTCATACAAATTCTTCGAATATCTCATGTGGGTGTTGAAAACCGCCTTCGACACATCTCCAACCTCCCACGCCTCTCTCAAACCGGCCCGAGTTACAATAATCGCATCTGGACTAAGACTAGAAATTTCCTTCGCTAGCGACAATGCCTCATCCATGAGCGATTCATGAGTTTCGGAAATGCGGTTGATAAGCTGCCATGCTTTTGCTTCCTCGGCGGATATAGATCTGCCCGTCAAGGCGATTTCCGAAGCAATTTGTAGTCCGGCGATGCGAACGACGCGAGGTAAGCCACCTGCGGCTGCATACACACCGCGTTTTGCCTCTGGGAGAGCAAACTTGGCGCGAGGAGAGGCAACAACAATGTCGCTATGTATAACACAAAGATTGAATCAGAAAACTATC
This sequence comes from Paracoccidioides brasiliensis, assembly GCF_000150735.1. NCBI lineage: Eukaryota > Fungi > Ascomycota > Eurotiomycetes > Onygenales > Ajellomycetaceae > Paracoccidioides > Paracoccidioides brasiliensis. The sequence goes on from NW_011371360.1 coordinate 1,197,291, forward strand.
ATCTTAGCTTGAAAGTTAGCATGTAGAATGGGCCTCACCAATTCAAGCATATTTCGAAGCCGCCTCCGAATGCGAAACCATTGACAGCAGCGATTATGGGCTTCTTGCCCTTCCGCTGGCTGATACCAGCAAACCCGGACGGTGGATGTCCCTTTAGGTATTCCTGCGCTGGCGGGGTTTTGCTGTTTCTTTCGAGCTCAAGAAGGTCCTGGCCAGCGCAGAAGGCTTTGTCGCCAACCCCGGTCACGATTCCAACTTGTAACGTGGGTTCATCGTCGAACCACTGCCAGATCGTGTGCAAATCCCAGTGTCCCTGGAAAGGAATAGAATTCATGTACCTAGCACGGTTAATGGTAACAAGAAGCACCCTGGGCGCGGGATAAGACAGGAGGTACACTGAAGACTGTGGGGGAGCGGTTGTGAAGGAAGCCATTGTGAAGGTTTGCCGCTCTCGTAGAAAAGATGTAAAGATCTAACTAATCTGAAGAAGAAATATGTCTTCTAGAGCGAGTCATTGTCTGCTCTGAGATCTCTCTGCTTACAGCTAATATCGTGGGCAATATGAACCTCGGTTGCTCGGTATTAGTAATGTCTAGCTCAACGGTTGAAGTGCCGGTCTTGAAGATCTAGGGAGACGGTTAATGGTTTAGAATATTTCAAGCAGGGCATGCCTATAAGGATATCAAAAGTCGTATAACAACCGCCAGAGCCCAGAAATATGTAGTTATGCCAGTCCCAAGTCCCTGGTTAATCACGTCTCATTATCCAATGCGAACTGCAGCCATGAAGCGTTACAGCGGTGCATGTCTTGCTTCTCAAATCTGACACCAAATGAGGCATGTATAAAAGAAGAGACTACTCCCTCTCAAGGAGAAAGGTGCCTAGCCGTATAAAATTCACAAGATCAATCAACTGGGCGATGGATTGAGAGATGCTCTTCCTAGGTCCGTTTCTGGGCTTTGATTGTCTTAACCGGGCTCGCTGAGTGGCCGAAGGCGAAGTTAAGATTAACCGGATCCTAGGAGTCGGATATCGACCAAGAGGTATCAGCCTGAAAAGACAGTTATGCCGTTGGTTCCCTGATTCCCAGAATTTTAGATAAATATTGATCTGAGAACCCAGCTCATCTTGTATTCTGCCCTCTTCGATGTTGAATTTAAGCGTCCTCAAGTTGCAGTTTCTTTGCAAGGTTATTTAGCTTCGAGGGACGGTTTCATCACGAAATAAATACGAGAAAGAAGAGTCAATTGATCAATTGACCGGCGGTGATTCTCGATAAATGAACCCGTTAGGCCTCGGTGTATAAAGCAAAATGTGTCCTCTACTCCCATCATCGAACGAATAGAGAAAATCCGAAGCAGGCCGGGGTGAACGATTCCAGTGATCCGATTAAAGCTATGTAAATGTATACACTTTATTATCATAACAGATGGTGTTTTGAAGTGGTTGATATTCACAACCCTCGCATAGAGATATGAATGGATTCTGCGATTACAGGTATGACGTCAGGCAGTTAACTAGTTAACTAATCATCCCGGGAGTCAACTCGAGTATCTTGCTTTTTTCCATCTGCGCACCAATTTTCAACGCAAGCCAAACCACCTTTATTAAAACCAACACAATCGCAATGAGCCAAACGTATACCTGAGCATTGCTGAGTCAATCTCTAAGCTAGTAAATCTATGTCAATCCCCCAACCGCCCAGACATACAAATCTCACCTCTTCTCCGTCGTCTCTGCTGCTCCTCCTCTTCCTCTCATTCTTCATCCTCGCCTTCTTCCCAACCCTTTTCATCACCCTATTGAAACCGCTCTTCTACGTACCACCCCTCAACCTGCTCTCCCCGTTCTTATCCACACCCACGATCACTCCAGCAAACACACCCCGAAATCCCAATCCGACGAAAATGGCCTGGTTCCAAACCACTATAACCCTCCCCCCGCGCTCACGCGGCTCCTACCTAGTAACCGATCATGTTGTTGCTGAACTGCCCGAGTTGCGCCGGTATAAGAAAGGACTGCTTAATCTCTTCATCCAACACACCAGCTGCGCCCTCAGTCTGAACGAGAACTGGGATGCGGATGTGCGAGTGGACATGAGTGATGCACTGGATCGCCTTGTGCCTGAGGACCGTAAGGGGGAGTTGTATAGGCATAGCGCGGAGGGGCCAGATGATATGCCGGTTGGTTTTGGTTCCATAGATATATTCTCCTGGCCTTTTGAGATTTGGATATTCTATATATACAGCGCAGTTGTTAATTGAGGGCACACACAGCATGCAGCGAACCAGTAGCTAACGTTCTTCAATTTATGTAGGCGCATATCAAATCCGCCCTCATCGGCGCATCTATCACCATCCCAATCTCTGATGGAAAACTGGCTACGGGTACCTGGCAGGGTATCTGGTATCTGGAATTCCGCGCCAGCAGGCATTCGCGCAAAGTCGTGGCAACTATTCAAGGAGAGACGAACTAGTCTGCAATCTTTTGGTTGGCTGTCTTCGTTTTGTGCTTTGTTAGGCTCTTCAATTCGGTAGGTGGTTAGCTGGGGTGTTCATTAGCGACAAGGTCGCAGTTAAAATGGGATTTCACATAGATAAACGGATACAAAAGTGCGATTAGATGCTCTTCTGAGGAAGAGGACTGGGGATGTAATGTCTTGGGAGGCCTGAGATCCTTTGTCTTTTGGACATCATGATAAGCTAAAGTATATACATAGACAAATGAGAAGTTATCCAGCCATCCAATAAACAGATTTTGATTTCAGATGCGCAGGTCTTAGGAGTTTTCCTAACTGCTTTTGGTATCAGCAGAGCCCGGTAACAAAGGGGGAGGCAAATAACATAGAGTACATGGGGGGCGGGGGGGGGGGGGGGACTAGCAGAATCGAACATGAAAATAGAAATATAATAGCTTGTCAAGTAGTTCCGGAAAACTTGTGTTTGTCTATTCCAGCAACGCGGATGTTTAGAGAAGGTAGCTACACTCAGGGACACATTTTGGCTGAAATATGAATGTAATGAAGGGGGAGTATATTATATTTTGGCTTGGTTGGATCTCATCTATCGTTGCTCTGAAGAAGCTTTGTTTACTCCCGCCGGATCCCCCAATGACTCCAATGGATACGACGTTTGTGGTAGTGCTTCGAGAGCTTTCCGGTTGTGTTCATTTGCCTGTTAAATTAGGTCAGACACAAGCATTCGTTAAGTCGTGTTAAGGAAAAGAATGAGGCAGCTGCCACGTACAAATGGAAGTCCGCAGTATTCACACATGCAAATTTGTGGCTTGTCTGTGTTGATGAAGATTCGGGGGTGGCCGAGGGGCCCTCCACCACCGTCGCACGAGACTACCTTCTCCTTGGTCCATCGGACGGGCTGCTTGTGAATCAATTCAATGGCTGCGTATGGCCGGGGCTGTTGTGGCGATGTTAGCATAAATTTGTATAAACTTGGGATTCATTCCAACGGCCAATGAAAAAGATAAAAATGGAAAATAAAGAGGCTGCCCAATTAGCATGCCCGACAAGTTTGCTGTATATATAAATCGTTCCATCAAGTCAAGAAACAGGATCACCATTTTCATCCCATGCAAAAAGAAAGAGGGAAAAAAAGCCAGGTCGCAGCACAAGCAGATTCCCAAATACACAAATAAAAGCCCGACGAACCTGATACTCCATCACAGTCTGCTCGAATCGCGGGCCAGTCATCGCCTTCTCCCGCGGCTGCTGGCTCTTCGCCCAGATAGTGGTCCGGTTGGGCGCTTGTTTGGCTAGGTTGCGCCGTGCCTCTTCAGTCGATTCTTGCAGAGCGGCATCCTGCGCGCCCATCGAGTCTACTGGAACCGCATTGGTCTCTGAGATGGAGGCGACCTTTTGGCGCAGGTTGGGGTTGTGGGTTGGGATGGCGTTCTCTGCAGGCTCGGAGAGATTGGCCGCGGAGGTTGTGAAACCGCGGGGAATGAGGCGGGAAGGGGACGATCGAGTGGCGACGAGGCAGAGACGGGAGCGTGTGGAGGAGAGCATTGTGGGAGGACCTGGCTCCTAACCGAAGGTGCTGCAGAAGTTGTAGACAATGCAGATGGGATAGACGTAGATGCAGTCGAATGTTTGGTGGAAGGTCAAAAGTTGGTTGATGTTGAGGGTTTGATGGTCCAATGGCTCTGGCCAATCGGCTGCCTTTAACTAACTATTAACTTAACCATTCAGTTAACTAACAACGGTCATCAAACTAATTAGTTATACAACTTAACAACTTCAATCCACTGAAAAAGTTGACCTGGGAATTTTGATTCGCAACTACAGCTTCATTTTATGGGGTTTGTAGGAGAAATATAGATAGCTACATAAACTCTGGACTACAACTTACAGAAAATAATTGCATAATTACATAAACACCAAGCATATTGATATCTCCATCTTCAACGCACTGTCTCCCATTGTTCAATATTCAATTATCCACCATGATGCCGACCCCCAAATCCCCAAAACAAATGTCATCGCGGCTGCTGACCATGAAGGTATGGCATCCTTCAAGTTCTCCGTCAAACTATATTGCGCTGACACTAGTAGTTCATGCAACGTGCGGCGGCGGCGGCGGCAGCCTCCTCCAACCAGGACTCAAACAGACCTGCAACCCCCACCCATTCGCAAGCCTACCACGATGCCGTAAATAGCTCTTCGCCATCGCCCAAACGCCAGAAGCTCTCTTCTCCCCTAACACCCACATCGTCCTCCACTCTCGCCAATGCCAACTTAGATCTCGAAGCCATATCCGCTGCTATAAGAGCTGAGGAAGAGAAACGGGCAGCTGCCATCGCAAGACAGGCTGCTGAGGCTGGTGAGGAGGAGTGGGTTATCGAGTATCCGCCGGGGACATTTCCGGTGCCATCTCCCCCGGTCGTGGATGGGAATTCCTATGGGTTTGGGGATGAGTGGAATGAGGGGGTTATAGGGAGACAATGTTTTGGGGGATTTAAGAGGGAAGGGAAGGGTCAAGTGGTTAGTATTCTTCCTTTCCTTTCCTTTCTCTCTTGGTGGTTTTGTATCTGATTTGTGGGACGCAGGCAACAATGACCACTAGCTCGCATAACATCGACGAAGATGGGGATGAAGAAAGCGAAGGCGAAGTTGGTGAAGGAGATGAGGAAGAAGATCATGATAATGATGAAGACGACGAAGATGGCCTTGGGGCCATTGCGTACAAGGCAAAATTAAAAGCTGAGAAGAGGAGGGCTGAGAAGCGTAAGGAGAAGAACAAGAAAAGAAAATCTGGTGATGGTAGTGTCAATCTCAGCCGATTGACGAGTATATCGGGTGGCATTGATAAGGGAGAGCAACAGCGGCAGTATCAGCGATACCATCATAACCAACGAGGTGGCAGTGGGAGGAGGGGGAAGAGATGAGGTGATATGGATCATTGGAGTTAATCGATTGAGGATTTATTTCTCCTTTTACTATTTGCATCATGTTGTTTGCATTCAGGATGTGCTAGGGATTATGCTAAGGGGTTCTTTGGCTCTAAGGGCGCGTTGGGTACGAGGTAAATATGGGATCATTCCGCTATGCATTAAATGATACGATACCGCTAAGCGTAAAAGAAAAAGAAATATTTACAGACAGCAAGAATCTCTATATAATAGTTCTCCTATAATAACCAGTCATCTTAAAACCAAAGTACCTTCAAAAACACTTGAAGCAACAAATACTTCAAGCAGGATTCCATTAACGCAACGTGAATACACACGGAATGCCATCCCCCTGATTCATAAATTTATAACTTCGCCCGGTCCTTCGCCAACTTCTCCTCCCACTTCTTCTTCTCTCGATAATTGACAGATAAATTCCACGCCGCAACCGTCACCCCCAATGGTGGCACAAGCAGCATCCACGCCCACCACTGAGGACTTGACGCAGCCACCGTTTCCATGACCTTACGAACCTTTACCTCTAACTGCGCCCTATCTGCATCATTCCACACAGCCAGACCCCGCGCAGCCTCCACACCCCTTGCCTCCGCTCGCGCCACTTTCGCCTTCACATCCCCCTGACTCTTCACCCGATTCTCCGCGTCCTCCTGGCTAAGATGCGGGTCCCGGGCCCGCAACCGTGCAATCTGCACCGCGGGATCGGAAACGCCAACCACAATCACCGTACCGCACAGGACGTCGAGCCCGCTTTCGAACAGCAATGGCACATCCAGCACCACCGCCCAATTTCCGCGGAGATAATAGTAGAGGAGTTGACGGTACATCTCCCAGCGCACAGCTGGGTGGACGATGCGATTTAGCACGGCGCGGTCACGTTTGCGTTCCTCCGAGTCCCCGAAAACGCGACGGCCCAGGACAGGGCGGTCTAAGGGGCGGCCTTTGCCCTTCTTATTCCTGTTCTTGTCGTCTGGATCGCTGGGGTCATCTGGAAGGAGGAGGTCCGGAGTTGTGGGGCCGAAGTACTCGACTATGGCGCGGTAGCCTGCAGTCCCCGGTTCGACGACTTTGCGGGCGATGACATCCGCGTCGATTATGGGGATGTTGTAGGGTGGGGAGGAGAGAAGTGTGGAGACGGTGGATTTGCCCGTGGCGATGGAGCCGGTTAGGCCAATTAGAAGCATACTTGCTGCCCTTCTAGGGGGGATTGGGCAGGGTTAGGTATGCAGAGGCGAAAAGAGTATATTGGCGGAATTTATTATGAGATATATTTGCGTAGTTGAGCTTTTCGTCATATATCTTAGTCCGATTAATAGTGAAATGACTCAGCAACAGGGTTTTAAAGGCACCCCAGCAGCGTGATTCGAGATTCGACAGCACATGTACATATACACCCATAAACTTTTCTCTGCCGAAAAGAAAGTCGTGTTGGCTGCTTTGAGTGGGAAAGTTATCGATTTGGTCTGTTTAATCCTTTTGACAGGGTAGCGGAAAGCATAAAAACCAAGGCAATCGACTCTGGGATGGATGTATGTATGCCGTCTAACTCGTTCAGAGCGCAGATGCCGTGTCCATATAACTTATATTTCTGTTAGCTATAGATACAAGTATATATAACATGATGCATTATTTGCCCAACGGTGAACGGGGAACTCTAGGGGAATCCAGTCAAGGGTATGAAATCATGCATACCATTGAATGGTTTCTGGGATCTTCCCGCGATGAAACAACAACCAATGCCGAAGGATAAAATGATCACAGCAGAGGTATAGCACAGGCCCAATCCGGAGCTGTGATCCTTCCTCTCTTTGTGCTGGGCGTGAGGGGAGAAGAGAATGTCTACGGGTATAGCAGAGGAAAACAGTGCATACGGGAGAAAGCTGTTGGAGTAGTTAGTTAAATAGACGAGGTGATGAATGTAAATAAGTTGAACCGCGGATAACTAACGGAATCCAACCCCCCGTTAACCGGTCACCCCACTGAGTTTGGTCAGCAAATCCAAAAAATTAAATTAAATAATATCTTCAATTGCCCTTATTAGCCTATTTCAAGGCGTGAGAATGCCATTAATTCAACAGAAAAGAGCAAGAAGTACTCTCAATTCATGAAGCTGCACATTTTAAATGAAGTTTCGTAAGTAAACTCTGCTTGATTAACTCAATGACAAATATGCAAGTAACTGAAGCTTATATATGAGGTGGTGTGGCAGTTCAGTAGAGCCCAGATGTTAGTGCTCATCAGCATATGAAGGCCTTTGAAAAACACATAAAGTAGAAGATCATCTCATATGGGGCACTTCCCGCCCGGCCTGTAACTCTCCTGTTCTCAATTCTCATTCTGTCTTTTTGCTCTTCTACTTCTCAGCTCTGCTGTTTTATATACATTTACTTTGACCTTTACATATTCTTATAAGCTCTATTTGCTTTTTATATTTTTTTTATCAACTATATAGAGCTGTCTTGAAGATCTATTAATTCTTTAATCAAATACTTATATGAATCTACATATAAATTTAATCAAATTAACTTAGGCTGATAAGAATAAATTACTTGAATAAATGCTGAATTAAATTAAAGAAAATTTATTCTCATAGTTAATATTTATTGAGAATATAGTTAATTATCTTTTTACTTTATAAAATTTTATCATCTTTATCATTATTTTTATTTGTATTAATAATAACTAAGTTTTAAATCTAGTTTATATATTGTTTAAAGCTTTAGATTTATAATTTTAAATATTATAATCATGACTAAATTAAATTTAAAATTTTAAAAATTATAATTATTAAATATAAAATTAAATCAAAGAAAATATATAATTTTAATGAGATTAATTTTATAATATAACTTTATATTATCTAATATAATCAATAAGTGAGTTGATCATATAAGTAAGTCAGCTACTTCTCATCTTACTGTACAATGAGAATGCATCTATGCCTCAATCATAAAGAAAAAGAGAAAAAATTATATTATCAATTATTTTCTATATGTCTAGAGCATGTATGAGTAGTATGCTCAGTAATCCCATATATACTACACTGTGATGCTGTCTGTTTTTATGATCAGAACTCAGTAGCCTCAATCACCTCTCTTTTTCATTCATTGATGCTTTGTACACAATTCAAGCCTTTTTCAACCTCTAAAGCATCCTCTTGAGCTACATATATATAGCTTCTTTCTCACTTCTTCTTTTATTTAGCATTTGCAGCTTTTAACTCTCTGTTTTCAGCTACTAGAATAGCAGCACTGTGCATTGCCATTTGATATCTCTTGACCAGCTAACTCAAGTCTCAATTGCTTGAACTTAATGGACTCTGTGTACAGCACTTGATATATTTTTTGATCTTCTCAGTCTACTGCTTCAATTGATGTACATTATACAGTGTGGTGGTGGCCCAGAAGGCCTAGAAGCTGTAAGAGATTTCAAGAAGGATGAGGGTATGTATTGTTGTATTAAGATATGGGAGGACTTGCTCAGAGTTGTACAGGACTAATCCAGCTGCTCTGAAGCCACTCTTGATGTTGTTCTTAGTCAGAGCCTGCATCTAAGCTATAGGATATAGGGTCAGAAACTCCTTCTTGTCAATATAATTGATCTCAAGCTGCTTTTGATTCTTCATCTGTCATTCATATGCTGTTTTCAGAGGGGAGAAGCAGTCAACATTCAATGACTGGAGAAGATGAGAGGAATGAAATAGCATATAGAGAGCAATGATCTAATTCTCAGAGTAGAATTGATCAAATTCAGCAGAGGCATGACTTCTATGCCAGTTCAGAATCAACAATTAGTGTGAACCCTTCATACAGAGTAGGATGTCTTTGTTGAACACCTCTTTCAATCAGTACAAGCTCAGCTGGTTATTTGTCCAGTTATTCTCACTGACTTCAATCACTCAATCTCTGGGCAGTCCCTCAGTCTCATACCAACAGGACTGATGCATCTTTTTCTTGAGAATGATCATTGTATACAGAGCTCAGTCAGAGATATTGACTTCAGCAATGACAATCACTCATTTCTGATCTCCAGGCTATACAAGCTTAGGATTCCTGACTCTTTCAGACTCAGTAATCACTTTAGTAGTCTCAATAATCTCTATCTGAAATCTAGTCTCATCAAAGTTGTAAATATCATCTTTCAGAATCTCATACTTTGCAATAGTATTTTGTATGAGCCTAAACCACTCACAGATAATTTTAAAACCCTCACATAGTGTACATTGATGGTCATACTTGCAGGAGAACTTGAATTTCAGCTCTTCATGATGTTTGACAAAGTTTCATACTTAGCATTTACCTACTGTGAATGGGAGATTGAATTTTTGACTGATAAAGAGGAGATTGACCATTTCTTATACAGCTGCAACCCAGAGTGGCAGATCTCACTCATCTATGGTTAAAATTCATTGAACAAGAGATTTTTCCTTTGTAAGACTAAGTTTCCAGTTCTTTGAGAAAGTGTTAACATATGCTATATGATCATGTATCTAATCATCTAAGATGAAATGTGAAATATCATACAGCTTTGCTGCAGCTCATACACTTGAAATTTGACCATTTTTAAATGCTTAAATGACTAAAAGAAGCCTTCTTTCCTGAGTAAAGACTTTATTTCTTTGTGTAGTTGGCATTTTTGATGATAAAAATATTGTTCTAGAATGAGATGAAAAGTGACTGACTTGCTTATATGACTGACTTATTGATTATATTATTATTAAGACTATTATTAATAATAAGTACTATAGTCAGATAAAAATTTTATAGTCTAAAGATAAAAAATAAATAATTATAATTAAGTTAGTTCATATGTTAGATTGAGCTCTATCTCTATAAATTTAATATAAATATAATAGAAAAATATAAATAAAATAAATCTAGATATTAATTCAATATATAAAATATATTCTGCAGCTTTATTTTACTTTTTGATATACTGAAATAAGAACTTAACTTTAATATTTTTTTTTATCAATTTATTCAATTATAATTTTAATATTTATATTAATTTTATTATTAATACTTATTATATTAATATTATATTTATATTATTAATTAATTTAAGCAATGATATTGAATAAAGATTATTATAAATTAGATTTTTATCAAGTTATAATTATAAAATAAAACTATAGAAAGTTATATATATAATTAATAAATTATCTTTTATTTCTGGAGATAATTTTGATTTGTTATATGATATTAAAATATAGATATTTATAAAATTACTCAGAACAGTAGTATGATTAATAATAATATTAATTTTAAATCTTAATTAATTTATATATTTTGTATAATAATACTAATTTTTTATAAAATAAATAATTTATACTTATTAAATCAATATTTTATTTCTATTCAATTGAGTTATCAAACAGTTTAATATTAATAACAGTATTTAAAAAATAAAAAATAGTTTAAAAATAGTATTTTAGATAATTATATCAGTAGTCAATAGTTATTGTTAACTTATTTAATAAAGAAGAATAGCAGATTACAGCAATTAAGATTATTAAATCTAACTAAAAAATTATATCAAAAACTTCAGATAATGAGTTATATTTAATTACTAAAAGATCAATAATCTAAAAGAGTTTGATATAAATTTAGTTATTAGCTAGTTATAGTATCATTATTGAAAGATAAAAATATATCTCTATAGTTTAAACATATAATCACTTTATAATATAAATATATATTTATATAGAAATGATCATTATATTTTTTCAGATCTATAAAATATGAACAGTTATTATAAATAAATATTTTTTTATCAATATTATAGATTTAATTATTTTAAAAAGAGTGAAGAAATTTTTATTATATTAAGTTCAAAATAGTTATTATTATAGATTATTAAAGTCTCTATATGATATTCACTAAGTTATTGAGAACTGAAGATACTATCAGATTCAAAATCATAAAGATTAACATGATTATAAAGTCAATAGACATATTTAAATTTATATTAATATTATTTTTTACATACATCAATGCATTATTTATCTTTTTATAATATTATCATTCTTAAGTACTTTTTTGAACTTAGTTTCATAGATTTTATCTAATTAAAAGTTTGTAAATCAGTGAAATAAGTTAATATATCAATAATGAAAAATTGAGTGTTCATTTTAATTATAAGAACATCTTTATATATTATTATTTGTGATCTGTTAATCTGATCTTTTGCTATTGAGAAAAGTAAATGAAGATAGATTCTCATTTTTAACAATGCTGCTTCATGTCACGGCTTCAATCTAGGCGCAGGTAAACTGGTAGGTAAGCTACATCAACGAAATACTAAGATGATTCCTGAAAAATGGGTCCGGGGAAGGCTCTGTTTATATACGCCTTTCCTTAGCGCAGTTGCTAGGCCGTTGCTAGGCAGTCTCTGTGGGATAATCGTTACTGGGTATTTGTTTACGGGGTAATTGCGGGGTGGTTGCTCTGCCGTTGCTAGGCAGTTGCAATTGCCCTTTTCGGCCCAGTGGCCTTACATGTTAGGGTGCGAATGCGAGCTGCATAAGAAGGAAACTCTCTGCGTTGCTAACTGCTATATAACGAAATACTAAGCTTGATGGGATGAAAGGAGGTGCTGGGCCTTGCCTGGATTATAACCACCCGCATGGTCACGTGGTCACGTGATACGTGATGAGGATTAGGCCTAATCGGGCGCCGAGCTTAATCCGACGTCGAGTCTAACCGGGCACCGGGCCTCGGTCAGGCTCGGTCGGGCGCTGAGCCTAACAAAAATGTATTTTGCATAGTATTATTATGCTGGACTCATAACTATGACAAGAGTCAGAACGTAGTAGATAGATAGATAGTAGTATTTGTAGTAGCTAGCTAATCTCTCTCATCATGATAATAACTATCTCTAGAAGAAGAGAAAACAGTGAGAAAAGAATGAAATATATATATGTATGTGTATGCAGGCGTATGTGGGTCTTAAGTGAGTCAGTCATATAAGCGATACGGCCGTAGCGGTGGATGAGTCATACAAGCGACACGAGGCATATGAGTGAGTGATTTGTGTTAGAGGATTCCCCGGCTACCCGAGGTCACGTGCACCTATGTATATATTAGTAGCTAGCTCGCTTTTTAGAGTCAGTTACACAATGCAACAAGGTTGATAACAGTCCTCTTAGAGGTTATGAGACCCTTGAATTAGAGGTCTTTTGCTGCAAACAATGTGAGGAGAAGCTGTGAATGAACAGCTGTGAACAAACAGCTACAAACAACATGAGGAAAAATGTGAACAACAATTGAACGACATCAATGGTCAATCTATATTCAAATGAAACGCTAGATTTGATAGAAGAATACATATCAAAAAGAAGATAAAGCTGAGGATCTGAGAATAGAACTCTGAAGAATAGGATTTCAGAGCCTGCAGATTCACTGCCTACATTTATTACAGTTCATAGAAGTATCTCTGAAGCATTTGAAATAGATAAAATAATTCTGAAGGAATCAAATAAGTCTAATAACACATATAAAGATCTGGTTGATGAAGTGTCAGAGAATATAGTTGACCTTAGTGGCCAGGTATCAGAAGTTAGTGAAGAAACTCTGATGAGATTAGAGATTGCAAAACTTTAGCAAGAAGTTAAAATGATGAAAGTTAGTAGAAAGACACTTATTACCATGCTAGCAGTAATGAAATAAGTAAAGATCTTATGAACTATCTACAGAGAGAAGGTAGAACTACTGCCATAATGAAGATTTTGACTGAATTTAGAGATCAAGTGAAGCATATTAAAAAATTTGTTATTTTGACTGGTTTTATAAACTATTCAATGTGAAAGGAAGAGATCATACTAGCTGCTAAGCAATTTGAAACTGATGATATTCTTAATGAGAAGCAATCTGCTCTGGAGGATGATGCTAGTATGAATATGTAATATTTTTAGATTGAAAAAAATATATGGCTCTATAATTATATGTTGTCTTCAATCTTCTTACAAGCAAGATCTCATTTTATGATACCTTCAGATCATCAGTTGTCAGCATATATTCTATAGACAATCATAGAAGAGAACTTCTCAAAGAGGTCTGCAGTCCACTGCATCTGTCTTTATGAGGAACTGATTAGCTTAACAGCTAAGATGAAAAGCTCAGATAGAGCTTTTATAGAACATCTGATCATTATTCAGATTGAATATACTTGTTTGAAGTATAAGATTGAAGATTTTATTCTTTTCAACTACTTGTTAACTGGTGTCAGCACTGGATAAGCATTATTCATCAGAGATAGAATGGACTACACTGAAAAAGATACTAATATCTATGATATTGAGACAGATTTCATGAGACTGTATTGAGATATTCTATTGCATCTATCAGCCACTAGATAAAACATTGCCTTGATAAATATAAAAAATCTCACAAATAATACTTAAGATTTATGAAAAAAGAATAAGAGTAAGGATAAGAATTTGAAGACTAAAGGCAAAGACAAAGATAAGAAGTTCAAGCAGAATAGTGATAATATAAAAAAGATATGCTATCACTGTCAGAAAACAAAGCATCTTAAAATTGACTATTGAATAAAATATTCAGAAAAACACTCTGTAAATCATAGAGAGATGAATAATCATAAGAACAAGAACAAAAATAAAAATAACACTGCTTCAGTTTATAATGTTGTAGAGCAAGTATTCTTTGCAAAAAAGATGATTTATTCCAGTGATAAAGTGATAGAGAATACCTGGTTCCTAGACTTTGAATCAGAAGCTCATGCCACACCTCAGAAAAATATTATCAAGATTACATTTCAGAGAATGAATGTCATGTTGAAGATGGCAGATGGATCTACAGTGCCAGTAGCAGGTGTAGAGAGGATGTGCATCTCAACTGAGGAATCAAATATCAAACTAGATGATGTCTGTTATATCCTGAAGCTGGAGGTCAACCTAATAAGTCTTGGAAAACTTGTACGCAAAGGTTATACTTTCAAACAATTGATGTACAGCAATAACCACTCAATCTTGATGATCTCTTCTGACAGAATGACAGGCTTCACAGCGCGTTTGAATGAAAAGGATGTCTATGTGGTGGAGAAATCATCAGCATTAAGAGATTTAGTCTGTTTTGCAATGCCAAATGGCAATTTTGAACCTGCATGTGTCTTGCAATCAGATGATGATCCCCTAATGGAGCTGCCCAAGGGTGACATCAAGACTTTGGAATACATGATGGCACAGTGGCATCAAAAGCTGGGTCAACTAAACCCAGTAGATATAACAAGAATGGCTGCAGATTCCAGACAGGGATGTGGATAAGAGGTCAAAGGACTTTGCCATTTTGCAAGACATGTGTGCAAGCAAAAATGACCTGCCTGCCCTTTGCCCCAATGAGCAGAGCTGCCAAAGCCAGCTTACAATGAATTTGTGGAGAAAATAGGATTGACGGAGGTCTGGTCTCATTGATGAGGATGATTGATTTTACACGGTTTTGCGGCCTCTAAGGAGGTGTAATGAGAATACAGGTTAGGGGAATAATTGTGTGTTTTCTTTGCAAAGTTACAGTACAGAGGCGTAATAGAGCTTTTCCTAATAGGGAAACTAGCATCTGATTCCTGTATTTAATTTTTATTGCGGATTTGAGGGCATTCAGCAGCTAGGGGAATAGGGCAGAGCTCGGGCTCGGGTGTTAGAGGATTCCCCGGCTACTCGAGGTCACGTGCACCTATGTATTTATTAGTAGCTAGCTAGCTTGCTTAGAGTCAACACAACAGTTTTGCTGTGATGAGTCAAAACAACAGCAACATTGCTATCACCAAGGCTTCTCTTCACTCTAAAAAGAAGAGAGCCCGCGCAATCTCCTCTGCTCTGCTAAAACCCCCAGATGACCCCCCCAGCCTCAAAACACCACATCCCAGGACATGTCAGACACTACAACAGCCACCACAGCTCAACTACATCAAATCAATATCAACTTCAATCCCTGCCCAGCCCTCTCACCAGAAGGAGAATCCATTGAGAATGTGACTGACTGCACTCAAGCAGTCCTGCTAACTGTGAAGAACTCCTCTTCCACAGTGAATTATAAGCTTAATGCTCTGCTGAGTCATGTCAACAACTCCTCCTCTGCAGAGCTAGCTGCAGTGCTTGAGCTATGCAATAAGCTATCTGTGATACTGGACCTGATACTCTGCACTTATGAGAACTCTCTACCATGCCAGACTGCTGTACTAAGGCAAGCCATGGAACACAGCATAGTCAAAGTCATTAAAGATCTCATCACTGAATCAAAGTCTACATTGACATATGCTACTGCTGTGACAGCTAAGGTAATTCTCTCAAACAATTCCTCTCAGACTGTTTCAGCAACAGGACAACCTCACAAGAAGCAGATACAGCAGACCAACTGTCCCCTGCACCAAGAACAGAAAGACAAATAAGTCATGATTAAACTACCTGCAGCACATGCTGCTCATGACCTAGACTCTCAAGCTATTCATAAACAAGTATATGCCATGATCTCTGATCTGATCTGGATCACTGATGTATGACACTGCTCATTGAGAATCACTGTGACTGCCCCCTTCTCAGTGAAGGCAGCCTTCATTCTTGAACATGCAGATAAGCTGAAAGCTGCTGTAGATGACTGTCTTATTGAGTGACAGAAATTCTGAATCATCTTTGTAGTCAGCTCAATCAAGAAGTTGATACACAGCTTTGAAGAACAGAATATCACTCTGATTTCAGTGTCAGAAAAGTTGCTTCTTTCTGAGATTCAAGATGTCACTCATCAGACTTCAATCATCTGTTGTCACTGGACAAAGAAGTCCATGGACCCCAATCTGCATGAAGGATACACCTGGGTTGAAGTATGAACCTCTGGAGCACATCTCTTTTCAAACAAACTCTGTCTTTTCAGTTGTCTGGTGATGATTAACAAAATCAAGAAATTGTCAAAGATCTCAATTTGCACAAGATGTCATGGCTTCCACACAGAAAGAAACTGTGTGTGATCTCTACATTGCAAGAAGTGCAGCAGTCCTGCACACTCAGACAGATGTCAAACACCAGCTCACTGCTGCAACTGCCTTGGCCCTCATTTCACTCTCAGCACTGACTGTTCAGTGAGGCTCAAAATAGTCTCTGAATGTATAGAACACATCTCCCATCATCAGCTACACTCAATACATAAAGCTGGCAGAAGAGCATTCATCTCAGCTCATCAAACTTCAGCAAAGAAGAGCAATTCAGAGCTAAACTCTAGAGACTTCACCTCATCCCCTCTCTCAGCTCTGCTGACACCAGTCACTAGCTCTCAGAGCAATCAGACAGACTCAATGACCTGCTCTCAAACAGACATCAAGATCACATCAAGTTTGAATCTTCACTAATGAAGAGCAGTCACAGTTCTTCTCACAAATCTACACTCACTGTATATCAAGTCAATGTAGAAAGACAGTCAAGCTCTCATGACATTGCTCTCTCACTAGCAGATGAAAGAGTCTGTGACATTGTGATCATTCAGGAACTTTGAATAGCTACAGACCTCTCCACCCATCTCTTCAAAAGTCATCTCTCATACAAACACTTCATCTCACTCTCCTCCAACTGAACCAAGAGGCCCAGAGTACTGCTCTATGTCAGAAATGAAAGGGCTCTTGTGTCAACTCAATCTATAGCAGATATCTCAAGAAATGTTGTCTGTGTCTCAGTTAAGATCTCTAACTTCAAAAGAGCTAATATCTACAACATATACAACACTTCATCTGATGCCACAGATGCAGGTCAAGGCCTTCAAGATCTCCTCTCTCTTACACACACCACAGAGACCATCCTCTGAATGGCATTAGAAGACTTTAATATTAGACACACAGCATGAGACTCTACAACTGATAGGCATTCTCAAGCAGAAGAGAATCTGTATAACTGAGCAATCTCTCTTGAACTCCAGCTTCTCAACCCAGCTGAATCCTCTACACATAGACAAGAAGACATACTTGATCTTGTCTTCTGTGCTGCCAACTCAGCTATCTGTCATATTGCTTCTGAACTGCATTGCATCTCAGATCATGAAACTCTTATCACAACAGTTCAATTATCACAGACTCAGACTCAATTGATTAAGAAGAAGAAGCTTAGCCTTGTGATCTGCAATGCTGATTGCTTCTTGCAACTACTCACTCTCTTCTCCTCATCAGTCTATGAGAATGTGAATGAGGAAGTGGTGGACATTGTGAAATCTCTTCAACTGACTCTACAAGGCTCCTGCTCTCTCACCCCAGGACTCAAGAGTCATCATGCCTCATGGTGGACCCCAGCAGTCAAAATAGCCAGAAGAGTATATCATGCAGCATGTAGACACAGTCCTTGTCAATCAGAACAAGTGGCATTCCAGGCAGAAATTAGAAAAGCTAAGAGAGCATGAAATCACCAGCAAATTGAGGAGGCTTCCTTCTTATCAGATGTCTACAAAATTGTCAAATGGCATAAATACCAACCTCAAGACCCCACCCCTTCTTTATGACATCCTGATGGACATCTAGAACAATCTTGTGCTGGCAAATCTTCTCTACTGTGTGAGACACTTCTGGCCAGACATCTTGACATAGAAGATATCCCAGAGCATACATCAACAATCTCATGCAGAGAGATACTCTGAATGCCTCTTACAGAGCAGAAAGTCTACAGAGCCACCTGCCAGACACTTAGCACATCTCCTGGCCTGGATGGCATTACAGCCAAGGTTCTTCAAAAGACATGGCCAGTGATAGGCAATTGAATTGTTCTACTCTTTCAACACTGTATAGATCAAGGAATCCACCCTCAGAGCTTCAAGAAGACTGAGATGGTGATTATTTCAAAGTCAGAAAAAAGAGATTACTCTCTATCAAAGTCTTACCACCCAATCACACTGCTATTCTGCCTTGGCAAAGGGCTGGAGTGTCTGATAGCTAGATGAATGTCTCATCTCACTCTTCATCATCACATTCTAGCAGAAGATCAGTGTAGTGCTGTTCAACAGAGGTCTGCAGTAGATCTCACCACTGCACTAGCCTGTGACATACAAGGGGCATGAGACAAACATCTTCTGACTGGCATGATCACCCTAGATGTCAAAGAGGTCTTTGATGAAGTCCTTCAAGGCTGGCTTCTAAGATGTCTACAGGAACAGAGCTGGCTGGCAGTTCTGATAAAGTGGGTAGCATCTTTTCTTGATCAATGACTAGCTTTGATTCAACTAGACAGCATTCAATTGAAGGTGTTTCAGATTCTCTGTGGTCTTTCACAGAGATTCTCTGTCTCATCAATTCTCTTTCTGCTCTATGTAGAACCCCTCCTCCAGCTTATCAAAGGCTGGTTTGGGTATGCAGATGACATTGCAATCCTGGAGACTGAAAGCTCCCTTGAGTGAGTAGGAAGTCAGCTTCAGAATTCTCTCAACCACACTCTGGAATGAGGTATTGACAATGAAATCTCATTTGACCCAGCCAAGACAGAGCTTCAATACTTTCATAAAAAGATCAAGTACTTGGAGCCCTCCATCTTCTTTAATGAACAGACAATTTCCCTCAATAACTACATCAGATGGCTAGAAGTTTTCTTTGACAGAAAGTTACTCTTCAGAGAACATATTTGCCTTGCATGCACTCAAGCCAGAATTGTTACAGAACATGTTAAATCACTAAATGAAGTCTCATTCAGAAATCAAACACATTTGCTCAGACAAGCAACTCAAAGCTGTGCCTTCAGCACTCTGTTTTATGAAGCTGAGATCTGGTTCTTGAAGTGAACCTCTCAGGCAGTCATTGGCAAGATTCAGATAGTCTTCAATAACACTGCTTGAGCCATTCTACCTGTCTTTGCCACAACATCTACCTCTGTTCTCCTACATGAATCAAGCTGAGGCCCAGTCAAAGCCTGGCTAGAAAGAATACATGATCAACTAGCCATTCATGTAGCTGCAGCTGACCCATCACATCCTCTATGCTGAAGATGATACACCTCACATTTTAAATAAATTAGATGAAACATTAAAATGATGATCATCACATCTGACTCAGAGTTCTTGCCTCCTTGGGACAATTCTGGCATATCAAATAGAGAGTAAAAGACACTAGAAATTGGGACTGTGGGACAAGCTGCAGGACCAGCAGCTTTTCAAAACTGACTTCAGAAAGCTGTATCCCCCCTCAATCTCATCACATATACTGATGGCTTCAAAGACAGTCAAGGAGTTTCAGACAGAGGCTACTGTCTATACTGAGGAACAAATCAATCTCTGAAGCTTGATAAGCTGCCTCTGGGCTGCACTGCCAAGGTCTTTGATGCTGAAGTGCTTGTAGCAGTTGCTGATCTCAAGGCAGCACTACAGAACCTCTTCTCTATGTTCACACAGCACATTATAGTGGCTCTAGACAATGAAGAGGCTGCAATAAGACTTCACACAGACACACTCACACAAACATCTTTTCTTGTCTTTGCTAAGTTCAATGAACTCCACAGGTTCTGGACAAAACAGAGCTCAGGTCCAGCTGGCCTGAGATGGGTCTATGTTTGATGGTGCCTCAGCCATGCTGGGATTCCAGACAATGATGCTGCAGATGCTGCAGTCAAGTCAGTCTGCACAATGAAATGCACTCACTGCACTCTGACCCTGGTGTGGGCCAAATTCTATGCTAAAGAACACTTCAATGCCTCACTGCAACAATACTGGAGCTCCAATAGCATATCATGATACAAGGACCTCAATATCCCAATGTCAAAAGAATCCTCCTCTGAGCTCACTCTTCCCTGAAGGAATCTAGGCCACTTGCTGGCAGCTAGAACAGATCACAGTGACTTTGCAGTCTATCATCACAGATGGGCACATGATGACACACTTCTCACCTGCTCTTGCAGCTGAGATAAGACCTCTGAGCACTTCTTCTTTTGCTGGAAAGACCAAAACATTGAATGAATTAAAACCTCTGAAGCATGCTGAGAATCAAAGAAAGCAATTGACTGGCTTCTCAGCACAGTAAGAGGAGCTATGACCTTCTCTACCTGGTGCACTAATACCCACTTCTTCATTGACATCCAACACTGCTACTAGAATCTGTTCAACATCTGACTTCTCCCTCCCCCTCTCTCTTTCCTACACTTCTTATATACATTTCTCATCACCTCTACACACCACCCTAGAAGCCCTTGGCTTCCTCAGTCCTGTAATCTTCAGCTACTATGCCATTCAGAACCTCCAGGATGGGGGCTACTCTGTACATAGACTCTCAAGAGGGCTTCGGCCAACTAGACATGTCAGGCAGCAGACTAGCTGCTGCGCTGACACGCCTGATACCCTTAGGGAGGTGCTGTGGCCGCGACGGCAGACTATTCTTAGTCAGCTGATCACGTGCCTCCAGGCGTTAAATAAGTAATAATAATAATAATAATTAGAGTCAACACAATGCAACAAGGTTGACAAACGGTCCTCTAAGAATTTGATGCTCGTGACAGTGTGATCACTCAGAGCAGGAACTTTGATCTCTCTACATGGTGCTTGAGACCAGCAGCCATCTTTTTATAATGATGGGGTCAAGTAAGTCAGGGAAGGCCTTCACCCTCTTCTCAACAATGGACATCTTCTCTTACGAGTAAACAGTTAGACTAAGTTTAGCTATCTAAGTCTTACCAGCTTTGGTTGCTTCCAAATAGGCTTCCGTACGGTTGCTCTGAAATCTCTTATTGATGGCAGGGGTGGCAAACAGTGTCTTGACTGGGATCAAATAATTTAATTATTCCAGGGGGTTCACAGGGTAAGGCGGTCAAATAAGCACTTTAATGGGTGAATGAACTGTGAACTTAGCGCCGGTGGATAAGTACCAGTCTACTGAGCAACTTTAACTAAGTCTGAGACTGAAAGAAAATCTACTAGCTCAAAATTCTAAATCTTAATTTAACTTTTTCTGAGAAAATAAAGAAAGTTAAACTACGGAGGTCCCTTTCAAAAGTTTTCTTCCTGCCAAGGCGCCATTATAACACCATGAAACCTTAATTCGGCAGAATCTTACTAATCATTAATACGAAAATCACACACACTTTGATACGATGATTTTTAAATTTCTTTTCAAATTCAATTCTTCTTTCAATATGGCTCAAAATACTGATATTGCTACTCATGCTCTTGTGGCTACACTCAAATCTATTGGAGGAAAGAGTTCTATTGAGATCTCAGAGATAACTGGTCTATCTGTTTGATTAATCAATCTAATATATGCTCATATTATAGAAAGAGGCTTTGAACCAAATCATTGACCTCTAACTATTTAAGATGACTGGTTAAAAGATGCTTCTCACTCTGGCCAACCTTCTAAACAGATATCTGAGATTCGGCAATAGATTATTGCCAAGGTGCAAACTGATTAATATAAGTGAAAAAAAAACTATGTTGATATTGTGGATGAACTCATTCTGAAAATTCAATATTTTTATTCTTATAATATGAAGAATTCTAAGAACTGCTGGATTTTGAAAGACAAAGTCAATATGAAAATCTGAATTAATTAAGAAAATAAGACAGCAACAGCTTCAATTCTGTCTTGAACATAAAGATTGAACTCTTGAAGATTGAAAATTGATTATTTGATCTGATAAAACCTCTATTATTCTTCTTCATTGATGTGGTGGATATTAAATATGGTGAATCAAAAAGAAAGCCTTTGTACAAAGCTGTATTCAGGAACAGTGAAAGAGCTTTTCTGAGTTCATGTTTTGAGAGTGTTTCTCTTATGATAAGAAAGAGCTTTGTTATTGCTGGTTTTCTGAGACTGCTTTAGAAAAGACAGAATCTTTTAAGAATTTGTTAGGCTCAGCGTCCGACCGAGCCGCCGGTGCCCGGTTAGACTCGACGTCGGATTGAGCTCGGCGCCCGATTAGGCCTAATCCTCATCACGTGACCACGCGACCATGCGGGTGGTTATAATCCAGGCAGGCCCCAGCATCCCCTTTCATCCCATCAAGCTTAGTATTTCGTTATATAGCAGTTAGCAACGCAGAGAGTCTTTCTTCTTATGCAGCTCGCATTCGCTCCCTAACAGAATTATTAATGCCTCAAATGAGGAATTGAAGCCAGTTATGAAAGAGAAATGAGAAATAAAGAATGGGATGAGGCAGCTTAATCTTTGTCAACTACCTGGCAAAACACTTACATGGAAATGGAAACAGAAAACAGGCAAGCTTTCCCATGGCAGTGGTGATGATATAGATTGGTATTGATATCAAATCAAAATCCTCATTCTGAAACTCTTTCTCTTTACTAAAAAGTGTGAAAAAGAATGCCCAGGCACAATTGTTCAAGAGAATAAAGCTCCTTCTCATGATCATTATATTAAACACTGAATTTACAATATATACAATGTCCATTGAATGCTTTGGTGTGGTAATTCCCCTGATCTGAACCCAAATTGAACCCTGCTGGCTATAGATGAAGTGAAAAACTACCTGCAAAAGGCCATCAAAGAGTTGGGCAGAAGCTATTAAGATATGGGAGCAGTGCTGAAAGAATCTGTCTCAGGAGGCAATAAAGACATGGATTGAGAGAAACCCTATTCATGTTCAAAAGATTATAGAGCTAGAAGGAGGCAATGTATATAAAGAGGGCTGTGGATAAAATGGGTGTATATTTCTACACTAAGTTTGGCAGTGTTTTTAGTATATTTAGTGGCAGGAAGAAACTTTTGAAAGAGGACCCTCTGTACTCTTACTAATTATTAGTTTTGCCGCTCAATTGGGAACTACGTTAATTATTGTTGCGGTAACTCCTAGTTAACGGAACAATACATCCAAGGGAACAAACAACCTGCGTCACACCATTTACAGTACGCGAACGGTAAGTTCCCTGTACGGAATATTCCAACAGCCATGCTTCCCACTGTTAACTCTTTGAATTTGCCGCCCATTCCACACACGTGTTTGCGAATAAATCTCCATCTCTTGTGTCATCCGTAGGATCGGGAATGACCCAATGGCAGGACAAACACTTGCTTTTAAGGTTTGTGCTCACCAAATCTTCGCGTCTAAATTGTATTCAGTCACCGACCTGGCACAAACATTCGGGTTAATCATGAAAACCATTCCATGCATACATCTATCCAGGTATTTATAAATAGATACTGCGCAAAAGATGTCATTTATATACTTGCTCAGACACCGTGCCGGTAATCGGAAGTGTCGTCTGTAGTTTTGCATATATGCGCATAACACAGTCAGTACCTACCCTCCCCTCAGACCCAGCTGAAAAATCAATCGTCCCAACCCCAATCATCAAAATTATCCCAATGTCTCCAAAAGACATTGTCAGCCTCCTTCTTGTCCTCAACCCCTTCTGGAAGTGGGAGCCAAAAGGGGAATTCGTCGTGGAGGGGCCTCCCATACCAGTCGGAGTTGGGCCAGCCTTTTGGCAAACCGATGAACGGAGGAAAGATGTAGCGTTTTTCGCAAGTCCCAACATTCCTACATCTGAGGTTGCAGAGTCCGTATTGTTTGCAGTAACATTCCCGCGCCGAGGGACAATAAACCGCTTTGCGTCCAAAGATAACTGTTTTACTCCTAGTTAACTAGGGAGATTCGGAAAAGGGGGGGGGTTCTCGGTCCTGGTTGGATGGGAGTGGTAGTAGGAGACGAACCATGCCATGAATACTCGAAGACGCGCCCGCTCAATTCATCTGGAAGTGGGGTGCTGAGAAGCCACTGACGGAAATGCTCGTATTCCTCTTTGGGTCGTTTGAGAATTTGCTCGCGAGTGACGCCAAACTGGGCGCAGCACGATACCCCGACTCTCTGCGGGACGGGGGTGCCTGGGAACAGCTCTTCGAAACTGGCTTGGTAAATGGTGCCGGTGTGGATTTCGCCCAGGTTAATGTGGGGGTCAATGAACGGGCGGATCTCCTCGGGGCAACCTACAAGCCAGACGCAGCGGAGGTTGAGATAGCCTTGTTTGGTGAGGAAGGAGACTTGGAAGTTTTGCAGAAGGGGGACGTTATCGAAAAGCGGGTCATCGTTATGCCATTGGTACCGCTCTGGGTGAATGAAAATAAGGTGCTTTGGGAGGCGGTCGTAATGATCGATTATATACCTGGAAACTGCATTAGAAAACCTTGTGTTATGTTGCACACATAAAATATATAAAGACCTACGTCAGATAAACCATTGCCTCCCTCCCCTTATTTTCTGGCACGGTCAGCTTGGCATGGGGGTTGTCGGTGACATATATATTCTTCTTGAATTCTGGAAGGTACTCATACAACCAGGATGTGTTGTCGTTCTTCGTGCTGGCGACAACGAGTTCAAGTCGATCGATTTCGTCCAGAGTGGATAACGGGGATGGGACCGGCGTGACGGAGCGAGCTGGGAAGAAATTTACAGTGCTATAAAAGAGATACAACGCAGCACCAAAAGCGATGAGCTTGAGGGTGGGGGAGAGATTTCGTAGGCGGGAGAAGAAGTAAGCGGCAGAGACACACATGGTGCAAATAATAAAAAAAGAAGTAGGTCAACTACTTTCAAGAGAGATATGCATGTTCAAGAGAAAATAATTTTGAAGCACACACAAAGTGACGTAATAACAACGGGTATATAAAGGGGTCCTGAGGCAATGCACGGCCCAATTGCCAATGCTTTTTTAGAAGCAGGGTGGGGAGGTGGGTCGTACGGTTGCGGCCGGGAGAGTAGTTAAGCAGCAGGAATTATAGTTAAATAGTGAATGGATGAAGTGGAAATTATGTTACTAGGGAAGTTATCCACAGGTATCCTCAGCCAAGGGGAGAATGTGAAATTGTGTCTATACCTCCTAGATAACGAGATTTGGCGATTATCCACACCTCCTTGCTCAAGCATTGGCGGACATTCTCCCATTCTCCCAAGTCAAGAGTGAATTCTTCCACGGAACTAAAACCTTCAATGGAAATAGAGAATGTACCAGGGAAATTTCCCATAGTTGATACTCAATTATCGGATTAGCCCCCTCCGCAATAGATAGATTGGAGTAAACCAAGGAAGAACAATCAGGCAGAGGCAAATTTTTGAATTGTCGATGTGGCTTCAAAGTTAAAATCCCAAGCTTCAAAAGTGAGTTTATGATAACCGTGATTTACAACATCCGGGAGAAAAGTTGCCTGGGTTCTTCGAACCCCGGTGTGTTAACATCTCCGACGCGAAAGCAAACTTTCGAAGACTTCTGGTTGGATATAACTAATGTCCTTTAAACTTATCAGGGAAAATATAGTGCGCAGGCAGCAATACGTCATGCTTTCTTCGGTTTGAAATATTTACTAACCGTCTTTGCAGCACACTGAGCACCCTTTAACATACAACTCCCTTTATAGCCATGTCACTATCAGCAAAGCTTTTGACAGATGTCACACTCCATTCCACAAATTGGAAAAATATTCTGTTGAAGGGAAATCTCAAGAAAGGCCGGCCAATTGCGCTGACCCTTGTCTCGAGCCGGCAGGTGTATGCTCTGTGTAAAATGTCCGATATTCGAGGGCAAAACTGCCTTGGGAATGAATATATATAATTTTGTACCATTAGTTAGGTCCACACCTTTTCATAGGGGTGTTGGTCCCTTTCTCAACTTCGCTTTCAGCGGAGCGGCAAGTTTGCCATCTGCGTGGATGTTTCATTCAAGAAAATACCTCATTCCGTCACGAAAATATGCACCGCTTGTTTCCGTTGCGATCTGTTTCTTTGAATGGATAGGTTTAAAAACACAAAAAGTCTCTGATTAGGGAGACTTCCAGAAGTTGAATCTGCACCGGGGGCACTATATCTACTCGTGATATCCCAAGAGCAGCCGTGGATTCCCATATGCTCCAACTCCTGTGGGTGCATACCCCCTGATCATGGGGGATATAGGCCGTGATGTAAAATCCATTGTCGTATCGTCGTCATCCTTTAACATTTTGTTACGAGTGGTTGGATTGTTGGATAGGCAAGCAGTGGAAGTCACGTGGAGATTATTTTTTCTATCAGTGCGGATGATATATTCCCATTCCCG
This sequence comes from Paracoccidioides brasiliensis, assembly GCF_000150735.1. Classification (NCBI taxonomy): domain Eukaryota; kingdom Fungi; phylum Ascomycota; class Eurotiomycetes; order Onygenales; family Ajellomycetaceae; genus Paracoccidioides; species Paracoccidioides brasiliensis. The sequence goes on from NW_011371360.1 coordinate 1,223,708, forward strand.
TTTGTCTGGTCGGGATATGGAATAAGACTGCAGATTACTTGCTTTGGAAAATGATGTGGATTATTTTAATGCCTAGTCGTGAAAATAGTTGGATATCCTCAAAATTTTTGAAGTAGATACTTGGATAGTGGCATTTTTGAAAACCGTCCCGAGCTACTCCATATATTCATCCATAAACCAGTTGGTTTTGTCGCACGCAATTATGTGGGCAAGGGGAAATATAAGAAATCAAGGCAAGAAAATAGGAAACGTAAATAAACATCACTAGCAGAGGCTATGATATTTGGCTTCGTTCCAGAAGTTCAATTTTTGATGTCTTGAAAGGATAAAACTCCTAACACGCAGAAACGGGGGATTGAAGGGCAAATTGGATGAGCGAATTCATAAAGCAGGATGGGAATCATTCAGCTTGTTATAGACGGAGTAGAACCTTCCTCAAATGTACCAATAAATGCATGCCTATGTATTGTTTTACGCAAATCCCCGGAACGTAGTCAGACGTTTATCAAAAGTGGGTATTTTCTGCAATTTTCTTTTTCCCCCCTCCATCTCTCTCTTTCACAAACACACTCACAGCACATGTATATGTGAGTGAGTCTACTGCAAAGACTCAACCACCATCGCACTAGCACCACCCCCTCCATTACAAATACCCACACAACCCAACTTCCCCTTCTTCTCCTTCAAAACACCCAGCAACGTCGTCACAATCCGCGCCCCACTAGCACCGAGCGGGTGTCCCAGCGCAACCGCGCCGCCATGCAAATTAACCTTCTCCTCCCCGAGACCCAACTGCTTGAGATTCGCCAGTGCAACAACGCTGAACGCCTCGTTGATCTCAAAGGCGTCGATGGCATCCTGCGAGACGCCAGCGTGCTTGAGTGCCTTGGGTATGGCGAGGGATGGCGCCGTGGTGAATTTGCTGGTTGCCTTGGCGGCATCGCCCCAGCCGAGGATCTTGGCAAGAGGCTTGATGTTGAGTTCTTTCAGCTTGGCTTCCGACACAAGGACGACGGCGGCGGCGCCGTCGTTTAGGGGGGATGAGTTCGGGGCGGTTACGGTGCCGGTGTCAGGGATGAAGGCGGGCTTGATGGCGCGGAGTTTTTCAGGGTGAAGCTGTGATTGGGAATGGAGTTAACGGATTAATTGTAGATGTAGATGGACACGACGTATATATATATATATATGGTCTGCACTTACATTCTTTGGTTCCTCGTCCTTATCGACAACGACACCGGGCTTGCCTCTGGAGCCTGGGAGCTCAATGGGAGCAATTTCCGCATCCAACAACCCAGCCTTTTGGGCAGCCTGTGCGCGCTCATATGATCTTATGGCATAGCTGTCCTGTTGCTCTCTAGTGAAGCCATGGTCCACAGCACATTCCTCAGCCTGAAGACCCATGATTTCATTCTTGATAGCATCGGTAAGACCATCCCTCATGATACCGTCCACCAAGTTCTGGTGGCCGTATTTCGAGCCGGTGCGCATGTTGGAAATGTAGTGAGGAGCGTTGGACATGGATTCGGTGCCTCCAGCGACAACGATGTCGGCGTTGCCAGTCATGATTGTCTGCACGCCCAGAATGATTGCTTTGAGGCCCGAGGCGCACACTTTGTTTATCGTGGTGCAGATTGTGGACTCTGAGAGTCCTGCGCCGAGGGCGCATTGTCTTGCAGGGTTTTGTCCAACACTACAAGAGATGGTGTGAGAACAGATATGGCTAGATTGGAGGCAATATAAAAAATGGTGCATGGACGGACGGAGCTTACTTTGCGGAGAGAACGTTTCCGAAGAAGACTTCCTCGACGTCACCGGGCTTGATTTGGGGTACTCTCTGGACAGCAGCTATACGAGTTCTCGAATCAGTGTCTGGTTTCATGCGGTTTTATAAATGGGATTATGATACCGTACCTTTAATCGCATGGGAGCCGAGTTGGGGCGCGGTTAAGCTAGAGAGGGACCTGGATGGGAGGAAATGCTTTGTTAGCACCACGAACCAAAACAAGCTTTATTTAAAAAGTACTCCGTAGATCAACAACTTTCGCTGAAAGATGTAGCACAATAGAATTGTTCTACTTGCATGCTAAAGTCATTAGGCAGTCTCTACTTACCCCAGAAAAGAGCCCACGGGGGTTCTCGCGGAGGAGACAATGTAGACAGGAGGGAGAGACGACATTGGTATAGGAAATAGCAAAAGTAGAACTAGATGTTATTTACAGCGATTGATAAATCAACGGAATGAAATGATTGATGCACATATACTGGGAGTGAGAGAGAGACAGAGAGTGGAAACAGAGAGGAATACTGGAGCAGAAAAGAACGATGTAAGAACAATGTGAAGTGTAAGTAAAAAGAATAGCAAAGTGGCGGTATGCACAGTCAATTGACGGGGTAACAACAACGCCAATATTTGTACATTGGCGCCGATCGGAAGAGTCTCAAATAAATAATAAGAAGAATAAGAATAGGGGGAAACTAGGCAGTTTTTCTCTTCTTTCCTATTGAACTATTTTATGTTGCTTTATCTAGTTACTTTGAGCAAAAAATGGCCCTGATCAGCCACTAGCAAATCCTCTTATATTTTATGTTGGTGCCTGAGGCCGCCAAAGGTGCAAAGCTCTCGCTCATTCAAACTTCAATCCTTCAGACCGCATCAAAGCATATTTAACCACTATACCTATTCGCAACACACTCTGTCCGCCCCCACCATAATCTTGTAACTTATATCTCCTTTCGTGTGATTTTTCTGTAAGCTTCTCTAAAGCTCAAGAAGCTTGCGACATGAGCCGTCCTACCAGCAATTAAACAATACAGCGCGCTTCTTGATAACATCCTCTGCAGTCCATCATGGACGACCTTTACGACGAGTGAGTGGTTTTCTTTGCGCAATAGCTGTTTAATCACTCATATACTATGTTTGCACTAACAATGCCGTGTTGTGCAGATTCGGAAACTACATAGGAGGGGCGGAGGAGTCGGAGGAGGAATATAGAGAAGGCAATGTTCGCGCTGACCCTTATGCCTATGATCTCGAGTCAGAGGAGGGAGAAGCTGGGGAGCGCGTTGCTCATGACCAACAACTGATGGAGATAGACGGTAATAATGCCTTTTGCACGCTAGCAGCCCGCATATATATATATATTTTTAAGATGTTGGATATGGAAGCTGACAGTGGTATTTCCAACCCAGAGCAAGGTCCTTCGAATGCGGTAATCCTACATGAAGATAAACAATATTACCCAACTGCCCAGCAGGTGTATGGCGAAGGAGTGGAAACTCTCGTTGAGGAAGAGGATGCACAACCGTTGACCCAACCCATCATCGCTCCTGTCGAACAGAAGAAATTTGCTGTTCAAGAAGCGGACCTCCCCCCCGTCTTTTATTCCCGTGAATTCATGACAGATCTCCTAAACTTCCCCGACCAAACCAGAAATATAGCTCTCGCGGGTCATCTACATCATGGAAAAACTGCTTTTATGGATACCCTGGTTATGCAGACGCATGATCTATCAGAGAGGCTAGATAAGAGGATCGGGAAAAGGAAGGATGAGCAACTACGTTATACAGATGTCCATTTCGTCGAGCGGGAGCGGGGGTTATCGATAAAATCTGCGCCCATGAGCTTGGTCCTACAAGGCACAAGGGGGAAATCGCACCTTTTTAACATCATTGATACACCTGGACATGTAAACTTTGTTGATGAAGTTGCGGCAGCGTTCCGATTGGTGGACGGTGTCGTTTTGATAGTCGACGTTGTTGAGGGTGTCCAGATCAACACAGAGCAGATCATCAAATATGCTGTCCTGGAAGATTTGCCTCTCACGCTGGTTGTGAACAAGATGGATCGACTCATCCTCGAGCTCAAACTCCCTCCTACAGACGCCTATTTTAAATTGAAACATGTCGTGGAGGAAGTGAACACTGTCATTGAACGGACGTTACCAGGACAGGGTGAAAAGAGAAGATTGAGTCCAGAGAAAGGGAATGTTGCTTTTGCCTGCACCAGCATGAATTGGTGCTTTACGCTGCAGTCATTTGCGAAAATGTACGCGGATACCTACAAGGGCATTGATATTGCAGAATTTGGCGTTCGCCTCTGGGGTGACATCTTCTTTAATCCGAAGAGCAGGAAATTTACCCGCAAGGGGGTTGAAGAGCGATCGAAGCGGACATTTGTGCATTTTGTTTTGGAGCCCATATACAAGATTTTTTCGCAAACCATTTCTGAGAGCCCGGAAGACCTGAAAGCGACGTTAGCGACGCTAGGGATATTTCTGAAGCCTTCTCAACTAAAATCGGATGCGATAGTACTTCTAAAACTTGTTTGTGAACAGTTCTTTGGGCCTGTAGACGGCTTCGTTGACATGGCGGTTCAGCATATTCCCTCCCCCAAGGAGGCAGCAACGACAAAACTCGAAAAATACTACACTGGGCCTTTGGATACAAAAGTGGCAGCTTCGATGTTAGCATGCGACCAAGATGGACCTTTGGTGATCCAGGTAACAAAATTATACAGCACTCCTGATGCATCCAAGTTTAACGCCTTTGGCAGAGTCATGAGCGGCATCGCTCGCCCAGGGCAGCAGGTGCGGGTATTGGGAGAGGGCTACACCATCGACGACGAGGAAGATATGGCCATTGCCACAATATCTGATACTTGGATTGCAGAGACCCGATACAACATCCCTACCAGCGGTGTGTCTGCTGGAAACTGGGTCCTACTGTCCGGTGTTGATAACTCCATTGTTAAGACTGCCACTCTGGTCCCGTTGAAGCTTGAAGACGATGAGGACGCGTATATCTTCAAGCCAATTAAACACTTGACCGAATCTGTTTTCAAAGTTGCTGTTGAACCCATCAACCCGTCAGAACTCCCAAAAATGCTTGAGGGTCTTCGGAAAGTTAACAAGAGCTATCCACTCATATCTACCAAAGTCGAAGAATCAGGCGAGCATATTGTTCTAGGAACTGGAGAACTATACATGGATTGCGTACTGCACGACCTCCGCCGTTTATATGCAGAAATGGAACTCAAGGTCTCTGACCCAGCAACGAGATTCTGCGAAACTGTGGTTGAAACATCGGCCATAATGTGCTACGCTATGACGCCCAACAAGAAAAATAAAATCACAATGATCGCAGAGCCACTGGACGATGGAATTGCGGAAGACATCGAAAGTGGACGAGTCAAAATACGAGATCCCATCCGAAAAGTCGCCCAGTTCTTCGAACAGAAATACGAATGGGATAAACTAGCCGCGCGAAGCATTTGGGCCTTTGGACCCGATGAGATGGGTCCGAATATCCTCCAGGATGACACTTTACCATCTCAAGTAGATAAAAAGCTATTAGGAACCGTGCGAGACTCTATACGCCAGGGTTTCAGCTGGGGAACTCGTGAAGGACCCCTATGCGAAGAACGTAAGTTGTAAACCCCATCCCCCTTAAACATATCCAAAAACCTATCTCGCCATTCCACCACTAACCAACCCATCTCTATCACACCAGCAATCCGCAACACCAAATTCAAACTCACTGACATCTCCCTGGCCGAGCAAGCTATCTTCCGTGGTGGTGGCCAAATAATCCCCACAGCCCGACGAGCTGTCTACTCCTCTTTCCTCATGGCCTCCCCACGCCTCATGGAACCAATCTACACCTGCTCCATGACTGGCCCCGCCGACTCCGTGGCCGCAATCTACACCGTCCTCTCCCGGCGGCGCGGGCACGTACTCTCCGATGGTCCCATAGCGGGCACACCGCTGTATGCTGTCCGCGGCCTGATCCCCGTAATCGACTCTTTTGGCTTTGAAACGGACCTGCGCATCCATACGCAGGGACAGGCGACAGTGAGTCTTGTGTTTGATAAGTGGAGTGTTGTCCCTGGTGATCCGCTAGATAGGGATGTTAAGTTGAGACCGTTGGATATGGCGAGCGCGATGGCGACAGCGAGGGACTTTGTGCTGAAAACTAGGAGGCGGAAGGGTTTGGCGGAGGATGTGAGTGTTAGCAAATTCCTGGATCCGGAGCTTTGGAAGGGGTTGAGGGAAAGTGGGGTTTTGGGGGAAGGATAGGGATATTGTTCCTTCTCTCCTTTCTTCACTGGTTCCTTTGGTTTGGTTGCACGTATTTTATGTACGATAAAGATAGGGATTGATCTGCGTGTTTTAAGAGTGACCAAAAAAAAAAAAAAAAAGAGCTGTATGGAAATATACAGGATGACGAATAGAATCTTTACATGGTGACAGTCTACCTTGCCAGTCAAAAAGGATTGGTTTTTGCTTGTTTTGCTTGCATTACTGTATACTTCGCTTTCTATTCCGGATAGTGGAATACACCAGCATTTTATTTTTGCTTCCCCACGCATTAAAAACCAATATGCCAAAGCACCTAACGCCTGCGCCCCCAGACCCAAAAAGAGAGACATTTAGTCTCTACACCAAAAAGTCCAAAACTAACCCCGGAAAACAAAAATTCAAACTCCTCATTTACTCATTGACACGTCTCCAACATCCGCCCAATAACACCCATAAGCGTTCCATTTTCCAACGCAGCCGCCACCCGCTCCTTATCCGCCAGCTGCTTATTTACCTCGTCAGCCGTACTATGCGTGCCCTCCTTAATACGCACATCAACACGGAAGCGGTGTGGCAGGGACTGTTCCAGCCGCACACGCACACCCAATCCTATCACCGTTGCGAGGGAACAGTGCGTTATTGTGGGCGTTATGAGGACGGTGACGGTGCGCAGCGGGGAATCGGGATTGCTGGGTAGTGAGGGTCGGATCGAAATGTCTGGGAGAGAGACGACGGCGAGGGAGCCGAGGGATATTGGGTGTTCGGGGTCTGCAATTGTGGAGATTAGGTCTGGAGAGATGTTAGTTGGTTAGTATGGCGGGAAAGGGGTGGAAGACGGGAAAAGAGAAACGCACCGAATATTTCTTGTTCGTCGATGGGCTCTGCTATTAAATCATCATCGCTTTCAGATTCGGAAGCGGAGTGGCTGCTGAGATAGTCTCTAGCAAAAGGGTCATGGGGGAGAACGGAGGTGGGATGTAGTTCCTGGGCGAAGATCCCCCCGGCATACGGGGAGTCCGCTTTAGCTGCGGCGGAGTGGCGGGATTGTTGTTTTCGAGTGGGGAGATCAGCGGCACTGAGGATTGTTGGGTTGGAGTTTTGCATGATGACGATATCGCTATTTCCTTTCCCATATGTTCGTACCTTTTTTTTTCTTTGGCTTTCCCTTTTTTTCTCTAAAGATGTTCGAAAGATGGTGAAGAGGTTGGTCTCTCCGTTGGCTGCGGAATAAGAGAGCAGAAGTTGAACGGGCCAATAGGAGACTCGGGATGGTTAGTTACCTAATACCTGTGGAAAATCCCTTAGTTGTTATCACGTGGTATCGAAGATCTCCTTTTATTCTGTTTTCAAATTTTGCTCTGGAGAGAGCAACTGGATATTCCCAATAAATAATACATTTGACCAGTACAAAAGGAAGAAATCACATCCAGAAAATATGGAAATTACAGTCCTAACAACAACACCCTGGGTCTCTAGAAGTGCCGAATATTATTCCTAAAGAGTGGGTCTACTGTGCAGGCGTTTTCATTCCCCCTTAATCACCATAGACGTGATGATTCCCAAACCTAGCAGCAGCTCACTGCTAACATAACAAACGGATAGAGCTAAGTGCCGATTGTCCGCTTTCTGGAAGGTCTCTCTCTAAAGCGTTGGGGTTCTTCTTCATCGGCCAGACCAAGTCTTCTTGATCCCGCGGACACATCCCACTCTTGCAACTCTTGCGAGACTAAGACTTTCCATTTAACGTAATATTGAAGACAATCACGCCACCTACTCCAGTGCTCGAAGTCTCAAAAACCCCTGGAGGTATCAGGGTTAATTCCAACCCCCCGATTGATATCATAAGGCAGAGGTTAGATTGCTACCGCATCACCGGCAGGTTGCATTGGTAGTTGTTGAAATAATCAGAGAGGCTTGAAGTAGAGCAGTTGTCAACGGAATTGTGAAAGCGACGTTTAGCGAGCTTCGATTATAGGTTTCATAATTTGAATTGCAGATGGCAGAGCTTGCAAACCTGGATCCGAATGTCTTGAGTGGACGGACGAAGGACGTTGCTGTATCCGATACCCAGTCTAGATGCTTGTGCTGAAGCAGCACATGCTAATCATGTTTCCAATCACCATTATTGTTGCGAACCTGTTTCCTGAAGGCGGGAACCTGTCTCCCCCACATGCAGTCAGCACTAGTAGTTAAATGTAGATTAATATGGTCAAGGACACCCCTGAGCTTACGATTCCTCTATCGCCAGCCACATATCCAGAGACAGAATTTGGTCCGTGTGCCCATACCTATCTATTTTTAACCGCGCTGCAATTGAAGCCCCTGTAGCTAAAGTACTTTGTGTTTATCGATCAACCAATAATCAGACAAGGTCTGCCGCCAGTAAAGTCTTTGCCGCTTACAATTTCTCAAAGAATATTTCTGATCCCAGCGGACAAACAGACGAGGGGATTTGCCATGTTTTTGGCACGATAATGATTCTTCGTTGAGGAGCCGAACGCCAGAAATCCGCAGCGGTCTAGGGTGAAAAGAGGGAGATTGGATATCGGCGCTGGGGTATGTTATTTGCAAATGACGAGCGTATTCTCGACGTGAGCTTGCCAGCCTGTTGAAGCATGCCCACTTTCTCCTGCTGCCGTGCATCCATGCAGGCATTCGGAGACAACGATCCTCAAGATGGATGCTGACATGCAGAGATAAGCCTACCACATGTTGTCTAGCGCGTTCTAAATGATGACAACATGAAAAGACAGCATGAACACGAGGTGTGAATAATCGTGGTTCAATTTCCTCTCTCATGAAACAGAAGCCTGGTTTTGATCGTGAGGTATGTTTCTAGATTTTCACATGGTTATGGACAAGATTGAGACGTTGGATATTGAGAAATGGAGGAGCCCGTAATATGATATCACCACAGGGAAGATTTATGAGCCAAGCCGTGTATAACATGCCAAGGGGTTTTTTATTTTAATATCAATTGTTCACTGTAGAAGGATGATTTAAATAATTTTCTGCGTGCCACACGTATCCATTCAAAGATAACTACCGCTTTATGCAACGTGATATTCCACACAAGGAACAATGTCTTGGTACCTCGGTTATGAAGAACGTCACTCTGTCATTCCTGTTGAATGTTGTGATAAAGAATCGAGACCTCGTTAGATCACTGATTCTGCAATTAGTCTGTTAACGTTTGAGATATTAACAGCGTCTAGCAGGCACACATCCATAGAACGCGACCGGTAATTGGCCTATGTTTCAACAGTTGTGATAGGATTACTGCCTTGAAAATTTGTGGTAGTAAAACAAATGAAAAATGATGAAAGCAAGGGGGAGATTCAGTTACCAGGGTTCAATTATAGTTCTTGTAAGTAAATTATTTATCTCAAGCTTCTGGGTCGGGGAGGAAATTGTGGCTGGCTTCGGGACTCCACAAAATCTTCCCGTCACGGTCCAGATGCTGCACTTGCAGCTTCCAGTGATAATAGTATTAATAGAAGACAGATAATGACAGCAGAATCACCAGGTGCTCGGGAAATCCCCGAGGAACAGCAGTACTTACGCTCAGTAATCTCTATAAAGTGCCGTAATTTGTCAATAATTTTCCGACATTTGGATGGGTCGCACGGGGTTGATAGTGATTTCATAAAACATACTGTTGTGGCTGAGGAAGTGCACTGGCCATTAAACTACCTGGGAAGCAGCTGATGACTGATTATGGTGCCCCTTTTCATTTCTCTCGATGTTGGCGTACACCGGAGCGCTTCGTGTTGCGATACGGTTTTCAGGCATATGCATACGATTACGCATAGGTATTGTCACTCCTGATAGGTACATCAGCGGTATACGAGCGCAACCTGGCCGTCACGCACAATCCCTAAATTTTGTTCTTAGAGCGGAAGCATCGCAAAACATTGCCAAGTTTAATAATCCCAGCTAAATGGCTTGGTGAGTAGCAAATTATGACCAGCCACAGAAATATATTCTTGGAAGAACCTCAGCAATAGTGATTAGTGGTTCATCGTCTTTTGCCATCATTTGACTGCCTTCGGTATAAATTTCTCTTTATTATCTGATGAGGGGCAACAAGGCAAGCGGAAACACACGGCATGAGGAAATTTTCAGGCTTCTTCTGTGCGTGTGCCGGGGGAAGCCCTGCAGATGACCCTGTTCGACTTTCCTAGAGCAAACCCTGTTAATAGTATCTTAAATCTCTTGTCTTTGGATTTTGCCCATCGGATTTTCTCGGATTTCCCTTGAAACTGACGAATGCTACCCATTGGGTCCTGTTTTCAGGAGACCACTTCCGTCGAGGCGACAAATAGGCGCAAGGAAGGGAAGTGGACTGGAGCTAACTCCTGAGATACCTGAGCATTCAGCAGCACATAGAGGGGTGGAATGGATATCGTAGCCACGAGGTTGGTACAATGCACAAATAAAAAGGAAATATGTAGCAAGTGGAGTTTGGCACTTAAGACACGTTTTCGAGTACTCCTTATTTCAAAGGATTTGGCATCATAAGTCACCCCCCTGTTGCCATATAAATATCGAAGGAATAGTTTCTGCTCCACCCCCAGGGGTGCTTGTCCATCTGCCGATCATAAGACTTTGACATCTGCATAATAATAGGAGGATCGAATGGGATGTTGACTAGGGTTCACCAATGAAGCTCCGAAGATTGTGATTAAAATCAGATAGGAATATGCTGTCTCCTGAAAGGGCTCTTCAGTGTATTAATGACAACCTCCTGACAGACTATTCGTCTACATAAGGTTTTCATCCGTCGGCTGGCCGTGCATCATGCAATCGCCCTAATGTCATTAGTATTTGGCTAAAGGATGCCTAGATTCTTGTGCAGCATCATGCTTTCGTATTAATAATGCAACACTCATGGCCAGGGTTTGTTCAAATTGCACCAGCTCTGTCTTGGGTAACTTCACAACAACCCCTTAGATAACAGTATTCCACCCCAATAGGTTTTGTAAACAACTCAAAGAGGACACCATCTGCACAAGAATGGTAACCAAAATAGTCGAATTGCGGGGTGATACGGTGTTTTGCCTATATTGCACTCGACAAGCTGCAGGGAAGAATAGATACTGACAATATTCTCCTTGCTAGCTTGCCATCACTTCCACAGGATTCTCCCCAAGAAAATCTCTTCGTACCATTCCTGTGATTTTACGTTGGAATGCGATGTCCAAGACTGCCAACGTCCAAGGAAGGGGTGGAGGTTGTATGAGAAAATGGAATGTAATATAAATAAATTAAACCAAGCTATAGTGGGCATTTCAATGGTTACGAAGGAAACTAACCTGTGCCCGGTACGAGTGAGAAAATAACCATAGAATGAACCCTTGATGTTGAACGAAAGACCAGTTTCCTAAGCTTCCACGTGATAACTAACTAGTCCAACCCACCTAACTAACTCAATCAACCTTATTTGACAGAAATTCAAATTAAGCATCATCCGCTAATTAATCCGCTAAATAGGGATTAACTATAAAGAATTTATATATGGAGGATAATAATACTCTTGGGCCTGGAGCTTTATGTCCTGTCCTACCACATTTACTACTATTGAATTGTAATCTTATGCTTTACTTTTTTTTCTTCTTGTTATATACTCTCTCTAATAAAAATAAAAGGGAGCTTATATTTAATAACTGTACAAGATGAGAGAAATGAAAAGATATTGTATATTCTAACCTTGTGAGTTAGACAACTTATCAAATTGGATTATAGAATAATTCTCATATTTATTTATAGTTAGCAACTTATATCTGTCAATTATATTAAGTTTTGCTCATTTCATAGCTTAAGTCTCTAGGCTACAGAGGAATAAGGAGCATCATAAAGCTTAGCAGCTGCTCAAATATTTGCAAACTTGCTGAGTTTTCATAAGCTTTAGCTAATGGAAGCCTAGAATTCCTTGCTGAAAGCGGTGGACATATTGAGTGATTTGATAGATGAGAAGGATTGTGATGAAAGGTTGATCAGTTAAGTGATGTGATCCGTTAACTTGGTGGGTGGATTACGTTAACTAATTAGTTATAGCGGATCGTCTCAACCTCGCGGACTTCACCGCAGCGATTTCGTTTCCAGCGTCGGACAGCATACGAAGACAACGAACGGAGTGCCGATTACGTCGCCCAGCGAACTTCGAGCTATGAAATACTCAATCCTGAGAGGAGGCGAAAAGCGCCTCCCCGGACATTGGCAGCCCTACCCATTATCGGTAGGTTATAATTTCACATCCTACGCTCGTTCATTGTTACAATCGACACCGGAACATCTGAGACAGATCAGAACATGATAAATTCGGTTTGAGGGATGGGCTCGCAGTTTCTTTCACACACAGGGGGGAAGGGTTCATCAAACGAATCAATTTTGGGAGCTGCTACGTGCGTATTGTTGCTATTCAATCCCTTCAACGGAATGTGTGGGCTTGACATGGATAAATCAAAATAAAGTAAAAATAAAATAAAATAAAATAAATAATAAATAAAAAAATCAGCCAGGCACGAAAAGAGTAAAGGGTGTCAAATGTGCCAAAAGAAAAAGAGCCCCGCTTATAATCGGTCGTTCTCCACAGGATTATAGTTCTTGAACTCATTGTAGAGTTCCATGCGGGGTTTTCAAGTGATAGGGTTTCCGCAGAGAGCCATTATAATGATCGTATAATATGAACCACCCGTCAGCGGAGACTTCTGTTATGCAGGATGTTGAATGGGCTCTGGGAGAATTGGATCCATTGCAGTGGAAGCTGGGGAGAGAAAGCATAGCGTTCGTGCTCGGCTGCTTGCAGAAAGTCGGTTGTTTAAGCACGTCCCTTTAGCCTATCTTGGCTTTGCTTGGTTTCAGAAAATTTAAATTCCCCGGATTATTTCCACAGATTTCCCTTGAAGATTCTTATTTTGGAAAAATAACGATTTGCAGGTTTGGTGCATATTCAAAAATGGATTTCTCTGCCTGTCAACGACGCTATTTTCACCCTAACCCCTTTTCCTACACAGGCCAACCCCTGCTATTTTTCTTCTCCAACTGCTCGGTAGATGTCTAGTCCACCGACCGCATTTGTTGGTGTTCCTTCAAGTCAGTGGTAAAAATCCTGTTTCTACATACTCTAAATTTCACGCATTTCTCGAAGAAAAGATTTGATCACCATTCATTACTGCTGCAGGCCTTCCTAGGAGCGAAATCGCCAGTCCAGCCACATATGAATTCACAAGGGTCGCTTCCTCGAGCTGACTAAATGATCTGTAATGCTAACTAGTTAGTTAAACTAACTGACTATCTGCCGTTTCTGAGGGAATGCAACACTTCTTCACGGCGTTCGGATTTAGTGGTTGAATATTGCTTTTCCCACCCCCCCCTCCCCCCCGGCAGTCATCAATAACATGGTTCGGTGATGTCCGAGAGAGAGGAGATCGAGAGAGAAGATAAATAATAATCAATATCAAAGTGCGAAAAAAAAAATAAATAAAAACAAATAAAAATAAAAATAAAAAAGCGTGGAATGGATGGAGTTGACAAGCTACTCTGTTCATGGTCTTGAAGCATCCATGGATAATATCTGTATCAAATCAATCCATGATCTCCAAAACTTTAAAAAAACTCCCTGATCAGAAATTTGTGTGCCGTGGTCCATGAACCTGCTAAAATAGCACGGTCTTTAACCTCGTAATCATATGCCAGTAGTTAGGGAGGTTTTTAACTTCCAAAACAAGAGGAATAGCATATTTAAGATGAATAGAAGGAGAGGTCGCTTTATAACTTTCTTATAAATAATAAGCTCTTCATATCTCTCCATTTTGGGGACCTCGGGCGTTCTCTCCATATCATCTGTGTTACGTGTCTGGATTTATTTTTAGTTTATTTTATCTTTGAACAGGAGGTTGGTTGTTATATAAATACTCTATAGGTAACTAAGTTACAATTTCGAGCCTTGGGACGATAAGGTTTCCGGTTTTTACGCTTTTGCGTTGTCAACACCGGTGCCCGATTTCTACATATCTAACCGGTTGGGGAGCCTTGAGGTTGCTGGTATAGTTCCGTATTGTGCCACAACAGAGTTGGACGAAGGTAGGGCTGCTTGTTGGCCCGGGCGATGCGATCTTAGAACTCGAGGCTGCTGTAGGGCCCTCTAGGGCTCTTGCTGCTGGATGCCACTGGGAACGAACCGGCCCCTCTTAGCGCTAGGTACGTAGGTTAGCTGAGAATTACCCCTCCCTAGCACTGCTAATAGGCTGGCATCATCAGTGGACGGCTAATTGCTAGCTGCCTCCATAAGCCTCTCAAAATTCTTTCTGCTTGCTTTTTTTCCTTCTTCTTTTTGCTTTTTGCTTTTTATTTTATTTTATGAAAACTCTCATAACAATCTTGCTCGGCCACTTATCACACTCTCCCATCCCGCTTCCACCTTCCCCACTCACAGAGAGAGAAAGGCATACGTACAATCTGCATGTTCAGTCACTTTTGCGGACTGTACAGAGCGAAATGAGTGTTCATCCGACTGAACTCCCCAGTTTTGTTGTTATAAGATATTGCTATGATTTGGTAACTACCGCTGCTACATCCGATGATAGGAGTAGAGGTAGTATGGGATGCCTAACTATTAATAAAAGTTAGTGACTAACATATTCCGATCTTCTGCATATAGATCTGTCTTCGGAGACTATCACCCACAGACCTGGGAACCCTCCCAAGCCAATCCCGTGACCCAGCCCTTCTGCCAGTCCCAAGGTTCAACGCCTTCAACCGGGGCCCTTCCTGATTAGTTAGCACTTCCACCCAATAACTTAACTAGTTAGTTTGTTAGTTTGTTGGTTACCGTTAGTAACTCGTTGGCTGCCATCGCCGCTTGTCACCTTCCTCTCGCTTCAAACCTCGCTTCAACCCCATCCTCAACTTCAACCTCATCTCTCCCCTTCTTTCGCTCTCCTCCCCCCCTGGACCTCCCCCCTTTTCTCGCTGCATCCCATCCCCGCGCCCCGATTCTTGCCTGTCTGAAGCAATGGGAGATGTCTGTTCTATCTGCTGATCGGTCATTCCCCTTTCCGTGTGTGCAGGACTAGCTCTTGATCCCGTTCCCATTGCATCCAACTTTGTCTGAGTGGGTTTTGGGGGAACCGCAAACCTTTCCCCCAACCTACCATGAACTTGTGGGAAGTGCGCAAAACATAGCAACCGTCTTCCATGCGCATGTTTGCGCTGTTTCATCCCATCCCACCAACAACCACAAGCACAGCAACAAGCAGCAGCAGCAGCAGCAACAACAAGCAGCAGCAACAGAAAACGCCAGCAACCACTATCCCCTGATTGCTCCCACCCGCTTCGTCACTGATGTCTCTTGTCTTTGCTTGATTGCAGGCCTGTCACACATTCTGTCAACGTTCACCGTTGAAAGACCCCACACGCGTGCCAGGTACAAGTAGTACTCGCACAAAGGCTGCATGCTAAGCTGTGAACAACCCAGGCCTCATTTCTGACAGCCATTGCGATACCCCACCGTTACCAGACGCTAGTCGAATTTCTTGTGTTTCTCCAGCTCCGGCCCTCTGGTTCCAATTGTGCAAATGCAAGCATTTTCGTTTGTCCCGCCTAATATGGGCCCAGCTGAAGGCCAGAAGAGTAAGGCTCTATCTCTTTTGTAATTTTTTTTTATTTGATTTAATCTATTTACATATTTCCGATTGCGCCTCCGGAGCTGTTGGCTGCTGGAATCTTAGGCTGCCGGCAGGCCGTGATGTCAATGCGGCTAATGTTTTGATTCTGACGTGAACTGCATATGTAGACTATGTTTTTGTGGACGAACACAACAGACACAAACGTCTCAAGGGTATGAATTACACACCTAGCACCTCGCGCTCACAGAAATCCACTGGACTAATAGCTGGATAGTGATGAGAGCTTGTAACGGCTGCCGCAAACGAAAGATCAAATGTGATGCTGCGACTACCAATACCTGGCCCTGTTCTGCATGTACGCGGTTGAAACTTGTCTGCATACCTCCGACCATTGGCCAGGATGGCGATTTTTCTTCCCATGGTCAAATGCCCGAGGCGAGTCAGCAGCCTCCGCCAATAAACGTCCTTCACCCTACAGATCTGGACCTTGCGGCACAGAACATCCCTCATCGACCGCAGCCTATCGATAGGACACATACACAGCAGCTGGGAAACGTTCGGGGCTACAATGCGGACTCCCGTTTATATCAGGCGCAGCCATATCTAGAGCAAATGCAAAATTCACGCCATCTGTATCAAGACCTTTCTTCGCACCATCTTGTCCAACTTCAACCCCATCAAACATTTCAGCCTAACCCCAACCTATATACCACCTCGCCAACTCAAACACTTCTTCCGAATGTGGACACTGCGCCATATGCAAGATCGGATCATTCAAATCCTGGGGACCTTAGTGATGCGCTTGGGGATCTTAAAATTGACGAAGCTGGAGTTGGTACGTCTCTCAGAATTAGGACATTTAACTTCATAAATTCCATGTCCTATGGATCCGAACCCTCTTTTAACCTTCCCGTTTTTCTCTCGAATAAATTCTTGCATTCCTGCTCCGTGTAATTTGGTTCGTAGCTAACACATTTATCCTTCAGCTCCATACATTCGACAACAGCGAAAGGGTGATAGAGATCCGGAAGCACCAACCGCAGACGAAGATGACGCGAAACTCCCACCCCTTCATTTGGCCTCTGGTGCCACCATTCGGATTCCTCCTGAACTGATGCCGTCAGACGACGAAGCCATGAGATATTTCGACATTTACTTCACACATATTCATCCTTATGTACCCGTGGTTCATCGAGCCCATCTCTATCAGCAATGGCAAACTGATAAAACATCCATATCCCCTCTTATCCTAGAAGGTATCTTTGCTTGTGCAGGAATGATGTCCGATGACCCGGCTCAGGGTGCACAATGGCTTGCTCTGGGAAACAGTGAGTTATCCCGAAAAGTAAAACTAGATAAAGGGTTTGCCATTGACCGCAACAGGACACGAAGCGGTGTTTATGGAAGCCCCTCGACTGAGTACGATCCAAGCATTATTACTCCTGCTGAAAGCTAGAGAGGGCTCCCCTAAAAAAGGCTATTTCTATCGTTCTTGGCAAACGGTTAAGACCATGGTTTCTATGGCGAAGGACCTTGAACTTCATGAACACCGGAGTTACCATGCTGAAGGCAAGTCGTGCGGACTTAGCCCGGTTGAGTGCCTTGTTCAAACAAGAGTTTGGCAAAGTCTTTTGGTCGTCGAAACTATGATTGGAGGTCCTCAAGGTAGACCAACACATCACCCATTTTATTTATAAACGAAATGCTAAGTTCACATCCAGGGCGAGCGGATTTTGGAGTTGATCCGGAGACTGTTGAATATGAACCCTCATGGGGTGTTCCGGGCCTGGATGCATTTGAGACCGAAAGGTCACGGCTTTTTGCTTATTTTGTCCGCAATGTTCGCACAATTCGATTGATTATGGATTCATATCATAAGCTCAAGAAACAACCAGACTGGGGTGCCGACCCTCGATTTATGGAAAACAACACTCTTATCCATGACTGGTTAGCTAACCTTCCGCCGGACTTGCAGGTCACTTATCCGGCGGATGGATCAGCGCCATGGTTGCCGTCCCATCTCGTGGGTAACATGCATTCTCACTTCAACCTATCGATCATAATACTCCATCGCCCTCAACTTCTAGCCTCAAAATCTTTTGCAGCGGGTGGAAAATGGAGAACCCATATGGCTCTTTGTTACAATGCAGCAAAAAACCTCTGTCGGCTCCAGGAGGCCGTTGTATGCGCGTTTGGTTTGAATGGCTTGTTTTATATGCAGCGCGGCATCAGTTTCACTGTATATGGCATCTTGACCTGTACGATGTTGCATCTCGTGAGTATTGCAGCATGCCCAAAGACTTATTATATTGACCTCTGTTGACAGTATCACACACAGATTGCTATTACCTCCCCAGACCCTGAGTTCAATTCCGATGCCAGAATATATTTTACCCGACACATGCGTCTCCTTGAGCAATGTGCATCTGCATGGCCCGTGCCTGATTTACAGGAGCAAATTAACCAGCTTCGATTAGCGTTTTCGGCTGACATTAACAAGCCATTTGAGCTCAAGTCTAGTTTCCCTTATGGTAGTCCATCAGAGCCACATCATCCCAGTCCTCCTGTGGACTCCAGCTACCTGCCTACTTCGTATGCAACAACTTCCTCAGAGCAGAATCAACTAGTATATTGCACCAACTCGGTTACTCCTCCCATTTCCGCTGGTGCGAATGATAGGTCAGAAACGTCACTGCATGACTTTGGACTCATGCAGGGCCATGGTTCCGGGCCAAATACCGGCATGCTTAACGTCCCCTTGGTTGATAGTAATAGTTGGGATCCCACTCGAATTATCACGTACGTCACCCATAAAAGCATTCACACAACGCTCTCCAAATGCCCTTAAAAACTATTCATGAGTCGTAGGCCTTTCCGCTAACCTACCTTCTTTGCCCCCTTTATATAGTCAATGGGATCTTGCCTTTTCAGCCGCCGGATCAAACGCATCAAGTTCAAATTCTCCCCCCGCGTCCTCCACACAACCGCCTCAGGATTCACAAAACATTCTCACCGCCCAATACAGCATGCATTATTCACAAACACCAAAGATGTCATCAATGACTTCTCAACAATCCATGGACCAACCTCCCTTTGGTAACCTGCAAAACCTGATCAGAGCATGCGATTGGCAGCGCAGCGTTGCTAGTGTGTACGATCCTCAAGGTATGAAAAGGAGATGGGACCAGCAATCATTACAGTTAGAACCAAACTCAGGCCTGAAGTGAAAGGAGGGACCGGGGTTTCCAATCATTTCTACTCCCGTTGAAATACGATTGTAAGATGGTATTTTATCCCCAGAGCCGGATTATGAGTCTTGTTCCAGCGTTCGATGCCTTTGGGTATTGACTATGCCTGGTAAAGACGGCCCGTTCTTACGGCAAACGTATTCCGTATATAGAGGTCTCACACATTTCAGCAGCCACTCGTCGACCACATATAAGCATATATAACCAGGTCATTTGATATCGCATTTACTGCTCTATATACCTCTTTGTTCTTAGGTGCAGGATTGTCCGTATTTTGTTCGGTTTTTTTTTTTTTTTTTTTTTTTTTTTTTTTTTTTGCTTTGTTTTGTTTTGCTTTGCTTTTATTCTCCAAATATACCCACACCAACGATACCGATACCGATTGAATTTGAGAAATATATCCCCTCTGTTAACAATTTTTATTTTTATGACCCGTCAAACGCGCCGATCTCCTATGCTTCGCGATATATTTGTCTTATTTTTCATTTCCACACTTCTTGTTTATCTTTGCAATTTTCTAGAATTAAATATCTCTTGGCTGTCTGAGTGTCTATGTCAAGGAATTGGGTAGGAGATGAATGATTGATCGAATGACGTAACACACACATACAAATATACATGTATGTATATGTGGAGATGTATTCATGGGTTTTCTATCTTGTCTCATTCAAACACAGTGATATTTACTTATCCACTTTTTGCTTGAAAAGAGAAATAATGCTGCCTTATAGGTTTGAAAGGGAGGTTATATGTGATTTGACTCGTCTTAGTTTTAAATTTTCGTGTATTTTAGAGAACAGGTTGACGCTATTCAAGATTTGTTCCGATAATTGGATTGAATTTTGGATGATGAATGACTTTACAACTGACACAACCTCAACTCATTTCAGACGTTGAAATAGCTCGAGGGAGCACATGACGTGAAGAGAGAGGGTAGGGGGGGAATTGTGGCTTGGAAGGTATGTAAAAGTTGCTCCAGCTTCGTGTTCCCTCATGCCCCTTATTACTCTGGAGAAAGCTACAGCAGCATATTTTTCTGTCAACTCCAGCCTGGAAATTTCCAACGTGACATCTGCTTATACATACAGACAACCAGGGAGCAACCCGCTCTCGCCCCACCATCTCCGTCGTCCATTCTCCACAATCAGGTGTCTCCGACGGCAACGCTGGAGTAACGGAACGTAATTCACATCGCAATTTGACTAAGCGGTGTGCGGCATGATCCCTATTGTTGGGAAATATGATGTTCCAGCGGCGGCAGAGAATCTGCTATAGCGAACTTCTTGACGATCAAACCTGACCAACCCAGTCTATACACGTTCCCGTTCCCGTTAAGTTGATGAAAATTGCTAGACGTCCCCAGGGCCCAGAGATAGAATGTCGCGCGACACAACTCGTAGATTCTTCCGTCCTTCCCTCATTCATCCTTTCGAGACCACGGGACTAACGAAGTAATCCTCTCCCCACCGATATGGCTCCTTGTTGGCATGGTAGAGACAACGAAGGTTGCCATGGCCAACCACCGCGAACGAATAAACGTTGTGCTATATACTGCACTCAAGCAGCAGGACAGGTTGCAAAATGTTTTCAGCAACGGAACCAAAGCGGATTCTAACCATCAGCGGATATGTAGAAGGAAGCCATCGTATCGAGACAAGATCCCCGCTCTGCGTCCGGTCGTTGGCGGTTTGATGCTCTGGTTTTGAGGTAAGGAACATCATTGGAATCGGTATAGCTGGATCATACACCGTGGACCATTCAACCGCTTCTGCCTCTGCCCCCCTCTTTCCCTCTTTTACTTCCCTCAGGGCACCCTCCTCACATTGCCAACCTCCGTCAAAGCAGAAACCGAACTACTTGCACGGGCACCACAACGATGCCATACAGAGAACCAAAGACAAAAACCACATCGTTCCTATCAAGTAACCCCTATACTGCCAAAATAAAAAACAATCCCCCAATCAAAAAGACGCAGAAGCCGGCTCATCCCGTTCTTCCCAAACCAATCCTTTCATCGCGCGTTCGGACAATCCTCGCCTTATCGCCGGGCAGCGGTTTCAGCTCATGGTTAGGATCGTACGCGACGGAGCCAGAGTAGAAACCGGCACCGATACTACTGCCACCTGTGCTGTTTGCTAGTTTGTTTTGCTGGTTGTTTTCTTTGAGCTGTTGTTGGCGTTGGCGTTCTTCTTCAAAGGCGATTAGGTCTTCGGTTGATATGGTAATGGCGGTGGGTTTTCGGCGGAGCATATTTTCTTCCTCTATTTTTCTGTTAACTCTTTTTTCCCTTTCCTTTTAATTTTTCCTTTTAGCTTTCAGGTTTGACTTGCTTTGGTTCTGTTGTTGGATTTAGATATGAAACTATCCGAGGCTGAAGAGAAATGTTTGAGGTTGACGCTATTTATTGGTCATCAAAGTTGTTGTAATTATCACGTGATGGCTGAGAAAAGATTTGCCGAACCTCAACCTTCTGCTTCAACGACATTCGATGCAACTTCCCATCACCCACACTCAGATCCATCCGTTGGCATTCATCGGGCGAGTTTTCGTTACCCATCCCAGCCCTTTGCCAGTGGGGTAGCTTGGGCGCCGCTTCTCCTCATATTCCATAGGGCGATACTGTGAATAGCATACGAAGATGTTCAAGTCCTATGGCGTGTCCGCGCGCCAGTGGACCTCAGTTGTTGACTCCGCGGTGACAAAATGGAATCAAGGAGCAGCAACAGCTATATCTGCTCGGCTGTTTTCCTCGTCATCTAGCGGAGCAGCAGAGAATGGTGATGATTCAAGAGGTGTGTTTCCACAACTGCGGAGATTGCAAAGTAAGGAACAGCATTTATACTAATCACTAGGTTTAAAAAGCCAGACCGTCTAAATTCCTCCCGTGGCACTGCAAGAAGGCAGACTGATGGCTCCTCTTATCAATCCTCCTCTCCCACCCCTCTCATCCGTCGTATAGTTGAAGGTAGACCAATCACCCGTCAACAGCAGCCATTCCAACAACAGCACCGTGGACCACTCGACGCCCGTGCTCTAGGTGCCGAAGTCACTCAAGCAAGCGGAAAGCCTATCAAACTCCTCCGCGCACCTGCCACACTACGAAAACTAGGAAGTAATACCAGCCGACTCAGGACTCCCAAGCGTCCTGCAACCATCCGTCCAGCCCGTCGTCAGAGACAGGGCAAATCGTCGAAGAGCGACAGTGGGGGTGGTGCGTGGACCGGCCGTCGCGAAATGTCCAAGGAAGAACAGGAAGCTGAGGAAAAGGCTTATCTCGAACAGTGGGAGCGCGAGCGCCCGAAACCCGTCCGCTATATCCCGCACGGTTACAATCTTGATAACCTGCAACGAACGTGGCCGGCTCTGCCAATGGGTGAGACAGGTCCTAAGGAGGCGCTGCATGAACGCCTAGCATGGATGAGTGAGCGATACCCCAACGGCTTCGAGCCGATGGATCTCCTAGCGAAACGCGTCCATGAGGGGAAATGGACGTATTTCTATAGCGATGATGAGAAAAATGAAGCGGTGGAGTTGGCACGGAAAATGGAGGCCGAACGTGCGGATAAATTAACGGATCGCAAGGGGACTATGGTCGAGCCGGAGGACATGTCGTTCCAACCCATGAACGAGACGCAGAAGAAGCAGTTAGTTTCAAGGCTGGTTTCGGGCGAGTATAAGTCAGAGAAGGACCAGTGGATGAAGATGCATGCTACTAGACATCCAGTTATGCAAGATGTTATAAGGAATTTGACGAATAACTCGACGTGGCAAGCATCGCAAAAGACAGTGTTTTTGGAGACACTTTCTAAGTCGTTGCCGCAGCCTAAGGTTGCGAGACCCAAAGCCTAGAACATACTTTGCAAAGGATCGGGTTCTTTCTATATCTTGCTTCTTTTTTTCCTTCATCTAAACCTGCCATATCTAAGATTCATTAATTGTATACTACATTTCCATCTTGATAACCGTTTCATATCTACTTCTTTTCTATTTTCTGTGCTCAATTAGCATCCAACCTATATGACGTGCGAAGCCCTCTCTTTCATCCGTGTATCCCAACATGTGAAGAAACAGATATAGTAACTAGCAGCTGTATAAACGCCGGCATATCGTCCACATACGTCACGTCACCACCGATTTAAAAAGAAGAATTGAACAATCAGGCCTCCAATGCCTTCCTCGCTGCCTCAAAAACATCTTTAACCTCCTTCTGACCCTTCTCTGCCACCTTCTCCATTTTCTCTATCTGTTTGTGCAAGTCATCCGGCCTCACAAGCTTCTTGACCCCCATATGCTTCAACTTCTTGTTAATAGCGCCACGAGCATTGCGCACGGCGTTGGAAGCTCTTTCCATAGCCGCTTTCGCGTCTTTGACAGACTGTTCGCGTGACTCCTTGGTTGGAGGCGGGATTGGCACATTCAGCTGAAGGCTGTTGTGTGCGTCCGTTTGTGGGTTAAGGGACAGGTTGGACGAGAGCAGGGCAGAGGTTATGGGTTTTACGTACTAGGATTTCAGAATTTGTTAGTATCTAAGAATGATAATGGAATCGATGCTTTGAGGGTGGGCCAAAATTGGGCTTGTAGGAAACTAAAATAAAAAATAGAAATAAAAAATAAAAAAAGAGGAGGATATAGCACACCTCATCTTCTCCCACTAGTAACGTCAACATCCTCCCACCCTTGGGAATAACCTGTACCAGCTCCCCCAGTCTCACCGTCTCCTTGCTCCCCTTGCCATCACCCTTCGTAACCGCCACACGCAACGATTCAATGGTTTCTGGGTTAACTCTCCCGCCTGCCCGAAGCTTCGAGATATCATCTTTCAGCTTTCTAACCGCCTCTGCGATGTCATTGTCCAGCTGGGTGAAGCCAAATGGGTCGTCTGAATCCAGTGTTTCCGCACCGCCGCTGAGAGCTCCACTGTCCGCATCTCGCGACGAGGATTTGTTGCCTTTATCCTTTTTCTTGGAGAGATGAGAGGTTGTAGAGAAAGATTGTAGGCGGAGGGAGGCTGTGGTTGTGCGAGGAAGAATGAGGGAGACATTGTGCAAAAATGCTGGGAGAGCCGATCTAGAGCTCTTGGTGATGATAGAGCTACGAGTTCTCAGCGGGATGGATAGCGAGCACAAGGAGCCATTGGCACTTGCGGTTCTGGAGGTCAGAAAAGAAAGGAGTTCTGAATTCAAGGAGCGGATGACGGGAGACATGGTCGGTGTGGATGTGGTGTGGTGGTAGATAGATATATATCCAAAGGGGAGAGTTTGAGGTGGTTCAATATTTAAATATTTATTAAAGGTTCGAATGGAGGAGGAATTGGATTTTGGAGATTCAGACAGCAGCACCAAGGGATAATATCATTGCAAATATCCATATACCTTTGGTATATTGGTGCAATTTTATTCTCTTCATCGATATTTATTCCTGCCGCCAGATAAATATTTATCTCAATGGACAAACAATCTGAGCATCAGAGTAAAGTATTTAAATGTCACTCCACCTCGCTCAACCCACAAATATAATCAATATAAATCTTTCTCCTGTTCATAAATACTAACCAAACTGCCCTCGCCCCAAAATCGTCAGCAATGGAAATCGAATATTCCAGTGTGTCCCTCTGGCAAAACCATTTGATCTATTTACACTATGCTGCCTTTGTCACGTTCTTCTCAACCACCAACGTCGTCTTGAACTAAGTTATATACTTAATTTTCACTTTTCCATCTTCCGGGAGTCCCATTATCCTCCCATCCTGCAGGCCTGGTCCTTTCGTGCCGCAGAACCCCAGTTCAAACGTTACCGGCTTGAGCGGCCATCCTTCCCACAACCAGAGACTCACGCGTTCCAAACGCTCACACGTTTCCAGCTGCAAAACATCCAAAGTGCAACAAAACGCGCCCTGCCTGTGGCCATGTCGGTCAACTTCTAAACTTGAGCGATGGACGCATCGAAGTACTGTGGAGTGGGACGATAGGAACGCGAAGAGCTGCGTGCTCATGGCATTAGCGCGGAAGTCAATTCAAGATGCGGAAGCAAGATGGAAGTGCCGAGACAGGCCATGAACTGTGTCACGTAGTTGTCGTCGACAAAGTGGATGGAGAGGCGGCTGAGTTGGATACAAGAACTGATGAAGCGAAGCAACTAGTTGCCAGCGTGCGAGATTGCGAAGACACTGAATTGCCCGCTCATTTAGTATTCAACCTGAAAAAAAAAAAAAAAAAAAAAAAAAAAGCCGACCATTGCAATATCTGTAAGGCCGTTCTGCGCGAAGCTTTTCTGTCAGCCTTCAACATGGCCAAACGGTCGCAGAAGCAGTGCAGCTGCAACCAACGAGTTTGATCCTGTTAGGACTACCCGGTGGCAAAGGTGAGGCACAGGTAGTCGATGGTGATTTATGGATCAGGTCATTGAAGCTGGGAAAGGATCAAAGCATCTGACAGACAAGACACTCAACTATCGGTACTTGAGGTCGGGACTCGACATTGAGAATAGTCCATAGTGTGTTGAACTTCGTTGTCATTCTCTACCTGATCTTTCTCAATATTACAAACGCTCAGGAAAGATGGGTAATAAAAGGAGTAGGAAGTCTCCACGAGTCGCAGGATGCCTCGCCAGCTCCTAGAGAAGGTTATCGTGAAAGGCAGCTCTTAATTGTTGATGAGGAAATGGAGGACCAGAATGATTTATTGGAATTGATGGACGAAATGAGTCGGTGAAATATTGGTGAAAATGTGCCCTTGCTGCACTTCTAGCCGTCTCACACATTCCACGCGTTCCTGACAAACGGATAGATTGACTCCTGAGGAAAACATCGACAGAAAGAAAAGGCAGAAATGTTATTAATGCAAGAAGAAAATTTGCTTTCCGCCTACTGCAACCAAGGTACATTTGGATGTATGTATTTTATTCAAGTTACTTCTGAGAACAAGAGAAATAAAAAGAAATGTTCTGAGAAAAAAAAAAAAAAAAATTCAAACTTTTTCTATGAGGCCGTGAAAAACAAAAATCAAGCGACAAAAAAAAAGCTACGTTGGAGAAAAGGAAAAAGGCTAGTTACGTACGAGACGGCTAAGACATGGGGGAAAAAAACGGGACATGAAGATAAAAAGAAACAATTTAAGTCCGTCCAGTTCATGATGTCGCCCCCATTTTCACAAAACTTGAAAAAAAGGGGTAAATAACAAAAGAGAAAACACGATCGTCTCAATCTTGGTCAGAGGTTGGGGCAGGGGATCAACCAAGTCAACCAAGCAGGTTGGATATGAAAGGTCATGGTCATTTTGACAACGAATCGTGCAGGATATGAGAAAATGCCAGCTACACACAAGGACAACGGCGCAACATCACAACCCCTGACCACCCACAAAGCGGGTGGGAAAACGTTTATCATCCCATTCCTTTTCTTCCTCGACGGAAAGAGAAAAAGAAAATAACCCGGAAACATCATCAACGGACATCGCAGACAACCACAAGCAGCAGAAGAAGCTTTACCGCGTAGCCATCGCCTTAGTAATCAACCGCTTAAGAGCCAGTTCTTTCTTCTTCAGATCCTCGGGGGACGAATCCTCAATCTCCAGCTGGGCCATGGCGTCGCTGAGAGCGGACTCGATCTTCTCCTTGTTGCCACGCTTGATCTTCAGGGACATGGTTGGGTCCGAAATGATCTCCTCGACGCGGGAGATGTACGATTCGAGTTGCTGGCGGGACTCAAAGCGCTTGCTGAAGGCCTCGTCGCTGGACTTGAATTTAGCGGCGTCTGTTGGGCAGAAGAGAAAGGAAGTTGGGTTAGTTAAGTTTTTTTTCTTGGGTACAGTGTTTTCAACTGATTTAGTTGGGGTGGGGTTTGAATACAAATACATACCGTTGATCATGTTCTCAATCTCGGTGCTGGAAAGCTTGCCAACGGCATTGGAGATGGTGATATTGGCACTGCGACCAGAGGACTTCTCCGTAGCAGTAACCTTAAGGATACCATTGACATCAACCTCGAAAACGACTTCCAAGGCCGCATCACCAGCCTTCATGGGTGGGATGGGAGCGAGAGTGAACTCTCCGAGGGAGGTGTTGTCTTCGCAGTTGGTGCGCTCACCCTGGTACACGGGGAACTGTACGGTTTGCTGGTTGTCGACGACGGTGGTGAAAGTGCGCTTCTTGATGGTGGGGACGGTCTGGCCGCGGGGTACAACGGGGGCGAAGATGTTGCCCTCCATGGCAACACCGAGGGAGAGGGGAACGACGTCGAGAAGGAGGAGGTCGTTGGTGTCGGCGGAGGTGGCCTGGCCGGAGAGGATACCGGCCTGGACGGCGGCACCGTAGGCGACGGCTTCGTCGGGGTTGATGCTCTTTTTTTTTTTTATCGTTTGTTAGTTTCAGGCTCCCTTTTTCAGATGAAAAAAAGAGTTGTGGGGGATTTTTACCTTCTCGAGCTTCTTGCCATTGAAGAAGTCGCTGAGGAGCTTCTGGATGCGGGGGATACGAGTGGAACCACCCACAAGGACGATCTCGTCAACCTTGCTCTTGTCAATGTTAGCGTCCTTGAGGACTTGCTGGACAGGTTCCAAAGTGCCAGAAAATGCTTTGGCGTTCAGATCCTCGAAACGAGCACGGGTGATTTGAGAGTTAAAATCCTCGCCATCGAAGAGAGAATCGATCTCAATGGTGGTCTGGGTGGCATTGGAGAGAGTACGCTTAGCACGCTCGCAAGCAGTGCGCAGACGGCGGAGGGCTCTGGGGTCTCCAGAAAGATCCTTCTTGGTCTTGCGCTCGAATTCCCTCTTGAAGTGTTCGAGAAGGTTGGTGTCGAAGTCCTGTCCTCCCAGGTGGGTATCACCAGCAGTAGCCTTGACAGTGAAGACACCGCCCTGGATGTTTAGAAGGGAGACATCGAAAGTTCCTCCACCGAGATCGTATATGAGGACATTGCGCTCCTTCTCGGATCTTCCTGAGCCAAGACCATAGGCAATGGCGGCAGCGGTGGGCTCGTTGATGATACGGAGGACGTTCAGACCGGCAATTGCACCGGCGTCCTTGGTGGCTTGTCTTTGGTTGTCGTTGAAGTATGCTGGGACGGTGATGACGGCTTTTGAGACCTTCTTGGCAAGTTTGGTCTCAGCAACCTCTTTCATCTGTTTTTGAAGGGGGCTGTTAGTTATTTGATTTTTCCCATGGCGAAAACGTTAACGATGCAGTGAGATACACACCTTCATAAGGACCATAGAAGAAATCTCTTGGGGAGAGAAAGTCTTGGTCTCGCCCAGATACTGGACCTGGACAACGGGGTTTCCGCCCTGGTCAACGACCTTGAAAGGCCACGACTCGACATCCTTCTTGACAACGGGGTCGTCGAATCTCCGTCCAATCAACCGCCTATTATTCCAGAAGTATTAGCAAATCAATCTAACGAAACGGGGGTTTCTTCTTTATATATATATATATATATATATATTTTAAAAAAAATAACAACAATAATAATCAAATGAAGAACGTTGAGAACAACTTACTTGATATCAAAAACGGTATTCTGGGGGTTCATGGCAGCCTGGTTCTTGGCCGCCTCACCGATCAAACGCTCCTCATCGGTGAAGGAGACGAAGGAGGGGGTTGTGAAGCTACCCTGCTCGTTGGCAACTGTTCAGTGGGCAGATGAGAACCCATTGTTAGCACCACTATTTACTTCTCGGGGGTTGTCATTGTGGTTGGATAGTGTGTGGGGCGAGGGGTTAAATATTCAAGTTGTGCGTGTGTGTGGTAGATATTGTTGTGTGCACGAGTCATTTTTGTGTGGGAAAGAAAACACATACTGATTTCGACATTGTTGCCCTCGTAGTTGGCAACGCACGAGTAGGTGGTGCCTAAGCAGAAAAGGAGATATTAGTTATTGCACTTCTATTATTAATAATATTAATATTAATATTAATACTTGATTTCGATTTCGATTTCGATTGCTCTGTTTCCTCCTTTACAGAGGATAAATAAAATTGTGTTTGGCATCCGAGGGGGATATGTGGGGTGGAGCTTGGATAGGCAATAACTATATCAATCAATCTTACCAAGATCAATGCCGATGGCACCCTCATAAACTTCGTCGGAAGACATGATGAAAACAATGTGTGTGTTATCTTGTTATTTCAACGCGTTTTCTCCGAAATCAAAGAGGAAGAAGCGGTGAGCGGAGGGGGAGAATGGACGAGGAAGAGAAAAGAGAGGACGAACTGGAGGATGGATGAAGAAATAGGAGAGGAAGAGGAAGAGGAAGAGGGAAAAGACGACGAAAGAAGACGAAGCAGAGGAAATGAG
This sequence comes from Paracoccidioides brasiliensis, assembly GCF_000150735.1. Taxonomy (NCBI): domain Eukaryota; kingdom Fungi; phylum Ascomycota; class Eurotiomycetes; order Onygenales; family Ajellomycetaceae; genus Paracoccidioides; species Paracoccidioides brasiliensis. The sequence continues at coordinate 1,252,952 of NW_011371360.1, forward strand.
CTCGGTGTTGATGTCGAGGTTGTTGGTTAGTGGTGATTTTTTTTTTTTTTTTTTTTTTTTTTTTTTTTTTGCTCTTGACCTTTTTTTATCCAGCGGCTTATTTATCGAGGCCCAAAGCTTGGACCAAAAAAAACGTGACGAACCAATTGACGAGAGCAGCGCTAAGCCTTTTTGGGACTAGGTTTTTAGTATGAGAGCTTAGTCAGCCGCCTGTTGCCCTTAATTTGTTCCTCGGCTGGAAAGTCCAGAGCAAAGTCAAGGCAAAGGGGGCAACGCGGAGGGCAAAAACAGTGGATATTATTGTGGAAACTGAGGTTAATTTTCCCTAGGTAGTTTAATTATAATACAGGAAGAAGAAGAAGAAGAAGAAGAAGACGAAGAAGAATGAAAAGAAGGAAAAGAAGAAGGAAAAGAAGAGGAAAAGAAGAAGGAAAAGAAGAGGAAAAGAAGAAGGAAAAGACCTGTGCAACAAGGGTAACTGAGCAACCCTCGCACATGGCAACTAGCTAACACCTGATAATTAATACAGTAGCAAAAACAAGGTTTCACATCGGAGCACGGAGAAGTTGCGCAGAAAGTGGTTCGAACGCCTGCAGAATGTGGCCGCTGCCTTGAATCGAAAAAGAGTCCGGCCACCTACCAAAACCCAGAGACCATATCACATACGCCTCATGTCGCTGCGAGAACACGGTAAGGGAGGTTGGCGGGGAGGGAAGGAATTAATTAACAGAATAGGGTATGACACGGGAATGACTGAAGTGTAAAGGAGAATTTAGCATCCAATCCAATATAACTTGGAAAGGGACACCGCTAACCCCCCTCCTCCTCCCCCTCCCCCCTCTCCTCTCCAACCCCCCGAAATCAAAGGATCAACAACTACCTCCTCATCAAATTCACATAAACCGTCAGCCGCTCATACTCACTCTCCACCTGCACAGGAGCCCTCGTTCCCCCTCCACCTCCCCCTCCACCTGCACCTACAACCGAACTTGAAGCCGGACCTACCCTTCCCCGCGCAGGACCAGCACTCATCTCAACATCAATCTTCGTAATCCCAACCCCAAGCCTAACCTCATAATACGGCCTTGTCGGATCCATCGTCCGCGCCGGCGACAGCATCGGCGATATCCGATGCCCGCCAGCCGTGACGGTGAGTTGTGTTTGGCGCTGTAGAGGACTGGAGCTGGAACTGGGGTTGGGGCTGGGGCTGGGGACGGCGATTGTGGGAGATATGCAGATGATGTGTGCTTTGGCGGGGAGATTGATGGTTATGGATTGGCTGGTGAGGGTTGGGGAGGGGGGAATATCGAGGAGGATGGATTTGGAGAGGTTGAGGTTTGGGTGGCTGGATAATCGGACGTTGGAGAGGAGGGCGGCTAATGGTGGTGGCACGGGTTAAGTGGTTAGTGATGGTTCGGGCCAGCTTTTCTTTTCTTTCTTTTTCTTAGGGGCGCAATTTTCTCTGGCTTCAACATATTTAGAGATATATCTATGGTTTATCTTACCTCTGCCTGGCTTTCGTAATCTCAGGTTCAACCGCGGCACCGCTGTAGGTGTAAATGGATAGGAATATGAACGAGAATTAAACGCCCGTAACAGCGTCTCTGAGTTATTTTGTTGCATTAACGGGTCATCCGTCGATGGTGGCATTTTGCTAGACAGTTCAGCTGGTCCGGAAACTGTGCGATTTCGTGCGTTGGGGGGCGCTTTTACATGTTCCTGGTTCGTCCTGCTCCTGAGAGTAGGAGTTGATACCCCTGTACCTTCAACTTTGGCAGCAGACGAAGGCCGCACAGGCGATGACCCCGCGTTGCTTCGTTGCTGTTGCTGCTGCTGCTGCTGCTGTTGTTGTTGTTGCTGTTGCTGCTGCTCTTGCTCCTGTGATCGCGTGCTTCGCGTCGAAACCGCCCTGGTCCCAGAACCAGATCGATCTCTCAGCGTTCTTGTGGGCGGTGTCGGCCGTTCCGGTACTCCTAGTCCATTAGACGTGGCTGCCTTGACATGTTCCTGCTGCCTGCGCAGCGCTTCATTATCTATCAAAACACCTCCCTGTCGATGTTCTATATCCGCCGATGACGGTTGGTCACCAGTTCTCCCAGGAAATCGCAACGTGAGCTTCGGCGGCGCTGGTTCTGGGGTCTTTGTGGCTCCTACACGCAGCTTAATGCGTGGGGTAGGACTACCCCCATTTGTCGTCGAGGCGGGTTCAGGGACCTGCTTTCGTGCTTCCGCAAGAAGCCGATGGAAGTATTCCTAGCACCTTGTCAGCGAAATTGAAACCTACACTATACCTGGGAAAGAAATCCACCTGTCGCAGAATTACCTCAAGTGACCCAGCAAGGGCAAATATTTCACTGCCATCCTCATTAAATTTTCTGGCATTGCGCCAGATGTAGCTGACCTCCTCCTCGAACGCATCCCACGTCTTGAAAGGAGTGGTTTTGGTAGAATTCTTGCGTCCGTCTGTGCCTCGGACCAGTTTTAGGATGGCCCTGAGGGACACGGGATGCTTTATGATTTCATAGTACTCCTTGTATAAATTCCGATCAGGCATACTGAGGAACGGGAAAAAGACTTCTTCGCCACTAAATGTTGTGTTAGCACATTACAATAGCGTTGCAACTTTGATCGCAGGCAATTGCATGCAAAGCAAACAATCTCACTCTGAATCCTTTAATCGAATCATTCCAGCAATTATCTTCTCCTGAGCACTTTCAAAAGTTTCCCCCTCAAAGTTCAAATGCGCGTTCTCATTGGAGTCACCCTGTTCCAAGCCCGGTGTCTCGACTGCGGATGACTTTTCATCCTCAACTTTAGTGTCCTCGTGAATTTCAGGTTCCGGGGACTGGACTTCTTCTCCTTCCCGTTCCACTTCTTCTTCGTCTTCTGGTATCGGGGTAGCAAAAGGTGCGTAGTTCGGATCGTTGTATGCGGGGTTTATTGTAGACATTCTATTCGCGACTAATTTCCGTATGCGCTCAGCGTTGGAAAAAATCATTGATCCTTTGTCATTGTAATACTTGGCGTTGCTAACCATCCTCCGGAGGTCACTTTCTACAGGAGTTAAACAGAGGTATTCACGTTTTTTCAGTTTGTCCTAAAAACATCGCCAAAACGCGGAATCAGTTAGTGATTAAAATGCAAAATATGTGCTTGAGGTAAACATATCACGAGTCCCTTGTGGAAGATTGGGTCATACCTCGACAGTATCCAGGGCAATTGGAAGGCGAATCGCTTTGTAATAGTGAGGATTTTCTTCCTGTTGAATGACAGTGGTTAGCTTACTATGCGCAGTTGGCAGGGGGTTGATTGGTAGCTGAAATAGAGCTCACCCGGTTAGGAAGATGCAGAAATTCCGTTGCAACAAGTTGTCCACTATCGTGAAAGAAGTACATAAGTTAACGGGGGGGATCACTAAACAAACGTCTCCAGGAGAGCGACCCATGCAAATCATCCAATAACATACTGTTTATCAGTCGCCTCCTTGATCAGCGCGAGCAGTTCTAGACCTGTTTCTGTTGTTTTCTCGGGGGTCTCGTCTGTTTCGGGGACATAAGTCTAGTCGGCATCGACATTTAGCTCAGATATATTAACATCAAAGCACACGATGGAACACGAAGGGACCTTGGGGATGCGGGGGGGCGTGCTATTTAGCCGGAGCCGGGGAGAGGGTCAATCGTATTTCGGTTCTCCCTGAGAACAACCAATTCCCAAGCACCGGTTGAGAACAACAATGATAGAAAACCACACCAAACTGACAAACTTACTGAGGTCCTGCGCCGTTTCTGGCCCTTTGCAGGGCCTTCTGGAGACCCCGCCACGGTTCCCCGCCGTTTAGTTGTCATGCTTGTGGAGTGTCTTTGGGGATAGTTGCGACGAGAGAGCCAGGGCAAGGGGCAAGAGTGAGGTTCGCAATTGGTTGGACCGAGGGTTGGCGGGATTTAGACATGAAGAGTCACGGGTAATAGCAGCGCTCATGCAGCGGGAGACGGCACAGTAGCAGAGGGTGTGGCTGGCGCAAGATGGGCAGAAGTTAGGATGTCGCAGCGTAACTGAACGAGAACAAGACGATGATGCTGCAACGCGACATGACGAGGTTAGAGTACACAACGGAGTATTGGAGAGTATGGGGTGAGGTTCGGTACGGTACGGTATGGTACGGATCTCGGTGATAATTTTGCGTGAAAATGTTGTAATATTACGGTATCATATTACACATGTTATTTATGGGTCCATGTTAATATGTCAAATACATACACAGGAAATAACTCCAATCAACAAATACCGTACCACACAATACAATACACTAACGTAATCAACCATCAACTTCCCAGCAATCACCAATATGTGCGATATAGCTGCAGAGACACCGCTGCGGCGTCGCGTACAGTACATTAGGACACTGTATGATGAGGCCAAGCAAACCAGTATATAGAACAAATAGAGTTTTGATATCATGTGAACGAAGCGATTAAGGGAGTGGAGAAATACATTACTTATTATGATATATTTCACGCGAACTTAGCCATCACACAAATTTAGTATGAAGAGACTACCTCTAAGACAAACAAGACAAACACAACATGTAATTTCCCTGACTAAATTGGCGTGGGTTGGTACAGTTGAAATACGCTATCCCCCAATCACCGAAACAACAAATGATAACTCGAACCGCTGCTCACTTACTGCTCACTTACTGCTCACTTTCACTACTTCTCACTACTCACTGCTTGCTGTGAGAGAAACTTGTCAACCCAACCCCTCTCGCATATACTTGCCATTGGCATTTCTTACAGCTACTACTGCTACTGGACACCAACTAGGCCTCCTTCTCCAGTCACGGTCCGTGAGTTAGGAACTAAACAACCCGCGTTACGCCTGTTTTTGCCGCTTGAAGAGGAAGCGTACACATACAACTCGACTCTTCCTCCCGTGGTCCGGCTTCGCATAGTCCTTCATTTGCATTTCAATCTCTTCCTCTTTTTCCTGCTGGAGGAAAGACACTGTCCGCACTCATTCTTTCCCGCACTCTACCAAAGTCCTATTTTACGATTGAATCGGTACGTTGCGCACGTGTCTAAAACACCACTTGCCCGCGCTCAATACATCCATCCCAGCTGGGCAGGCCCCCTTTCACCTGAAAAGAATCCTATACGACAGAGAACGCTATACCTATACCCATCCTACAATAGGTACCTAATTTGGATCCCTCTGTTTTGAAAAACAGACAGCAACTACATTCTTTCGTGATCATGGATATCGACTACTCACGAAGGAACAAGAAGCCCCGGCTACTCCTGGAGCCGGAGCGGGAGAAACTGGACGAGTTTATTGAAGGCATACATTATTCTTCGAGGTATGTATTGGTCTGTCCTTGCTTATACGTGGAAGAAACCCATTCTATTTATTTTTAAAAGGAATATCACACCCACCAAAGACACCATTTGCCCTTCTGACACCTCCAATTGTACAGATATTCGGATAGCGAATTCGAGTACCGCCATGTCCAACTACCCAAAAATATGCTAAAGAACATACCCACCGACTATTTCGACCACTCCAAGGGAACGCTGAAGTTGCTGTGGGAGGAAGAGTGGAGAGGCCTGGGCATTACGCAGGTATGTTGAACCTGCCTGGCGCAAAGTGCCATCTGGATTTCTCATCGTGGAACATGCTGACACTCTGCCTTTTGTTCTTCTAGAGCTTGGGCTGGGAACACTACGAAGTCCACGAGCCAGAACCGCACATTTTGCTCTTCAAGTGAGTTTTTCGCCATGAGTTCCTCCAATCTGCACGTTCTGTGTTATATCATTACCTCCACTATCTTATTACTGACTGGTTGGCATCATACAGGCGACCAATTAACTACCAGCCTCCCACCAATTAATGACAGCCTGATTGTCCGCCCTCCCCCTTCAACTTCCAAACATAAGAAACCACAACCTTAAATGATGTATGCTGGGGCGTTCTTTCATTCCTCCATGATAAAGCTAGTTTCCTCAAGAGTAATATAGATCGAAATGATCAGTTTCCGTTTTTCGAATTTCACCACTACAACAAACAACAACCAATCGACTTTGGGAATTATAAATGGCAATTTTTCTGCATTCCCTTATCATATTGTTCGCGACTACTTGTTCTTTTCCCGTATCTGTTCCAGATGTCCACATTAAATAGATATTTATTTCATGTCCTCTCAATTTTTGCTATCAAGTTTGTGTAATTACAGAGGTCTCAATATTTCTCTTCTGAACAAGCGTTGCAGACACCGCAGAACAACCCACCCCATCTCTATTTTTTTTTATTCCGTCTCTCTTTGTACTATGTGATACACACATCAACCCACACTCCCCTCTCCTGCTAGAACGAAACCATTTGAACTCAACCCCCAAATTTCCTCGGTCCTTTCCTTTTCATCCTAATTTCTCCTCAGAGTTAATGTTTCAATCACACAACATTCTTCTCAAGCCATTTCTCCCATTGTTCTGCCGTAAACCTGCTGCTAATGGTTCTCTCCTCAACGCCCTATAACCCAGTAGCATCCGACGAGTTAGTATAACAACAGTATATAAGATATATTTCACCGCAAAAGGGGGGATGGAGCACAATTGCCCCAAAACTCTCCAAAAATTTTACTTACATCAAAGTATACCGTAGGCGTAAAATGCACCCCGATCAACCGCGAAGCCTTGCCAAAAAAGGAGAAAGAAAAAATATCACATTAGCAGCCATCACCACGGAAAAGGAGAATAAGTAAGAAGTAGCTAGGAAACAAACCTTAACCATAACCTTCAAATCCCCAGTTACCCCATTCCCCCCATTAAGATCTCCCTGCTCATCCGGCTTATCGCTAACAGCCAACATCTTCAGCAACGCCGCCTCATCAACCCCGACGCCGGCCGCAATCTTCGCCAGACGCGCATACGTCTCATTCCTCGTCTCGTTAACAACGTTCGCATCAAAGAACTCTGTCTGTCTGGCGAAGAGCGCGGCACTGAAGGGCCAGAATTTCTCCGGCGCAAGCTTTAGGACGGCTACGCCAGCTTCGTGGGTGAGGGTCGAGGAGGGGTGCCAGGGCTGGATCTGCTGGCGGAAGATTACCTGGAGATTGTCGCGGTAGTGGGCGTTCTTGGAGAGGAGAGGGGTTATGGTTGGGTAGAAGGTGTTGAAGAATATGGCGGAGTACTGAGGGAGGGAGGTCGCGGGGTTAGTGTCTGGTTTCTGGGTTCGAAGGCGTACTGTATGTATGTATGTATGTATGTATGTATGCATGTGTCTTCATAATATGGGATGGATGGGGGTGGAAAATGGGGTTATCGTACGGGGCAGACATAGTCCAGGTCTGTTTTGATGGGAGATATTGGTGTTAGTTTTACATTGATTTAATCGCCATTGGATTGCATCGGATGGAGAGATATGTGATGGAAGATGGGACCAGAATATCATCACACTAACAAAATTCCAGCGTATGCTTGGTCTCCGTGCCTCCACTCAGGGAGAGCTTCTGGCCGGCGAATTGGGGATTTAGAGTCATGGTCTGTCTTGCTTGCGATCTGGCTTGTTCTTAGTGTAGGTGGGTTAGATGGGAATTGGAAACAATGTGGGAAGCAAAATGTGTCGGCGGGGAGTTTTTTCGCAACGGAGCAGCCTGGAGGGGCGTGGGGCCTGGGGGGCTTGCAGGGTCTGCAGGGTGTTGCAGGGTTGACAGGCTGATTGGGGATGACGACATCGCGGCTACGGCTGGAATCATGGTCATTGGCTAACTGTAGCTGTTCCACCCACAACGAACTAATGTTGCAACACAACCCCGAAACCGGAGCAGCAAACCGGAGCAGGTTTAGGTGTCTAGGTGTCTAGGTGGTTTAACTGTTACCCCTGTTGGTTAGGAAGCGACTGTTACATAGTTGCCCATTGCTGAGAGGAAAATCCCTTGCAGCTGGCAGATGCTGAGACGGTTGACATCTTTAGAGTGGAAGTATTCAGGGTGTTTCCGTGCTTTAACCGCCGTCACTCTCCTCTGCTAAAACATACTAAAAATAGGGGAAGTTGCATGACCGATTGCGATTGATTACACTTCTATTTTTTTGGGTCTGGAGCTTGGAAGCTAGGAAACCAGGGGAAAAATAAGAATGATGCTCACATTCCATTTACGCAGAGGGTAAAAACTGTTGTATATATGAAATTTGCCAACTACCTTGTGCAAACCATATAGAACGCCGCCACCAGCCAATGCTGGGGGCCAGGAATACGAAAAATAACAAAACAAACGTGGGGTTATCAAGAAGAACATACGTATCCACCGGCTGAGAGCTAAGGGTAAATGTAAGCACCTGAAGAGAAAACGCCGGAGGAATAACTGGCGCATAGCAGAGCGGCGAGTAGATGGCTGGAAGGAAAAGAGAAAAGAAAAGAAAAGACGTAGCAAATTTACTGACAACTTCGCATCAAAGTCATCTTGGGTGGTTATGAGCTCTTATCAGCGTAATCGTCCAGTTCGCTTTCTTGAGAGTGAGGTTTATGGACACTATTAAGATATTTTGATCTGTAAGGGAAGGTGTTAAGAACGAGAACATTTACGTCATACCAGCTCTTTTTTGCTGGCTCATAAGTACCGATGATATGGACCTCGCAACCCCCCTTTGGCCCTGAGAAGAGAGCAATACCATTCATCCTGAAGGACCCCTGTTGCGGAGTTTCGTTCTGTTTCTTCCGCCGGGACAGCAGGAGAAATAGCTTGAATATATTTATTGCGATGCGGACGTCAGAGATTGGCTCTCTTGGTACCCCAGCTTGGTTCTGCAAAGCGGAGCTGGCCTTGGAAGATTGAAATTCTGTGGAGCCACCGGATTGGGTAAGATCTGCTGCCCCCGCGTTAGACGTCAGGGGATATGTTATGGATCGAGTAAAATTGGATGCACTGGCAGAATCTGTATCCTTTGGTGAAGCTATGTGACTTTGATCATCTGTTGTCCGTCTGTTTGACGATTCTGTCTTGGGGATTCCCAACATCTTTCGAAGCTTCGCTATTTTCGCTGTAAACAAATACTGCCCAGCAACCCAAGATGATGTCATGAGGGACCAAGGCTCGAATATGCTGCGAATCCACTCTCCCCGGTTCCCAGGTATTGGGCGAGTCGTCCAAGATATGTCATCTCCTCTAAGCTCAAAGCTATATAATGCATCAGCAAAAGCAGCGGCTTATCTATCGATTTCGTAATCGAGTTACTTACCCGGGTTGGACATAGCCGAGAGGTTTATGAGTGGGGAAATTGAATTTAATGGAAGTTCTTCTAGTAGGTTTCAGAGGGGCACCAGTCACATCGGTAACTGCCTTGACTGCCTTCTCGTTCACTATTTCGGTTGCTCTATCTAACAAATCATCTAGAAGAAAGGTTAGGAACTGAAGTGTTGATAAGAAAGAGATTCTAAAAGTTAGAGTAGTCCCTACTTCTCAATTTAACGAATTGTGCATTGTCATTTGCAAATTTCTCGAACGTTTTCCACTCGGGGTCATCTTCACTGTACAGTTCTCCCGGTACGGTATACGGCAACCCAACAGGGAAGAATGGTATATCCTGCTTCTGGAGGTTGCCATGCTCTTGGGTATCCACTTGCTGTTCTAGGCTGAGATCTTCAGCAATACTTTCATCATTCTCCACCAGACGGTCCAACGAAGACCCTATAATTAAGCCATAAAGTTGGGATGCGATGTTGACGGACAGAATAGTGACTACACCTCTCCTAGTGTGCCAGTTAGTTTGAGTTTGTATATATATGTTACTCGAATTTGGTTGAATTAGACGTACTTTAACCATCGCCTTTTGATCCTCACTCGCTGGACTTGCACGATCCCATTGTAGCTGGTAAAAGACCGTCGGGTGGTTTGGGGCACTCGGAGGTGACAGGCTGGAGCGACCCGTCTAAAGTTCTGAAGCATTTGAGCCACTTCTATCTCGAAGCTCTCATTCTTGGTTGTGAAAGGCTGTGCCTTCAGCGGAGACAAAGGACAGAGCGTGACGACAATATCAGAGGCTCATTTGGGACAAGTGCAACCCCAGGATTTTGCCAAATACTGTGAATAAATAAACAAAGAATAATGATTATCAATGAAAATCTATGGCAAGTATTAGACTGTGGAAGGAATAGAAGTGATATAGTCTGTTCTTCAGATTTATTTTCCTGCACAAACCCTCCACATCAACACTGGGATCTTATTTTACGGTTCCAAGGTTGCCAAGATAATGGACACGTGATTTTACAAAATACAACTGTCCCTGATCGTTGGAACTGCTCAACCTTGAGAAACTTTGGTATAAATTTCTGTTTCTTGCTTTTTGACCGCGCTGTATGCACTTCCAAAGGTGCTCAGAGCAAAAGATAGGAATCCTGGTGTTTATTAGCATTATTTATATGATCTATTCAGTATTTATTGTTTAGTTACAGAGGAAACTGCTCTTATTTCCTCTCTTGCAAGTTGAAATTCTCGATTACTTTCCGGTTATACCGGGCAGTATCACACTTCATGACCCCAAGGCTATATTTCAATGAGATGGGAATCCCGTGGAGAGAGGTCATTAAGGAGATACAACCTCCTTTCTGGCTCCTACTTCAATAATAGGCTGGCTATTCCTTTCTGGCTGGGATTCAAGTTAATAAACACGGCAATTTTGCCGGGACCTCGTTGGATAGCTTGCAGCTGAATAGGATAAGCCATAGGAATGGCAATTTTCAAAATTAATCCACTCAAGGGGATACCGGGGGAAAATATAGGCTCTTGTACTCAGGTCAGAAGGATTCGGTGCTATCTCGAATTTGAAAAAGAAAGAAAAGGAAAGGGGAAAAGAAAACAAATCGGTCTTTCTACATATTTAGCCATCGTACTCCGTACAGCTAGCTCAAACTGCTGTTAACTGTTCTTAAAGGTCTGTAACTATGTCAGAGGGAATCGAAGAATAATCCGTTGAACAAATTAAGGTTGAGCGGCTGTCAATTAATGTATTTCAACTAAACCTCTTTGGAGATAGCGTGATCCACAATTACATGGATCAAGTTAGCACAACGTTTAACTCAACTACATTATTTGCACTCTCAACTCTCACCCTAAGTGCTGGTAAGCCAGGAGTAGAAGAAGAAAAAATATAACTTAATCGTTTTATTTTATACGGATCTCGGGGATCTAATTAGATCCGATGACCTAAAACTTTGCGCTTTAGTTTTATTATTGTCTCCCAAACTATCAGGCGAACATGATCGTTCTGCTTCTTCGTGTAACGGAAAAACTTAACGGCTCCGTACAACTAAATACCAGTGAAATGGTATGTGGCACACGATGATGATCTACCTAGAGTGATCATATACCTTGTTTGCCATGATCTCATCAAGGGGACTTGCAACCCAAAGCTGTGGAAACGCAGATTCAACTGGTGTTGCTATCGTTGGGACCGTTGGAAATAAATAAAACGAAAACGAGGAGTCAGGGGTTTGCTTTTAAAGTTTTGAACTCTGTTTAAACTAATCAGGCGTTAAACTTTTTTCTCCGTCCAAAAGCGCCTGAAGACTTCTAGGAGCTCCCATTTTGGCTGTAGAGGCTAATAATTTCATAATTCGTCCTGAACCTCTAGGCTGATCTTCATCATACACATATAGGGAAGTCCTTGGCTATGCCATATGATAACAGTGTAGCCAACTGACTTGGCTAGTCCTCAGGCGATTCGAGCATACAGCGGGTTTTCCCTTCCTAGGTCTCATCAGGGCGTCCGCTCAGCTAAGGGGTTCTGCGATCAGCTCAATCCGTGGTGACGGGTAAAATCCCGGTTATTTATCACCACGTTACGTATGTATTGCTATTCAAGGCAACCATGACGCCTAAGTCATGTACACGGCGTCGGAGCTTACACTCTGAGCCGGGCGATCCAAAGATTTTGGTTCCGCAGTGATTAAACTTGAGAGGTTTCATTGAGGAGTAAAAGTTATCATTATGCAGGATGAGACTTTTTTGCCAGAATTTCCGAAGTCAGAGGCACCTCTGGTGTAAAGGTGTCAAGAATGATGAGGCTCTGTAGTTCACTACACCTTGAGCACGGGAGCCTATCGCTCACACCAGAGGAGTTAAATAACCCGCATCCCATTTTCCTAGCAGTTTTCTCCGTGTTTAGCCAACCTGTTGTTGGTTCTCGCCATTCCTTGACCACCAGAATGTCGCGGCAAGTGGTTGTCTCTCGATTTACTTCAAACACGGTTGGATCTTCTTCATCCAGGTCTTGAAAATCGGTATCTCAACAATGAGGGGGCCTCAACCCCAGCAAGCAGCACCCGCATATCCCTTGTCTCTTGATTTTAAATAAATAAACTCCACGAATCCGAGAATCTGCACAAACATTCGCGTCCAAGAGTAAATAAAAATGCACTCAGTTAACTTTGAAGATCAACACTCATTAATGGGCGCGATCTGCTGGGAAGAATTAAGGATATATCCCTTGGCTCTTTCGATAATCCGAAAGGGCTTTGCGAAGAGTCTTTTAGAATGGCGTTTCAAATATAGCCCGTATATCGCACTTGATGAAGTACTTCTTGAATGTGTTCTCTGTAAATTGGGTCACCACCAAAACTGATTCGAATACGCTTCAAGTCCTAACTCAAGAGGTGCAACGGTAGACAGTGTGATTGAGCTCGGAATTTTTAACTGGTTGGGTGCGCTACTATCAGTGACGCTTGATAGCTCTGGACAGGCCTCAGCTTCAACCACGGTTCGTCTTCGCCATGGCTCTAAAGTCCAGTGAAGTCATTACTATTTGCCTCCACAGTCATTCTCAGGAGAAAGATGTCTTCAACCGAGTTTAAAACGTGTCCGAAGTAAAGTGAATATAATATGAATAAAATGTAGAATCATGTTTTAAAATGTGAATTGTAAGGAAGAGATTATTGAATAATTTCTCCCATTGTAAGACATTGCTCAGAAGAGAGCAAAGTGTATTGAGGGTAAAGTTTGGCAAACGACGAATTTGCGGGAATGCCCTCGGACCGACGACAAGTGGAATGACTTTATGACGCTAAGCCTAAGACGGCAACGCTGCTTGCTGAGCTTGTGATTGGAAGCTTTCAACATCAACTCCAAGTAATCAGCCGAACAAGCAATGATAGAGAACAATCTACATATAACCACTACGAGTTTATTACGATTATCACCAGCTTCCACAGATCCAGCCTTCCTGGGAATTGGTTGGCTTCTTCCGGTCCTCGCTTTGTCCTTCATCCACAGCCGGGTCCAGCTGTCAACCAGCCACATTGCAGCATGAGGCCCCTCATATCCCTCCTCGTTCTCCCTTTCTCTGCGATCACCGGCGTTGTAGCCTACGATGCTAGAGCTTACACATTTGATCCGCAACAATTACCTGTGCCTCCGGTTAATCGGGTAGTAACTCCAGAGACAGCCAGGCTTATATTAATTAGCAGATTAGGGCTGTCGGAATGTTCGACATTAGGTTCTGTCGACGAGACTGTCATCCGGGATCTGAATACATTTGGAGGAAAACAGACGCCTATCATGGAAGATGCAATGTCTGATGGCGATTATTCGAAGTTGCTACTTGTGTGGGAAGGTGTTGATATTCCTGATCGTAAGTTGCGGGTACTAATTGATCGTTCGCAGGGGACGTCCTAACTCAAGCACAAATAGTTGCCTCCGCTTCGAAATATTCCTCGAACTCTTTTACCATTCCCACTGCGCCCAATGATCTAGTCGATGGCTCGTTTATCAAAAAATTACTAGCTCAATCTTCCACAGTGCGAACCACTTCAAAACTTTGTCCCTTCGATTTCGATGTAGAAGGTGGATTCCGGGGATCCCTAATTCTGGTAGGAACCAGTTCTCTATGTGAAAGCTAACTTCGTCACTTCAGCTTGTTAACAACGAATTATAAATGTTAGTATACGAGTCAGTGTCCTTCGGGGAATAATCTCTTCCCCTCAGGAACCTCGAGATTTAGTGAAACAGCATTTCTCAAATTCCTGGCTCGAGGTGCCCGGTCCTGGGGAGGCGAGCATACAACCGCTATACTAAGGATATCTTCTGGGGTGAGCTGCAAAGCCCCTTCCAGAGTAAAATTAAATATAAAACCTTCAGCCACTAACATATCACTGTTTCCTAGTCAAATACCCCAGCTGTCCGAAAGACGGTCTTTTCAACCCTTGCGGAACTCAGCATCCTCGCAAAGGAATCCAGGCAAGAATCCACAATGATATTTGCCGATACTGTCCCACCATACCGCACCGCCAACCGCCCATACAAAGAAAGAGAACGCAGCATACTGGAACCCAGACAGCCCAAAGACGCAAATGATATGACGCGAGGCCACAAATTCCCGTCCGCCATGATGCCCTTTTGCTACAACGACAACAGAACTTGCACAGAGGCGACCAATAGCTGCTCCGGTCATGGTTCTTGTTACCGTAAATTCGGTTCCAAGGAGGGCTCCAAGGGAGACTGCTATGCATGCAAATGCGGCCGAACCGTCGTACGTACGAATCAGGATGGAAGCGTGAAAACCGTCCAATGGGGAGGGCCTGCGTGCCAGAAGAAGGACGTCAGTATTCCATTCTACAGTATCGCTGGGATTTCAATCTTGGTGGTGTTTTCTATTGCGGGAGGTATCAGGATGCTCTTCAGTGTTGGAATGGAGGAGTTGCCGAGCGTTCTTGGTGCAGGAGTTGCTGTTCCGAAGTCACAAAAGTGAAGATTTTGCTTCTTGCCTTGTGTTTTGTGGCTATTGATTTTATATTGGCGCGTGGGTATTTATTTGGCTGAGTTACCTTTTCTTGCACCTTCTGTTCGCATTTTTCATTTTATGTTTGCTTCATTGATTTACCAACATTGGATCTCTTTCTACCCAGGACTTTTCCCGTTTTATGTTTCTGTTTCTTCCTCTTTAACTGTTGGCTGGGTTTTGTTTTCTTGTAGTTTATATCTCACATGGATACCTAGATTATGGCTATATCAATATCAAGCATATAATGATCGTTTGTTTGGGCAGCTCTTTTAGTTTTTCCGCTCGGTGAAATTGCCCACCTGGAGAGTGTTGACTTATGGAGTATGAACGTATTCGCGACACAAGGAATGAACACTAGCCAACAACCAGGAAATTTACCCCGACAGATATCCATGGGAAATCTCTCTTCATAGTATGTGTTTTATCTGCTCTGACAAGTTCCTTGTTGAAGATGCTCCTGCCCTGCACGAGGTTGGAGAAGCCTGATCTATTCGGGTCAAACGGGTGTAAGATGACAACGTCGCCGTAGACTTAGATTACCAGTAGATTCACAATGTCCAGGAGATGGGCTTTGGTGTAAGAAGAAAATTGAGATTTGACTTAGCGGCATGATGTGCCTCACTGGGTAGCATGGTTTTCATTCTTAAAAGGTTCCCCCCAGGTGTGATTTGACATCACATAACTGGCGGGACACATGTAGAATCGATATGAACAAGTGGGCCAGATAATTATTAGGATTTTAGTAGAAAATGATACGCCATCCTAGCCATTGATGTTTACAATGTATTAGCGGCGTCAATGAACAGTAGTTATCATATTGATATTCTTCAGCACAGCCCAGTCACCGGCTCTCAACACAGCCGTCTTGGAAGCCACTCAACAAGTTACATATGTCTTTCATCTGTGCCAGCTGAAAAGTATATTGCCCTCGGCAGGCAAAATCAGTGGCACTGGCTTCCAGCTATGCGTATTATCAGATTTGGCCGTCACCACAGATGAATGTCTATATGCTGGCGAAACCGTAAGAGAGTTGACATAGGCTCAATTATGCCCGATTGACCTTAGTAACTGTTAGGGTGATACGCGTAACTGTCCCCTTGTTTTCTTGCTTGGGAAGCTTTAGTATTAGCCTCTATACAAAATGTGGCGTTTCCCCCAATAGGCTATGAGCATGGCATGTTGGCGTTTAATGGCATAAACTACATCCCGGACTCTTTGTTGAAGCACGTCGGGGGAGATTGCCATGGTTGCGGTGGAATCATGGACTATTGATTATTATCCACATAAGAGAAACTGGACGTAGCTCAAAAGACATCTCAGATAGCCAGCCCTGTAGATAACGCGCCTACTAGATCTAACAAATGATGAAAAAGGATAGGCAGTTTTGATTTGACAATCCTGTCGCTAGGTTCATCAGTGCTCTTCGGGCAAGTCAGGGACAGCGTTTTTGAGGAGACTTCTTCTTGTAACTCTGCGCCATTTGAAGATTCAACATGGATAGATTATGCCTGGAAGTGCATAGTTAAGTAAAGTGAACAAGATGATAATGTAACTACGTTAGTGAACTGCCATTATTAATATTGAGACTAGGATTGGAGATTGTAAGGACTGTTTGGATGGACATCTACGAATTCTGTTGATGGACACGAAGTTAATTTATATTAAAACTACCTTAATTAGTTAACTTGTTAGCGGTGTTCAAGCTGACTAAGCATGAAAAACCCTCCTGAGACATCTAACTTCTAAACTACCCGAGTCAAGATAAACTCAAGTGTAAAAATAAAATCTACCGAAGAACTTCACCCATGGAATGGAAGGGAGGCAAAGAGTGCCAAATTCAAAAAGCCGAAGTTCCTCGCTGCGCTATACTTTGACCGAAGAACTATTCCAAAATTAGTTAATATATGTGGGTAACTAACCTGATTATCTGTTGCTAGGCACGGGATTAAGGGTAGCTGCAAGAATTGAATAGGAAAGGTGTCCGTGCAGAACATAAAACTGTAAAATCAAGGCACACACACATATTTACTTTTGTATTTCCATTACATCACTAGGCCCCAATAATCAAATCACCCTTCATTAATTCAATCTTTCCAATAGAAATCAATGAATGCAGAAGTCTGTCTGCCCTCGTATTATTATTCCTTATACTTTTCGTGTGTATGCAGTCAGCGCATGAGTTGATTCTA
The DNA here is from genome assembly GCF_000150735.1 of Paracoccidioides brasiliensis. Taxonomy (NCBI): domain Eukaryota; kingdom Fungi; phylum Ascomycota; class Eurotiomycetes; order Onygenales; family Ajellomycetaceae; genus Paracoccidioides; species Paracoccidioides brasiliensis. Next base: position 1,269,906 of record NW_011371360.1, read on the forward strand.
CAGACGAACCTCGGTTGAAAACATACTCCTACAAAAGGAAACTATACATACAAGTAGGAGGTACGGAGTAACTAAAAGTGAAAGTGCTCGTGCTAAGGAGCGACTAATTCTAGAATTCCAGAACTTACATGAATTCCAGCCCCATAGAGGGGTGGCAATTACATGTGGAATAAGGCCCAACGCGAGGTTTAACTGAATGGTATCAAATGTACCAATCAGGTGTCATGTGAAGTGGACCAGATGACGTGCCCCATTCTTAAACGGGGTCTCAACGGATTTGAGGTACCCTCGGTGGGATTTGAACCCATAGCCTTTGATTTCCCACGCCAAGTGGGCATACAGTCGGTCGGATGTGGGTGCGTGCTGTTGTTGTAATTATTGCTAAGAAAATTCTGACGATAACTAATGGTCAGTATTGACAGGATATAAACTGCAGTCATATTCATACTATTTACAGATATAGGTAAAACAAATATCATGGAAGTAAGTATAAATACAAAAATTAATATTTAATTAATTTTATATCTATAATTATTAAAGTTTTCAATGATATCTTCGTTCTCAGCTATATAAGCTTCTCTCGCTATGAATTTGAGCTGTTTTTCCGTCTTTCTTAAATGTAGGAATCTCAGAGATATTTTAAAAATTATTTTAAAATTATTCTCATTCAAAAACACAAAATAGAAAACAATTCACTTATTAATCTTAGAATTCAAGCATTTTATAAAATAAAAATAAAAATCTGAAGATGTGCAATCAGTTAATCCTTCATTCAAAGAGGAAAAACAATATACTATCTAAAAAAAACCTCTTTACTTATCCTATTTGTATAAATCAAAACAAAATTTTTCGATATTCAAAAACCAAGGATCTTTATATGAATAATATTCCTTCTTGATAATTAAACTTAATTAACCACACACCATTCTCTTTAAAAATTGCGAGATTGTCTTAAAATGTAGGTCAGGAGTATTCTACATGTGATCACGTGTTACCGGGCGGCCGGGACAACGACTAATCCGTGGACGCCCAAACACCATATATAGCGTGGCACGTGAGGAGAGTAGCCGTAGTATCCACTGTAGAGAAATTGAATAATTGACGCCGTTTGACTGCAGAATCCCGGGCGTGTCGGTCGAAAGGGTAGTTTATTTGGAGCGTTTGACGGACTGGATTCAGGTAACTAAAAAGGTTGTGGGTATTAGTCATCTTTGAGGAAGCGTTTGCCTTGCTTGCCTCCTTCCATGCGTCAATCAGAGTTCAACATGCAGCCACCAATATACTCAATGATGCATGACGATAAACTAGTGAGTCGGCGCGGGTTTCATTACGAAACTCTCGAGGCTCCCCTACGGGAGGAGAAAGAAACACTGACCATCCAACCACTGAAAGGATGCTTTGCTCGTCCCATTTAAACATTTGTGCAAAACATGACCTGTGACTTTCTAGCCATGTGAATGCAATGGTGTAGAAAGGCATTTTTTTTCCATCAAGGATCTTGCATAAGAGGAGCATTGGGCTTGTGTTGGTGGCTCTTTTGGCGTTTGTTGGCTTGAACCTGTTCGTCCCATCAGGAATGAACCGAACCAGCCCCAGTCGCAGATTCGCGGTTAGGCTAGACGGACCTTTAGAAGGCTCTCTCTCTAACCATTCAGATCCCCCAGAGTTTAGCCGATTCCAAGAAAGAGGCAAATCTTCTTCCCCCTCCTTTCAGGGTCTATATGATTTAATGAACAACATCGAAGCGCTGCTGTGACACCCTCCCTGCCTTCTTTCGTGATTTATAGAGTCCCTTGTTTTTTAAACAATTCTGGTTTCCAAGCAACACGCGCAAGATTTTCCACCGGGATCTCGGAAGCTTTTGGGATGTGGGAAATTGAGTTCTGTCCGGGACGTCGGGATAAACTGAGCCAACAAAGGTTGGTTCGTGGAGATGAGAATTTAATGAGGACGGGGCGGGCTGTTGTGCACAGAGAACCTTCAGCGAATAATGCTGCTCTCTTTTGTCCTTCCTCTGTGAAGGCTGGTTATTACGGCACAGGGCAAGGGCCCTTTTAACAACAAGACGACCAGACTGGGCTTGGGGGCAGCTTGAGTTTGTCAGATGCATATCATTCTTAGAGCCAGAGAGCAGTTGAAATGAATAATAACGCACACTCTGTTTATGCGGGAATTGTGCCTTGGCCTCCATGGGGTAAATTTCAACGACGGATCTTGAAGTTCCGCAAACATAGCTGTAGTCGTGCAAAATCTAGATGCCTGTGTGTAGCTCTGAACCAGCTGATGTTGAGGTGAAAAAGGTGCTATTGGCATTAGTGGCGGTTTGGGTGAAAGGTTGTTCTTTCATGCCTTTTCCCAGTCTTTTTAACTCTAACAACTACTTCGTTGTTTTCTGTCCACGTTGGCTGGGGCTGTGCCGAAGCCTATTTCGAGGTCACTGGAGTGGCTCTGCACCAGCCCCAGCTAATAATAATTAGTTTAAGGTTCGCTCCAACCTCCATTTCGCCCACACGACCCCAACACTCACCTCCACATCATCCTCATCATCCAACCATCACATTGTAAAAAACTTCTTCCCAATCTCACTCTCTCCCATCTTCTCTCTCAACTGCCTCAACTCTCGCAGAACCTCCTTCTTCCTTAACTAATGCTATTCTCCTCACCGCTGTCTATCCCTCGTTCCTCTCTATCCGTCTAAGTCGCCCCCATTACTCCCTGTTGTGCTCTCACAACGTCCCGTATACCCGATCGTAGCATCCATCCGTCGTATTGCTCCCTAATTTCAGACTCTGTCATCGAGTTTCTTCACCAGTCTCTTTACCAGTCTCATCTAACGCCCCAAACGGCCCCGCCACTCATCTTATCGACAGACTGTAAATACTGTACAGAGCTGGGATTCAATCTCGAGGCGGATATAACTGAGCTGCGGTTTAAGTTGGTTGTATGCGGTTGGACTCCGTTTGACTCAGCGCCTTGGTGACCTTTATATACGATTTGATCTCCCCCTCCCGCCTGAGATCCATATTTCCTCTTGGTTTGGATACCTACGGAGCCGTGTCGACCTCTATATGTACCTTCTACACTGTTGAAGAGTTACTATGACATACGGACAACTTTGGATGGCTGAATACCTACCTATACTTTGACTGAGGAATGGTACCCTAGCGTGGAGTCTTATTCTGATATCACTCACTGTACCGCCTAGACGCTCTCACAATTCGTTGGGTCAGCAGTCATGGTGACCAGTACTCCTACTGCGACGTCTCCTATCGGGGTAACTACCAGCGCTGCCTCTGGTGATGGTGGTGGTGGTGGTGGCCCTACAAGTTCTCCTCTTCTCTTTTTTATTGCCCTAGGTTTCGGTGTGGTTTTCACCAATCTCTGGTAAGATTTCACATAATCAATTTTGGCGGCATCAGACTGGCATATCTTGATTCTAATTTTAGAGTATTACCTGGTAGGATTATCGTTGGTGTAAAATACTGTTTCAGATACAACCAGCGGAACCGACAGATACGAGCTGAAGACGCTGGCGAACCGATTGATCTGGTTACTGTTCCAAGAACTCACCGGCGGCGAAGGGAAAAGAAGCTTATGAGCATGGATGAGGTCAATTCCCGCTTCCCTCTGATGAAATACAAGGCCTGGCGCGCCTCTCGTGCGGATGAGGGCCTCCCAACATTGGGAGGAATCCAAGCGCCAAGCAGTCGACCGGCGAGTTTGAACGAAGGTCTTAGCATCAGCGTCAGGGCCGCTGCGCCCTCTGAGAGCAAAGGACACGCCGCTCTCGCAGATCCAACAGAAAACATTGAATCATCACGTGAAACAAAATTAGAACCGGAGTCAGAAAGTGCCATTTTGCCAGCTGAGCAAATGGAAATTAGGACTTCAGGGGTTGAAAGCCGCTTTTCCAGTGAGCATCTGAAAGAATCGTCGGGTGGTCTAGAAGACGACGATGACCACGACGAGCATATCAGCAACGCTGTTCCTACGGAACTACTTGCGAACCCGGGCGATACCTGCGCAATCTGCCTTGATATTATCGAAGACGACGACGATATCCGTGGCCTGAGCTGCGGCCATGCATTTCATGCATCCTGTGTGGATCCTTGGCTGACTAGTCGTCGCGCATGTTGCCCACTCTGCAAAAAAGATTATTATGTTCCCAAACCGCAACCTGAAGGCGCAGAAGGGACCACCCAAAATATTTCTACCAACCGCAGCAGACGTGATGGTAATCGAAATAATGATATTACAGAACCGGAACGTGCCTTTATCGGTGACCGTGGAAATCCATTCGTATCTCGCCTTGCGCTCCCAGGACGGTTCATCAGTGTAGTTCCTGCAGATGAACGGGTTTCCAATTTCCCTAGGGCTACGTCTGAGCCAAGGCCACGACGCCAACGACCCCCAGCGCAACCCAATCCTCCGGATAGCACGACGAACTCTGGTTCACCTACATCGTGGAGATCGCGGCTAAATTCCTTCCGCTTTCCGTCACCATCGCTTCCCAATATTCGGTTGCCAGGTAGGAGCCGGAGCGCAGATGAACCGCCTTCAAATGCATCTATGCAACCAACGCCACGACAGCTTGAGGCAGGACCTGCCTAGTTAATAGCTGTTTTCCTCTTCCAAACTAAAACCACCACCCTGGCAATTGGACACTCGTAAATGTCGTTGCGATCGCACCCTGTTGTCACACCGCAATGTACCATTTATAACGCCGAATCTGTGCTTCAGTGACCTCCACGATGTATGGCTTTATCATCCACTTCATGGTGGGCATGCATTTCAACCAGTACTGCAATTCTGAACCGCAACTCAACATACATCTTACGCCTTATTCCGATTCACTAACCAATCCACCATCCGCTCTGTACTCGGATGGAGCAATTAGACTAGTGACTCCCTCCTCCAAATGAGGCAACCGGCCTATCAACCCCCAATACCCCCACACCCTACGGCTATATATACTTCTTTCTAAATTTCTCTGTTCTAGTTTTCATTTAGGCGTTTGAAGGGAAATGGGAGTTACCCGGTTCGGGTATAGGTCTTGTATAGGGCACTTATGTATCTGTGGGAGTTTTAAAAAAAAATTTGGTCCTTTTTAACTTCTTTTGCTTTTACCAGATCGGATGATATAATATTTTATGAGTTGATATGGAACGGGCCAAACCCATCGGCCCACCGACGCTACGCAAAGCACTTATATATATGTATCTGCGGCACGCAGGATATAGCCATTTGAACATGTTACTCCATATTCCCCCATACCATTCCAGATGTTTAGTTTCCAGCCCCCAAATTTGCTCCTTCCTCGGCGCTCAATTTGACTGCATTCCCTACCCACCTGTTTATTTTATGAATGATAGCAAGCGCTTGTATATGTGTATTGCATTTTATTTGATCTAGCTAGATAGCAGCTAGCAGCGTGTAGCATTGGCAGCTATGCTTTTTATAATGATTTTTTCCCCTCCTTTATCTTTCAGCGTCTATACTGAAGGCCTGGCATCTCCCTGTTAGTGAATACTGTAGCTTCCTAATCACGCCCCCCCCCCTCTCCCCTACATGTATAGTTTATACTGAGAACTATGTTATGCTTTATGAGGTTATGAGGCTCTTTAATTGAAATAAGCTATGAATAATATGTTAACAATATCTCTGTAGCATCCAGATATACCTAGATGTTTTTGTGATACATATAATTTATAATCAATTTTAGATCAGGTAGAATATTTGAAAGTTAGTTATAAAACAATAGATTTTATTAATATTGATAATAAACTATAAAGAAAGTATAGTTATTAAATATATTAAAATTTAATAATGTAGTTTAAGATAATAAAAAATTGAATAAATATAAATTAATAAACTATTTTTATTAAAAAATTAATTATATTTTTAATAATTTTTTTTATAAAATTTAATAATTAAAGAGGTTTTTTTTTATAAAAAATATATAAATTATATTTAATTAAAATTTTAATAACATAAATTAAATTAAAAAGTTATAGTTTTTATTTTAACTAGTTATTTATAAATTAATATTTAATTAAAAATTAATCTTTATAGTTATTAATTATATAATAATAATAATAATAATAATAGTTAATAATGACTAGTTAATAATAGCCTTTTTATAATTTATTTAAAAAAAATTTATTAATAAAATAAACACTTTAATCAAAAACAGATATATAATATTTAAAAATATAACTCATAGTCTTGAACAAAAAAAAAAGTATAAATATCTTAAATTTAAGACTTTTCAATCTAGTGTTAATATAGCAATTACACTTTTTGCTATAGCAGAAGAGACATCACAATATTACAGCCTTTAGCACAGTGGCATTTAAGCAGTTCTGTAATTTGCTAGGACTTATTCATATGAATGAGAGTAGCAGAAAATAATGAGCCACTGGATGCAGCATGTTTTGGGTGGATTCTAGGTTAGACTATAGACTAACTAAGCTCTGAGATATCACACAGCAATGCGAGGGGTGCGTTGGCGTATACAGATTAGCTGTTGCCCCGGACAGCCGTCTCACGCGATTAGGCGTATATAGATGTGTTATACTATCTGGCAAAAGAGCCCAGTCGCCCGTAGTCTATACTGGACTGTGGAGGTTGATCAGCCCTGAAACTGGACCGTACCACCAGACTGTGTTTTGAGCCAGGTAGGTATCCGGTCATATGCCCGATCCGTGCGTTGTGTGAGTGAAAGTTTTGAAACATTGCAAATGCTGTAAAGCTATTGGGCATGCTGTTTGGGGGTAAATGCCCGAGCCTGTGGCAATGGGTTCTAACAAATAATCTTTTTTGAATGATCTGAAGTCCTCGAAAGAAGCTCTACTTATATATGTACAGATACAAATCGCATACCTTGTTCGACATACCTACCCAATCGCATGGCATCATAAATTTCATGACTGTTCCTGGCTTGCGGCTCGATCAAAGCAGTGACAAGCACACCAAAAGAACAATGATCGCATAGAACATTGTTGTCGAGAGACCCTGCGCAATCCTAGATGCTGCAGATATTTTCCCCGACAAATCTCTATCAAACCCAAGGCTCATATTCCACATCGGTGTATCATTCACGGGTTTCAACATGTCGTCCGACCGACTTGCATCAACGGAACCCAAAAAGCCAATCCTTATTGGCCCTGATATCAGCCCTTCCTCGGGAATGCTAGGTGGATTTACCTGGAAAAACCCATCAATCGTCAATGATGCGGACCTGTTGTCGAACTGTCCGCGAAGCTGTGGCCCTTTGATAGTTTCGTATTTGAGACGGTTGCGTCTGTTCCGCGGTACAAGGATAGCGCCCGCGTACAGTGTTTGACTAAATGAACAGCTGGTGTGGTTAAATTTAAGATTTATCCATGGGTTGCTTGAGGATTTAGGATCGTAATTGAAGGCGCCGGCAAGGGAGAAGGCGTTGTCGCTGGTGAGGCTGGTGGAGATGTTCCAGGTTCGCTTTGAGTTAATTGGAAAACCCAATCTTGGATAATCACTGTGTGGTAAAGAATGGTTGTAATTTGTCAGTTATTATTTTCTTGCTTTGTTGGCCTTGTTCAACTGCCAAAAACTTAAAGATGAACAAAATGACCACCGGGCTGACTACTTACGGCAGGGATGAAATCCTGAATGGCAGTCGTTCCCAACGATAATAATCTGTATCTCTCTGGGTCGTCAGGTTTATTCCTCTTTGCCATGGTGTGAGAACCATCATGATAGGATTTTCGTCGCCTTGGACAGTCTTGGTAATTGCAAGTACAGCATCATAAGATATCTCGAGAGTTTGGTCAAGGAAAGCAGGACATGGCTTGTCATCGTCATCATCTTCGGTCGTCCAGTCCACTACAGTCATTTGCATGGTCACGGTGCCATTATAATATCTACAGTCATTAGCCAAACACTACAACACAAACTCCTAGATCTCCATAGCATTAGGTCAATTTTCATGCATCCCGCATGAAAATGCGAGAAAAGAGAAGATTGTCTACTCACGTTCCACGCCATCCATAGAGCCAATGGCTGAGGCCGGTGATATTTTGAGGGCGAAAGTTCCCGTCCTCATTGGAGTCCCATAACGGATCATTGGAACCTAGCACTGTGCGTAACAAACCCAAGAGGAGAAGAGCTGGAAACAAAGAGCACATTTTCAAGGCTTGTGGCGTAATGTCAATGCACCCTGCTATTGCCAGATAGACGCCAAAAAGTCAATTATTTCATCTTGTGATGACTTTTATGAAAAGACCGAAAATCCGGGCTCCCTTCTACTTTTATTTGCTTAATCTGATTTGCAATTTATTCCCTCGTACCCAAAGCCCGGGGTGACTCCCGAGGTCGCGTTAGAAGCGGGTCAAGAGCACGAAGGAACTAGTTGACCCTCAGTAGCTGTTAACTTGCACCAATTTGCCGAATTAGCGCTCTTGTTCCCGTTGTATTCGACAGAGTTTAGTTTCGCCAAGTGATCGTCCAGTCATGCCAAAATTTGACCGGGCCATGCAATACGAGTTGTGGAATTCTGTTTCGGTAACTTGTAAGAGTTTTATCAAAAGCCCGGTGAGAACGGAGTCCGGGCTCTGACAGAGGGCAGTTTCAAACGGTTTAAAACAAAGAGAGAAAGGAACAAGTCGTCGCTGATGACGGAGATATATCTTGAAAGAAGAAAAGGGGATAGCTATATTTTGATCTATCAACGAGATTTTTGTTAAATTATCTCCTCAATGATGGGAGAACTGCGTCCTTTATGCCCTGCAATCATTGAACAGTGCCGAGGAAGGGTTTTCATTAGTTTTGGACTTCCTTGTTAAAAGCACAGTGGACTCCTGTGTCGACAATATGTCATTGCTAAAGCCTCGTGTATCTCGTGTATGTTGGATTACAGATATTGTGAATCCCAATCCGTAACGGACATAAATCAACGCAGCTCAGACTTGCCTTTTAATATTCCATCAAGAAGTTTCTGCAACAGAAAACACTCTGCCTTAGCCAACGGAAGGAGTATGGCTCAGACGGGGTTTTCTGCCCCAGGAAATCTAGCCATCAGAAGTATCTGTTTATTGTCATCATTGCTGCGTTTGATTCGACGGGTTTTAGCAGCGTAAGGCTTGCTAGAGGAACTGAAGCCTTGGCAATTTGGAGTTATATGCTCCTGCCAATAGTTGTGAGTATCATCAGAAAGATGACCACAAGTGGAACGGATACTTTAAGTTAATATCTGTGTTCCTTTGCTTCGACCGCTTTCCATCTTAGCAGTTCGAGACCCGAACTGTATAGCCCGCTTTTTCTCCCGAGCGACATTTTTCATTCCAAGTTTCCACGCCAATAGCCGGAGGGATCTCTTCCCTGGCTCCAGGGACTGCTCTCCTCCTCCTGACTCTTCGACATCGCCACAAATACCAGATGGGCTTGAGGACATGGCTCCAAATCCGCACTTCTCCCAAACAGGGCAGGCAAGTGCCCAGGCCAGAAAGTCGTTATCAAGAAAAGGGTATCTAACCTCACGACCCCAGTGGGATATAACACGGTCATCCCGTCCCAGGTTTCGTTTGCTAAGCCGACCAACATCCAAAGCAATTTCATCTACAAGACCTTGGAATCCATGGCGACTGAACGCAGTTTCGTGCCTTGTATAGCCTGCAAAAACTTCATCGGCTCCAAGTCCAGAGAGCAAAACTCGCGCTGTCGTTGTGTAGGGTATACAACCAGAATAATCTCCCTCATTGGTAATTTCTCCTTGTCCACGTGATGCAAAGTACAGTGCACATGCAATAGACAGATCCATTTCCGTGTTATGAGGGCGCATCAAGCGCCTGACTTTCTCTCGATGGCTTAATGTTTCTGTATATGGGATGTTGATAGCAACAAACCGCCAGTGCCTGTTGAAACAGACCCGCTGAAGCTCTGCGCAGGATGATCGCCCAGTAATTCGATCTGGACAGGCTTCGTATGCGGACAGAGTTGGAGACTGTGATTTGGAAGCCACAGCAGCCGCTGCTACAACCCTAGGGTTTTCGAATGCTACATTAAGAAGGTCAATCGGCTCATCTATGGGGAGGATGTCGTGTGCTAGCCTTGCGAGTATGGTACAGTCAAGGCCTCCCGAAAAAAGGACTGCTACTTTTGTTTTGTATTCTGATGAAAAGAATGGTGGTTCGGGAATATTGCTGAGACGGAGTCTTATTGACTCACGGAGGGTGACCTCCAGTGTCTCTATAGATGGGCAGTTTGCTTGAAGAAGTGGAGGAATTTCTTCCATAGGTAGAATTTTGTTCATGAGTGGTATAGGATTTCTCTAACGGATCAATTAGCTGGAAGTTTTCTAAAATCCATTGCCGCGTAACATACTATCTGAACCTGATCAGTGCTAGTGGTATCTCCATTTTCCCAGCCCAAACTCTTCACGTTGAATATTGAATGCAAAGAATTCGACGTGGAACCTCCAGAACCGGAGCTTTGTAAAAGGTGGGCAATGTTGATCATGTGTATGCCGTCAGTGTCTACTTCTTCGAAGTTCTCAGATTGGATTCCATCACAGACGCTGCAAATCTTGAAGTTCCCGGCATTGTCCCATCCACTCAGTAGTGATCGTCTTCCCAAACAGTCTCTTCCAAAAAAAAGTCTTTGCCGATATCCATCGTAGAATATAAACGAGAATGGTCCAGAAATGGCGCCCACAGCATTAGCTACCTTGGCTAAAGATTGACTGTCTGTCATCTCAGATGATGATATTCCATTTCGGTAAGTTGTTGGTTGCACAGCCTCGAGAAACAATCGGAAGACCCGTTTTGTATCATTCCCATTGATGGGACTACTGTGGATTTTCCACGCTTCCCCGTTCCAGCACAGGACTGACCGGCTGGCGGCATCTACAAGGGGTTGAGTTTGGACATAATCTCCACGAAGAGCGAGGACAGTTGAAATAAAAGTTAGACGAAGGGAAGATACATTCTTATCGAGATTCTGGCCGACTTTTTTGGGGTGATCTAGCTGAAATGAATGGGTCTTCACAATGTCCGGACCCCTGTTTTGCAGTAAACGAACTGTGTCCTCGTCAGGATATCCATATCCCGCAGCACTCAATGAAAAGAATATACCGCACATGGCGATTTGGACAGTGGCCCCGTCAGGCGACCGCACCAAAGGAGCGGTAGTATGAAGGTGGGATGCATCGGACCCGTCCAAAATGTTTGGAAGTTCTGAAATCAGACTCGGTTCGGAGCAATAATAATCCGGAGCGACCGAGTTCCAAGTTCGTACGAGTGAATCATGGAATCAGTCATCCTTGGAACAAAACATACGCCTTGACTAGCTATATACGGAGAGGAAGTTCTGGAAACACTCAGAAACGCCAAAGAGCGGTATCTGAAGGGATTCAGCTAGATCTCTGCGCATTTCGGAATGCGCGTTGCACCTTGAATTCTCTCCGCACGATAAACGCTTTCCGCCCCCATGTTTAGCCTATGTCTTCTCCCGAGCCTCGAGTTTGCCCTCCAGGAGGCGGCGACCATCGGCGGGAAGAGAATCAACAGCCCGATTCTGATATTATAGAGCAAACAGGCTACCTGCAGATATACGGTTTAGAATCGAAGACCCATCCCTCTCTGGGCAACAATGAAATCAATACCGTTCAATATCAAAACAGCACGATTGCAGAACAACAAGAAGAACAAAGAGAAGTTGATAGGGATAAAACCGTAGACATGGCAGGGGATCCAGCGGAAGCTGTCTCTCTTGTGCCTAATAATGACGGTGTTGATCTGCAGACATCTGCCCACGAGGTAGAACGATTCACGGTTTCTTTTGTCCAAACAAATCGCAGCCGACCATCTCCACTTAAAACAGCTGTTACTTCCCTTTCGCCATCACGACTCCAGAAGGAAGAACCTTATTTGGACCCCACTCTGAAGACCCCACAAGAACCTCAATCGCCTTTAGAAATGTCATCTGAAGGTGCCGAAAACGACCTTCCACAGGTCCCAGTAGGGATCCAGGGTGAGGCGGCTGGGAATCAGGCCGAGGGGGAGGGCCGAGATAGTGAAGATTCGCAGTCAGAAATACAGAGCATCATGGATCAGTTTGCAGATAACGCTGAAAACCATGGGCAGGGAGATCTCATGTCTCCCAGACTTGAACTCGCCGAACAGTTTCTACCCGGACAGGCACATTTCCCGCCGCGCAAGTCGAGCCTAGAGCCTCTCTCGTCACCAGACAATTCCATCGAAAACCGTTCTTCTAATCCATGGAATTCTTGTTCGGGATCCATTCAATCTATTGGATCCCATCAAGCTGTCATTCCTCCAGCTGTACCATCTAAGTCTCTCCCCAATAAGTCACAAAAGGCTGTTGGAACGGAGCTAGCAAGTTCTTCAAATTCTTCGTCCCGTCTGCCGCCGCCTGAGCCAGAACCAGACCAGCCATTTGATTTCCATCGTTTTCTCGAGCAACTCCGTCATCGGACCGCAGATCCTGTAGCCAAGTTCCTTCGATCTTTTCTAACGGAGTTTGGCAAGAAACAGTGGATGGTTCATGAACAAGTGAAAATAATTAGTGATTTCCTCGCGTTTATTACAAACAAGATGGCGCAGTGTGAAGTTTGGAGAGAGGTATCTGACGTCGAGTTTGACAACGCTAAAGAAGGCATGGAGAAGCTTGTTATGAATAGACTATATTCACAAACGTTTTCGCCTGCAATACCACCGCCTCTTACTCCCCCTCGGAGTAGAAGCAAGGGCAGAAAAAAATATTTAAATAGCCCGCAAGGTCCTGGAAGAAGGGGACAACACCAGGAAGATGTTGAACGCGACGAAATACTAGCCCAGAAAGTCCGGATTTATAGTTGGGTGCGGGAAGAGCATCTCGATATTCCCCCGGTTGGTCCTAATGGGCGGCGGTTTTTGGCTCTTGCGCAACAAGGTACGGACCGCACGAAATGTGCTAAGCCAACTTATGTTGCTAACCGATTCTAATAGAGCTTTTGAAGATCAAAGGTTACCGCGCTCCCCGGGACAAGGTCATTTGCGTTTTGAATTGTTGCAAAGTGATATTTGGTAGGAAGCTGCTTGTTGTTCACCAATTGGAAAGGAATCTAATCATTGATAGGTTTACTTCGAAACGCGAAAAGTGGGGATACATCGGCGGATTCGTTTGTCCCTCTCTTAATATATGTTGTCTTGAAGGCAAATCCTGAGCATCTAGTCTCAAATCTCCAGTATATTCTGCGGTTTAGAAACCAAGATAAGTTAGCTGGCGAGGCGGGCTATTACTTGTCTTCTTTGGTATGCTTTACAACAGAAATTTTGCCTTCTCATCCGTCTAATTAACCTTTACCCTTCTAGTCCGGTGCCATCCAGTTCATCGAAACACTTGACCGCACCAGCCTTACCATTAGCGACAAGGAATTTGAGCGAAATGTGGAAGCAGCTGTATCAGCCATAGCAGAGCGGAACGAAGAAACTGCTGCTCCATCACTCCTGCAACCAGAGAAGTCTGCTCCCAGTGGTCCTGAAGTAACACCCCGAAATTCCACAGAAGGAGAATCCTATACAAGACGAAAAGATACTTCCCAGCTTGGTAGCAGCGAAGACAATGTCGCTGTGACAGGACTATTGCGGACAATCCAGAAGCCTCTTTCAAGCATTGGCCGAATATTCTCTGAAGAAACAGATTCTCAGAGTGAGAGGGAAGCAACGCCTCCACCACAGATCCTCTCCCAACAACGATTGACACCTGTAGGCATTTTTAATACGGGGCAAGTGGATGAAAGACGGCCTTCAGCGGAGAGACATCGTGGGAGAGACGACATCACCTCCTCCCAGATCAGCCAACTTGATGCCCAAGAAGCTGCCGCACGCCAAGCGAGTGCAGAGGCCGCAGAAGCTCGCCGCATACAGCGGGCGGAACATAACAATGTAGTTGAGTAAGTGGCGCATCTAAGGTGTTTTTTCATCTGCACTGAATATGGCTAATCGGACTCACAGGACGCTGTCTGGGATGTTCCCAAATCTGGATAAGGATCTCATCGACGACGTCGTGAGGATGAAGGAAGGTAGGTGAGTAGGGACCAATTTTTTTTTTTTTCTCTCTGTCGGTGTTTTTGTCGCAGGACTGATTTGTATATTTCCTTCGTTTCCAGAGTTGGTCTTGCTGTAGACGCCTGTCTGGCGCTCAGTGCAGAATAGATGCCCTGACGTGCGGCTTCAGTTACTTCAACATATTTAATATTATACCAACCCGCAATTCTATTCTTTGTCCTGTGTGGATCCCACGTGTTCTTCTTCTGTCTTGCCGACAGGGAGCCTCTCGGTTAATGGATCAAGCGAGAGCGGCGTGTTCGTTTTCAATGTCGTTCAACAGGGAATAGAGGGGAAAGCCGCCATTCAATACAGAGTCCATATGAATGTTGTGTACAGTACAATACAAATAGAAGCATATCATGAATGATTTGAAGAGGGATGTCATTTGCGTTCATGTGATAGCAGCTCAGATATATTAAGACTACTAATAATGTTCATAGACATGGCCATTTTCTGTGCAGCAACATAACATAATCATGTCCTTGTTGGTACTAATAAAGATTATTTGTTGAGATACTGGCTGAAACATGCTTTATAAATAAAGAGTGGTGGATAGTCTGTATATGTTCCCGTATTCATTTATTTGTTCTTCAAGTGTCTGAATAAATGTCAGACCCTGTTGTACCTGTACTAGCATATTTTTTCCCTACAAACTCAAACAAAGCGGAATACCAATTCCACCTCCTCAACCAGGCCCCATTGAAGAGCAAGCGAGTAGTCCCATCTATATGAAGACTTGGGCGACTGGTAAATTTCATCGGCATGACCAGAAAAAAGAAGTCTCAGAGTGGCCTGAATCCAAAGGGAGAATCGGTAGATGGTGCAAGGAACAACCCAGTTACGTCCACCACACAGACAACACTGGCGACGCCGTCAGCACCAATTCATTCGGTGTCATCCAAGACACCACCAGCAGCTGCGTCAAAGAGCTCCAAGCCAAAGACTTTTGAGCAATCAACTTCCGCTTTGATAATATGCCGCAACAAGTATGTCTATTTGATACTCGAATATAGTTGAATAATACGTCCCCAATTATTCATCCATCCAGCTGCAGCCCTTCGTCCAATCTATCCCATTTGGCAAAACCGCCTTAGCTAACCATTAAGACACTGGCGCTATATCTCCTCCTTCCATGGTCCATGGCTTCAATTACCTCCAGAGGTCTTAGAAAGCCTTGCATATAGCAATTATGCTTCCCCGCGCCCTCAACCCATTGACCCCGCGGTGTTCTTCGACCTCGTGAAAATTCGCCGCTTGATCGAGGAAGCTACCGATCTAGCTGTCCGTGCAGCCAATGGCACCACATCGTCCGCCCTCAGCAACTCCCAGAACGCGATCAATGGACTATTAAGTAGTGGAAGCAGTACAGTGCTGGGAATAGGCATTGGTGGTGGCGGCGGAACGGCAAGATTGAGCAAGGAACGGAGGCACCGGATGCGGGAACATGCCACCCAGAAACTCTCCCTAGCATACCATCTGGATGAAATTGCGGCAAGTGTCGCGACAATGCAGTCTGCTTCTGCACTGGAAGAGGTGGCCAAACTGGTTCTGCAGCGCAACGAGCAGGACTGCAATGCCAAGTACGTACATTTTTTTCATGAGAAGATTCCGTCTCGGTCACTGGCGCAATGCACCAATCTGCAACCCCTGGACGAGGTGATTGCCAGAAGACCACGCGAAGGAGCCTTTTACAGAACAAGAGCGGTTACAAGAGTGTTTATGGATGACTATGTGGGTGCTGCCAGAGATCTGACGAAGGGTTTAAATGTCTGTCGACTACAAAGCGCCCAGCACGGGACAAGTCGTGTTGAATTGGAGAAGAGGAGAAGAGGTCTATTGCCTAGAGATTTCAGATATGATTTGAAGGTGGAGGAGAAAGACCAGCCCAGCAGCTTGGAACATCAACTCGTATTTCATCGTGGGGGGGTGTATCTAACGATTGCGTGCCAGAACATCAATTCTGCGCTGGATGCACTAAGTATCTGGCAAAAGGAGCAACTGTTGAACCCGAATCTGGAGGGAGAGGACAACGTCTTGTCCACCTTATCCCCTGCCGGGAAAGAAGCGTATCGCCGATGGCTCGAAACGCGTAAGATGGTCAAGTCTAATGCCAGACGTGCTCTGCGAGATTACTTGAAGTTCCTCTCCAATTTCGATTACACTCCAGGCCTTCCCGCTGAGCTCGCAGAAGAGTTCCTTCGCAAGGTTAACATTACATCAGGTGCACACCACAAGTCGGGAGGCACTCGTACTCAAGAAAGCCGGCTTATAGAAACTCTTCGCATGGCTGGGACTAGTCCATCTCCCGGATCTCCTACTTCTGAAGGCCGTGGAGGGGCCCCAGCACAATACCAGCTTCCTCCCACAGAAATATATCCAGTATCTGTTCTGTTCTCCGAACAACCTCCGTCCAACCTCCCTCCTTTCCCTACCGACTCCCAAGCCCTGGTTCGCCCCCAACCAAACGGGTTGGGAATATCACCCACCCATGCTGACGCTGCACTTCTCGCAAATTGCGATTGTCACGAGGCCGTAACCTACCACCCTCTGCTGACCGATGCGCTCCATTCTGTCCTCCTCTGCCACGCTCTCCTGCAAACCTCTTCCAAGGAACTCCTCCGCCACGCGCACATGGTTGCACGGCTAGCCCGCGTCTGTGACGGCTACCCAATTTTCCTTGCCCCCCGCTCCCCTGCACGAGCAGACTGGATCGAAGTCATGCACCGTGTCGACAATTGGCTGGGGCTCAAGCTGACGTGGGAAGCCCTCTGCGCGCCAGCGCCACTCCCGGGCCACCACGGCCACCCCAGGCCTGAAAAAAAAAGGACGACGGAGGACGAAATTCAGGAACGTCGCAAATATGAAGCGATCATGGAAGCACTATCGGACGACCGTGTGCAGGATGAGGAAAGTTTTCTCGCATCTGTGCGGGCACGCGAGAAGAGGGCCGGGGAGCAACGCATGGAGAGCCATCCTAGTGTCCCATATGCAGGTCCTGCACCTAAACGCTGGGAACAGGAGGACGGTAAAGAGTACCCAATCAGCACTGAGCGGGCGGAATTTATTTCACGCTGGATAATTGAGGCGCCAATGTCCTCGGGTGACGGAAAGGGGAAAGGGAAGAGACGCAAAGGTCGCGCTACGGTGGATGAAGTCGAGGATGATCCTTCGCTTGAGGATATCTTGCATGAGCTGACTATTGGAGACCATGACGGGCTTGGCTAGACACAAGTGCAGATGGCAGATTGGATGACTGGGTCATGTTTTCCTTATATATGTTGCTGCGTGTATGCAGTGACGGCTCCGCCAAGCCGCTTGTTTAGTTTTTGCTGTATATTATGCGCATATGCACAGTTTGTTGGAGGAAATTGATATATACAACATGCAAGTGTATGATCTGTCAGGCGTTTGCAATTTAATAGACTTTTCTTCGATTTTGGAATAACCACTGCATATCCATTATCATATGTTTTGGCTTGGAGGAATTTTGATCTCTCTGTCTCTCCCAACCCCCCACTCCTTCTTTTCCATCTGCAATATTTACTTCATCGGCAAAGAATGCCCCACTCAGTTTAAACTAGGTAGCATGGAAAATAAGGTGGACTCTGACGTCAGACCGCCCCACCGCAATCGCCATCAACCAGGCTGCTGGCGTTTTCTACGGAGTAAATAATGAGAAATCCCGCTCGTGAACTTGGATGTTTCTCCTCCCTGAACTGAAATAATGTTTTCAAAAAAAAATTTAAGGGGCCAAATTAATTAATTAGGCAATTGGTCCAGGTACATTTTGCATCACTTCACCAGAACCTGTTTACTTTTTGCCCTATCTTTTTTTTATTTTTTAACCTTTTTTGCCTTTTGCACCGCCCCCCAACCAACAACTATAAAAAGACGAGCAACTCTCGCCGAGAAAGTTACCGGCCGGCTCTTTCATCATAACAGAGTTTGGATATTAATGCCTTAAAATAGATTTTTGGTTATTCTACCCCAAATTTTAACTCATTCAATCCCTCCTTTTTCACAATGCCCATCCAACTCAACCCTTCCTCGTCGTCGTCCTCCTCCTCCAACACGATCACTGGTGTTTCATCAACCTTCTCTGCATCAGATCAACGGGGGCAACAATCTCATTCGCAGTCACAGCAAGCACAGCCAAATACCACATTGACTGCGGCTCCACCATCTTATACCTCCAGAGAGTCTGGAGGAAACGGGCAATTGAGCCAGGAAGATGCCGACAGACTATATGAGGAGCGGATGGAGGATGAGTATGCGAAAAGGGAGGGGGGAGCTTGAGGGGTTGGGATATTAAAAGGCATTTTGTTAAACATTTGGGGGTGAAGAGAGAAGGAATGGGAGGAATGGTCATGTTCTTCTGCAATATTTTGGGTTGGTACAATCTTCTGTCGAGTTCCTTGGTACAGTTTAGCTCTAGATCTCAATGAATAAGAGAACACAACAAGTAGTTAGTTATTATATCTTATGTAGATAATAAGCTGGATTCTCGAAAACGCATAGCAACATCCTGCTTTGGCCATGACATCAAAGTGCTCTTCCCAACAGCCAACCAAGATCCACGCATTTTTCATACTTCGCAAATGGTAACCAACAACGGGGACCTGGAGAGGAGCCCATACACGTAGGAAGGAGAAAGGAGCTGGTAAAAAGGGGCGATCGTTGTTGTCGTAGTCATATTTAACCCTGGCGTTCCTTGGATTATCAACTAACTCTCAGACTTTGTCCATGAAACCTGCCAGCTGACATTCCCAGCGGTGCTGATTGGCTGCGGATACCTTCAACAACTTAATTACCAAAGCTGCAACGTTAAAACTACGGCGGTCATTGACATCCGCCGGGTCGGTGGATGGTGGCGACTTGTTGGAAATGCGGAAGATTGGAAAACCAAAGATATAAAATACAAGGGGGGATGCCATTAAAAATATCTATGGCGTTATCGAAGAGCCAAAGGCGATTGTCACACTCTGCTTTCGCTATAAACCATCTCTTCATCTCTTCATATCTTCATCTCCTCCACTCTCTCTTCTCCACTCGCCTCCTCCCATTCACACAGAAATAGCCTGTTCATGGTGGCTTCCAACAGCTCTGTGAAAATAGACGCATACCCGATTGCTTAGCTTATAGTACATCTGCTCAATAAGACTTGAGAGACCCCACAACACGTCCTTGTTTTTCAGAGTCTTGCTTTACGATAGGCTTGTGAATCAATCCACTGTCCCCACGCACATAGTTTAACGGAGAGAGAAGGTGTACATACGGTCTTTTTCGTTTCTCTCAACAGAGAATCTTTTCGTAGATGGCACCAAACAACGACACAACCCGGTCAGGCAGTGAACAGAGACTGAAAAACCACATGTCGAACGAGGCAATGAGTATGTTTCCCAGCCATTCTTCTTCCCCCTCACCCCTCAACCCTTTTCCACTGCGCGCGGCTGGGCAACTCGAACGCTCACACAGGATGGATCTACAGGAGAGCCCCTGCTTTCCAACGGAAATGGAAGATGCGGGAGACGCCTCGCCGCGAATGGCGATCCCGAAGCGCAAGATTTTACAAGATATCAGACGCTTCCATGCGCACGTACCCGAACTAATGATTCGGATGAGAGTCAAAACTCGCGCAGCCGAATCAACCCGCGAATAATATCAGATGCCATATTAGGCCTCTCGGACGGTCTTACAGTGCCCTTTGCGCTCAGCGCGGGGCTGTCAGCTTTCAATGATACCAAAGTTGTAGTCCTAGGAAGTCTGGCGGAGCTGGTGGCTGGGGCTATTTCGATGGGATTAGGCGGTTATGTGGGTGCGAAGAGTGAACTGTAAGTTTGAATTTGAAAAAAAAAAAAAAAAAAAAAAAAAAGGCATTCAAGTTGTGTGGGTTTGTTTCCGAAGTGAAAAAGCTGACCGATGCCCCTTTGTGATTTTGTTAAGAGAATCATACGAGACCACCAAACGTGAAATTGAAAATCTCGTCCAATCATGCCCGTGCGAGACCACAACTATGGTCCGAGAAGTATTTGCTCCGTACAGTCTCCCTGATCATCCAGTTTCGGAAGTGAGTTCGACGTTGCACAGCTCGCCGCAGCAGCTGATGGAATTCCTCCTTGCATTTTACCATAAACAACCCGCACCAGAGCAAAACCAAGCTTATGTCTCCGCTGTTACACTTGCTCTGGGATACTTCGTCGGTGGCTTTATACCCCTTGTTCCTTACATTATCTGCCATCAGGTAATTACCGCCCTGAAGTATAGTGTAGGCGTCATGGGGATAACACTGTTGGTGTTCGGGTATATCAAGACTTGTATCGTGCGAGGATGGGGAGGAAGGGATAATATATTTGCTGGTGTCAAGGGCGGAGTGCAGATGGTTCTGGTCGGGGGAGTAGCCACGGGAGCGGCGATTAGTTTGGTTCGACTGATCGATAATACGCCCCAAGGAGGTTAGAACAACATATATTTCTGAAGCCAGGGAGGTTATACCAGATTCTGTTTCTCCAATTCATTGCTTATGAATATATTAGATATCTGTGATAATTGCAAGGTACTGTGGTGTTGCATTCATCAGTTCCATTATGCATGTCGAGACATACTGGCATACGTAAATTCGCCCGATCCAAAGTTCACGATGACAGAGCTTTCATAATTAGCCCCTTTGCCCGCTCTGACATCTCAATCTGTAAAGCCAATTCATGACCCTTCTCTGACATTTTCGCCCAAGTCTTCTTCAAAATACCCACAATTTTCTCCTCATCGTGCTCCCTTTCGAATTTCTCAAATTGATCATCCAAAAACACCAAACAAGCCACGTCCTCCAGAACCTGACACTCTTCATCCCGCTCCATATTATCTTTGCGAACTAGTGCCGCAGCGCGTTCAGCTTCATCTGAATCATACCCGCAGCTGCGACAAATCTCTTCAACTAGGTTTGCCTGTCGATTCTTCAACGTATTCCTCCAGGCGAAGTAACCGGGTTTGGTCATTGGGTAAGAGGACCTGGGGACTTCCCAGCGCCGTAGATGTTGAGCACGTACAGCTAATCTGAGGATTTCGGAGGCAGAGGGTTTGTCTTGCTCGAGATATTTGGTCATTTTGTTTGCATAGTGCAGCTCATATGGGACTTCAGAACAGTCGACAAAGACGATGTTGGGGTCTTCATTATGTGCGTCATCAATGCGCGCAAGCGCTTGCTCATATTTAGAGGTCATTGAGCTGACCAGGTACTAACTAGTTACTGCTGAGTGGGCGGGAGGGTAGATGTTGAAACGAACGATCATCGGAGAGGTGTGTAGCTAACTGTTAGTTATTTAATTGTTTGTATTCTTGCAGCCGGAACCGCCAGAACAGAAAGGCGTTTGGAGAGAAAAAGCCCCTGCAGGCTAAATATGATTGAGCAGCCAATGAGAAAAGGAAACTGGGTATTGTTCAATGCGAGCTTCGTGTCATCCATAGCGAACAACAACTGCCAACATCTCATCCCTTCACGACCCTTTTTGTCGTTTTCGCTGCTTCTTCACCGGTCTCCGCAATCGGAGCCCCCGGGTGTTTGGCGGAAACCCTCAGAGATGCTTAGTCATGCCGCAAAGTGGCGGGATGGTCAAGTTTAATGCAAGATTTCGGCAATCCTTAGAGAAATTGACTAAATGACTGCTCTGCTTGGGTTATATCTATGCTCCCCTTGGTGCATCTGACATCGCCCTCACTACGGTTTCTTGAGGAGGGGGGAAAAAAAATGTCCAGCACCGATTCGCAGAGATATCTTAGTACGCGGGGTACATCGTACGGGGTACGTGGTCCAATCTAAAAACCGCTGCTTATGCTGTCATATATTGTTTCTATCTGCGTTCAATATTCAAGGCAGAAATTTTCAAGGCTAACATGGAATGCCGTTTTACCAGCTGTCTTTCGAAGAGGCTGTGTTGAAGGGCCTCGCTCCAGATGGCGGACTTTTCATTCCTGAATCCATACCGCAGCTACCAGTGGGCTGGGAGACGAAATGGAGGAATTACAGCTTCCAGGAGTTGGCGCTTGAAATCCTCTCTCTGTATATTTCACCGTCGGAAATCCCTTTGGAGGACTTGAGGAATATCATAAACCGCAGCTATTCAACTTTCCGATCGCCAGATATCACCCCCCTGGTCACTCTCGATGACTCCAAACAATTATACCTTCTCGAGCTCTTTTGCGGCCCGACATTTGCATTTAAGGACGTCGCTTTGCAGTTCCTCGGAAATCTCTTCGAGTATTTTCTTGTGCGACGAAACGAGGGCAAGATTGGAAAGGACCGACATCAGCTTGTTGTCATCGGCGCCACGAGCGGAGATACTGGTTCAGCTGCGATATACGGTCTGAGAGGGAAGAGAGACGCCTCCATATTCATTCTTCATCCAAAGGGAAAGGTAACCCCGATCCAGAAAGCTCAAATGACAACAGTTCTTGACCCCAATGTCCATAACCTGAGCGTTGAAGGGTCATTTGATGATTGCCAAGATATGGTCAAGGCAATGTTCGCCGATCCTGAAATGAACAAGGTCCACAAACTGGCTGCTGTAAACTCGATAAATTGGGCGCGCATAGTTGCTCAGATGACCTACTATGTTCACTCTTACTTCTCCCTCATCCGATCTCCAACATACGTTCAAGGCAAGGGTGTACGATTTGTCGTACCGTCGGGTAACTTTGGTGATATTCTTGTAAGTTATCCCACCAGAACCCGGTCGCTGCACAATATGATTACGTTTTTATTTTTATTTTTATTCAAATAGTACATCTAACGAAGAAAATAGGCCGGCTGGTTCACAAAACAGATGGGCCTTCCCGTAGAGAAGTTAGTCATCGCAACAAATGAGAACGACATCCTCTACCGATTCTGGAGAACCGGTCAATACACCAAGAAACCCGTTGAAAACGGCGCCGCCAACGCGCAAGCAAGTAGCGTCAAAGAAACGCTTAGCCCTGCCATGGACATCTTAGTGTCAAGCAACTTCGAACGGCTGCTTTGGTTTCTTGCCTTCAAAATCTACGGTGGAGACCAAGATATCCAGAAGCAGCGGCAACAAGCTGGCGATGTCGTCCGAGGATGGCTTGATGATCTGAAGTCCAAAGGTGGCTTCAGTGTTGAGCCAGCAATCCTTGATGCGGCCAAACATGATCTAGAATCAGAGCGAGTCTCTGATTTACAAATCATAGAAACAATCCGTGATGTATATTGCTCTTGCTTCCCTCCACCCCCAGCTAGCAGCGGAACTAGAGGAAAAACAGGCGGATACATTCTTGATCCACACTCTGCTGTTGGAGTTGCCGCTTCGCTCCGGTCTATATCTCGCAACCCTGGAACCCATCACATTTCCCTTTCAACGGCGCATCCTGCGAAGTTCGCTCATGCGGTTGACTTGGCGCTGAATGGCAAAGAAGGCTATGGTTTTGAGAATGTCCTTCCTCCCGAGTTTGTGGGATTGGAGAAGAAGGAGCGCCGTGTGATTGAGGTTCCCGCAGGAGAAGGGTGGAAGGCTGTGAAGAAAATTGTGGATGAGAAAGTTGGACTGTAGAAGTAGGAGAGGATGGCCCAAAGGCGGTATGGGAAGCGAAAGAACAATCCAATGAATGTTTCGGATACACTTAAAAAAACCATATCTATATACTCAGAGGCGATGAAGTACACTGTGATAGAGGAAAAGGCTTAATTACATCGTAACCTTTAGCAAGTTTGGGCATCTCGATTTACAACGACATAGAGAACCAGAATGCCCATCTCTGTCATTCAAAATCTGGCAGGGACATTATAACTTGGCAAGGATTCATGAAATCATCCCCCCTCAAACACGCAAAACCGATCCCCATAAACAACCCCTTCCCCCCCCAACGCAATTAGTATCATCGTTCTCTACCCATCGGAAAGTGAATTTCTTCCTCAGATTTCCTTCTCTGCTTCCCTTTCGACAGCCTCCGCCAACTCTCCCAAGGTATTAAATCGCCATCCAAACGCCACTTTTGGATTCTCGCCCGCAAGGTACTCTACCACGTTGCCCCCCATCCCACTCTCTCCCCCCTCCCCTCGCGCTATCCAAGCACTCTGTAACCCATATTTCTTTGCAGGCTCATGGTCGTGGAACAGACTTTGCGCAACATGCAACACCTGATCCTTCTCCAAGCCGAACTCTGATTTCACATGCGATAGCAAATAGTCAAAGTTTTTTGGATTAGGTTTATAAGACCCAACATCCTGCGCTGTATATACGGCGTCAAAAAACCGTTCCCCATCCCCTAGCCCTTCATGAACACCGCCTAACGGTCCATGGAGGGTTCTCTGGAAAGAGACGCGATCAACGTTTGTTAAGGGTACAAGCTTGTATCGTTTCTTCAGTTTGCGCATCGCCTCAACCGTATCTGGGAACGCAGGCCAAGTGCCAATGCTAGCTCCAAAAGCGGTTCCCTCTTTGTCCAAAATGGAGGATGGATCCTCTCCACCAGCAGCAGCTGGGAGGGCTTGTAGCTCCTTTGCAAGGGCTTCATATGAGGCCTTGAGAATTAGATCGTAGGTTTGCCTTGGGTTCTCCGCTTGAAACGCACGTTCGTACTTATTCAGAGAGGAACACAGAGCTAGGGGATCTAACTCTGACAGGTGCGAATCCGGGAGACGGTCGCTGAGGGGTTTAAGGCTTTCGATAATTCCACTTTCCCAGTCAATCAAGGTGCCATATATATCGAATGATAGGAGCTGAAATGATGCTAAGGGTCGGTTGGACGTCATGATGGGGAATGCTATTATCTGTCGTCAGATGATAATGAGCTACCGGATTCTTTTTGCTCGTGAATGAATTCAATCGGTCGTATATCCCCGGTAACTATATGACTGTAACTTCTGGTAGGTAATCGTTGCATTCGCAATACTGAAGGATGCCGCAGTCAAGGAGGCCGAGAACAGCGAGGAGAAAAATGTGATCTATCTTCCAGAATTTCATAATTCCGGGTAACAATTCCAACCTCGATGGACTTCACCTTGATATTTTCCTCAGTCCATTTGGAGGTTTATTTTATCACGACGTGAGACTACGTGGGGTATTTTATCCCGCTCTGAAGATAACAATCAATATTTCAGCAGGAGATGAACGCCCTATGACATGCATTGTCAAGATGGATCTTAAACCTCCTCCACTTGTGACCAGCTTTTTGGCCCTCCTACCATACGAAAGTTGATTAGGGTCATAAATAAGAGGGCGTTCGCTGTTTAGCGCCACGTCAATACTAATGTGAAGCCATCAGTTGAAGCTTAATTAACTAACTAGTTATCGTTAACCTGGGATCATCCAATTTCATCTTCGAACATATTCCATGCGAGGTCAAGCCCTGATACTCGGAACCAAAACAACCATATTATCAATGTTTCTATTCAAGTATAGTTTACTCCTCAAAGGAGGTCTCCAATTTGGTCATTGACATCTGAGTTTTGCGATTTTTTGTCTCTCTTCATTTCACGCGAAGGATGAGGTGGAAGCGCAAATGTTATGGCGCCTCTTCTGGGATTACCAGGCCAATGAGGAGTTAAATGACCAATACCTTGCTCTTCTATACTCTCTTCCCCATCATCTGTTGGACGGTGTGAAACTGAACCCTCTGTGTTCATCGTTCGCCATTCGCCGTATTTCCTGAGGAAATCGGAAAAAAAATCAATATACGATGAGATCAACTGCCAACCCTGCCATTTCCTTATATATGTCAGGTTCAATGTTTATGGAACTCCTCCTTACCAGCCACCGTTTTGTCGATAATCTCTCAGTAAAAGTTATGGAAACCATAACTACCTATTTACTGAATCTATGTCCACATGTCTATAGACAAAATTTACAAAAAGTCATATTACACCCAACGCCCGCCTTCAACAGATACCCCTGAAATATGCCATCACCACGATTTTTCAAAATTTTGAGGCCTGCGAGCTTAAGTACGAGTGAGTTTTCTTTTCCTCTAATCTATTCCGAAAGTTGCTATTGATGGTGACACTAGTGACGACCAGATATTACGACATAATAATCCAAAATACTGTCAGGAATACTGCGTTCTATAAATTACAATCCAGTGTCCTTTACAGATAGTTAAACTACTCTGGAATTCTCATTGCACGGGGCCGTATATATAGCCTTTTCACTGCTTCTTATTGATTGTTGACTCCCAGGCTCTCTATATAAAGCTCTCTATATAAAGCTCTCTCAGAAACCTCACCTTATATCTACTTGTTTTCAAGTGAGAAACACCTAACCATACAAAATCAATTCCTCAGCGAGAAAGCGATATTGAGAGCAAGCCAAAAAATGGCCACATAACCCCAAATACAATCGAATTCATCTCCCGAGATGTGTTTTCCACTTTCTTAATTCCCTTTCTTAATTCCCTTTCTTACCTTGAACAGTGCTGTTAACTATAGATCTATTGAAGTCGATAAAATGTCGTGCCAAAAATGTCGCTAGTCACGACTAAATCCTCACTGGAGGAGCGGCTTTCTCAAAAAGTGGACTGGAGCTTCCTGTGTCTATGGTGCAGGTGACCGCCGCGCGATTCTCCTTCGCCTAGGGAATGGAGAAGAAAGTTAATTTTCCATAGCCAAAACGAGAGACAGCGATGATGGGCAGATTTAGTGGTCTATCAATCCCTTGCACTGGGTCCCATATATTTCGAGGGAGTTCATCATTCTGAAAAGGCGCCTGAAAGTTAAGTACATAGTGAACCTGCTACAGGACCTCCAGCGACTGCGAGTCTAGTCACAAGTGATAATGGATTTTCTCCTGTGGGACAACATCGAAGAGGAGCCCGTATTTCGTATTCTACCACATAACTACCACCATCCAAGCATGGCGACTTTGCTCGCTACGGGGATTGTGGATGCAATAGTGGACCCCAAGTGGCGGGAGATGCGCATTGCGATCAATGGCAAGACTAGAGACGATATCAGACTTGAACTCTATGAGGAAAAGAACGGCCAGTGTCTATGGAACGAAGAATACGGGAGAATTGCTGACCCTTTAACTCAAGGGCTAGAGAAAGTTTGTGGACAGCTGATTGGTTCTTGTTGACGTAGTTACCCCTGGGTTTTCTTATTCGTAGCTTTTCTGTTAGCGATCTTCTTTACACAGTCGTAGTATTTTTAACTTCGGATCGTCTGGTTCCTTTT
This sequence comes from Paracoccidioides brasiliensis, assembly GCF_000150735.1. Taxonomy (NCBI): domain Eukaryota; kingdom Fungi; phylum Ascomycota; class Eurotiomycetes; order Onygenales; family Ajellomycetaceae; genus Paracoccidioides; species Paracoccidioides brasiliensis. The sequence goes on from NW_011371360.1 coordinate 1,297,167, forward strand.
TGGTGTTGCAAATTCATCCATAGGTTTCTTTCAGCAAGGAGAATGAGTTTTGTTATTTTCTACTTTACCCCCTTACTATTCTTTTCGTTGTGGATTACCATGCTTACATTCACCAGGCTGTTCACAACCATTTATGCTTGAGCTATTGCAGTGGGGGAGTCTGTTATTCGCGGTGCGAGCGACACCCCTCCCTCCTATGTTGCCAGTGTGTGATGACAGGTTCTGATACACACTCTTTAGACGGCCATGTTCTTCCTCATCACAATTTTTAAGTCAATCCTTAATGTCTATTTAGTTGCTCCAACTACCAACTATGCTCGTGCTCGCTCCTTTAGTATTGTGACATACTTCTCTCTATCATCTCCTGATGGTTTGGATATCATTTCTTGCTATAAAATATCCACCAAGGCTAAGTGGCCAAATGGGCATGGAACTTAACCCCCCTCATTAGGGCTTACATTGTCTTGATCCAGGTCTCCAGCACTGCAATTTGAATGACCAGAATTGAAGAGTCATTTCCTGGACCAACTAATCTTCCGTGGGGAGCTGATAAATTGCGGCGTAGGCGTCTTAGTTGGCATGTTTGTCCGTCAACACAGCCATCCGTTTCCTCGGAGGAGAAGAGGAAGTCAGTGTGCCATTTAGTTACCTTTTCGGTCAGCAGAGGTTATCTAAGACCGAATCAGAGAAGCTGTGTGCAAGCTCTGATTTTGCCTGTCCACTCGGCAGGAAAACCTCGACAGCCATATGATATCTATGAATAGCGATGTTATTGAATACCAAAACTATCATGCCTAACGAACCCCTCCGTTTTGAGATGTCCGCGCGTACCTTCCGCTGTGGAATCTCGATATCTCTCAAGCAACAATCGCTCCAGCAATAGATAACGACTATTACGGGTTTTTCTGTCGGACGATGAAACCACTGATTAAAGAGGGACGTTTTCAAACACAGCAGTTGATTGAATTCCACAAAGCCCTTGTGAAAGCGTTGGTTGGTCATGAAGGCAGTGATGCAGATGTGGGAGAGAAGTTGGGAGACACGTTCAGATGGGTATTTGTAGTTGTGGATAAAGAAGATTGGGAGGCGGATGGGGCGTTGGTTATATGTCTGGGTGAGAATGTTGCAAAGCTTGGAATCGACTGCAATAATGGCGAACCGGTGGAAGGGGAAAGCGACTGGATAGCATATAGGATGCCGTCAAGACCGTGATCCATGATCCGGAAAGAAGGAAAGAAACAGCGCCAACCTTGGAGGAGTACAGGGAGAAGAAATTTGCGATATAACTTGCTGGAGCTCCACCGTCTCCGAAGCAGCTCTCCCTCAAAAATTCTGAATGGGGCTTGTTTGTCTGGAAAATATCAAAAACCCGAGTCTCAGAGATCATGATGAGATAACCTCCTGCCAGTGAGTGACATTCGACAATCTCCCAAATAAACCAGCCGTATATTCTCAGGGAACATGCTGAACTGCTTAGTTCTCCACTTCATGTCAAGGTGCATCCGTTCCACTCATACACTAGTCCTCTACCTGTTCCTGTGCTAGAGCTGCTAAAACTCATGTCCAGTGGTTCAAGCAATCAACCCATCTTGAAGGATCTAGAAAAGGAGCCGGGTAGGAATGATGGCCAGGTTTCAAATCAAGGCAAAAGAAGTAAGATATTGGGCAGCTAGAGTGACTGAACAATATCTTTCTTTCAATGGACTTCTTCTATATTATTAAGTTTCCTGTTCTGTTGTTCTTTGAAGTGACTAGTTACAGTAGTAGTGATCAAACGGAATGATTTTCTACTCGATAAAAATAGCGGTCATAGTTCACGGTTAAGTTCAATGCAGATATGCTTCCTGATATCAATTTTATACCATAGGAAGGTAGAATTCATGGCTGCTCTCAAATCAATACTCAACACTTGAGCCGGGGAGCTTAATGGCCGCTGACAGCTGAGAAAGGTGCTAAACGGTTCCGCTTAGCATGAGACTATAGAGAGAATGGTGAGACCGGGGAGGGGAGGGGGTGGAAGGGTTTTTAAAGGAACTAATAGCTGATATTCCCATGTTTAAACACTATACTGGTTGCATGTTAACTACATGACGCAAGACCCCCTTCATTCATTCCAACATAATGCATCGAACACACCTGTTGCCGATAAGCAGAAACGCAATACAGGAAAAAAAAAAAAAAAAAAAAAGGGAAATGAAACAGAAAACTAACAGTCTCGTACTATGAAACAGGTTTCGTGGAAGTATTGGCCCATACGTATATATAGGGCTTGAGAGAAGGGGAAGGTATTGAGTAGAAGCTAGAAGTTCAAAAAAAAGGGCGATTGAAGTAACATAAAGCGGGACAAACATGCAGGGTTTGCAGGGGAATAAAACAGAGACGTAACATGGTTAATTGAGTTGGTTTTCTTTTTTTTTTTCTCTTTTTCTTTTCTTTTCCTTTTTTTTTCTTCTTCTTTTCTTCTATTTATTTTTCTTTGTTTTTGATCAAGGAAAATAAAGGCGGAGTAAAATGGAAAAGAGGAAGAAAAATATCAAGGGAATTATAAAATAAATAACCCGGTCATATGGAACGCCGCGGCGGATCATTCCATAGCTACAGGGGAGGAGAGAAAAAAACGGGTGCCCTTGATTGAAAACTTCGTATAAAGTAGAGGCATGTCGTACAGAGTAAAAAAAGAGTAGATTAATCAGAGGGCATAGGATGGAGAGGTAAGAAAAAGCAAAAGGGGAAACGAGACAAAAATAGAGAACAGGAAAAAACCAAATAACCGCCCCAGTGGCATATCCTTGCCAGACCTTGGGTTTAACCCTCCAAATAACGCCGATTTGATCAGGCGGGTATATCCAGCACCACCATGCATATTTACAGTGGAGGAATGGGTAATAATAAACAGAAACCAAACATGTTACAACGAAATGAAAACAGACCATAGACGGATGAAAATAGAAGATAACGAACAGATAAAGCAGGGGAAGAAAGGTTTTGACCCCAAACACCTACAAAAAAAAACGCCGATAGTAGTTGGAACCACAAACTTTTTACCGTGAGTTCGAAAAATTCATGCTGCTCATTGTTAGTTCCGGGTAATGTCATCGGGCGCCAACGCCAAACATGCCGACACCGTAGCTTCCGCTTCGTTCAGTGAGGGTGGGAGACACTCCCGAAATGTGATCCTATCGACAAGATAAATTAGATAGGTACACAAGGGGGGACGGAATATCTGTGCCGCAGCTAGGTGCTAGGGAATCTAGCTCAGTACCTTTTTCCTTTTCTTCTTTCCCGACCCTCGTCCTTCATCTTCGCCATTAGAAAATTGCTCTCTTTCCAAGTCCGCATCGTCATCCGGGAATCCCTCGCCATAGCCGACGAAACTGCTGTCATTATAACTGCGCTTCTTACCTGTGCGCTTCGGTCTTGTGTTTTCAGCAATCGGAGTTGATACCGACGCGGTTGCACCGTTCAATTGGGTTGGATGACGGATAGATGCGGGGACGGTTCCAGCAATTTTAGCCGTGGACGGATCTGCAACTACGAGGACCTTGGATGGCTTCTCATGACCTAGCGCATCTTCCCAGAATTCATGATTGGGTAAAATCCCTGCATCCAATTTCATCGCTTTCAACTGTTGTTTGAAGAAGGACGATTCGGGCTCCGGGACTTTTATATCCTTTCCATACACCTTTTGGTTTTGCCACTCCTCTTCTGGCCATAATGTCAGATATCTTAACCCTCCAGTTGCTCCAGGTTCGGCCTTGACGGGTTTATTTCTTCCTGCTAAACAAAGACTTTTAATTTTCCCTTCATACGACTTCCTTAACCTGTTTATCTTTTCGCCCGTCACGGGGTCGGTCCGAGCAACAGACGCAGCAACCGGGCCTAAACCGTAGAGTGATACTAAATCTAAACTCAGATTCGGGCCGGATGCGGTATAAGCTAGAGTGTTCAGGTCGCGTTAACATCAATGATGCCCAAGAAAGAGATATCACAAACCAGGAATAATTTCTAGAAACGGTATTGGACTTGAGAAGTCAGACAAGACAGTGTCTTAGGGAGACCTTACAAGATTTGCAGATATGGAAAGCAGTGCCTATATCTTGCTGGAGGGCTGACAGGGCCAGCCGTTCTTCTTGAGACGTTGAAGCCACTCTGTAATCCAAATCCATTTCATTTTCATCAGAATTTTCATGTAGACTGCTTTTCTGCCGGTCATGGTCAGTTCTTCTGTGTCCTGGTTGATCAATATCAATGAAATCCAACCCTCTTTTTTCCCCAGTCGACGGTCTTCCGTCCTTCTGAGAGTCTGCTGTAGCGTTCTTGGAGTTGCTTTCTGGATCATCCATGGTGCTGTTGGTGGCGAAATGACCATAAACACTGCTTGCGGGTGTGGGAAATGATGTAGTTGACGTTACAGTGGGCTGTTGGGAGACCTGAGTGGACATTGCGACGGAGGATGGCGGAGAGGAGAGTGAGGTGGATTGGGTTTGCGCAGGTGACGTTTCAGTAGTAGAGAAGCTCGAGGCATAGTTTTGAGCACTGGCTGACATCAATGGAGGGGAGGTCGGAGTATGGGGTGTTTGGTCTTTCGGATGATGCTGCTGATGCAGCTGATGCGATTTGGCCCTGTCGGCTGGGGGCGAGGAAGGTGATAGAGGAGGGCCGGCTTTGTAGGAGGATGCCAGCGGTACGAAGGACATGAGGCCCGAACGATGTAGGAAAGATAACAGTGTGACCAGTAGCCTACACCAGCTGCTATAATGCTTGCGCCAGACACGTACCGAATCGATGGGCCCGGTAACGATAGTTGTTGGATGGCGAAAGCGACGGCTCAAAGGACCGTGAAGCGTAACATAGGCTGACCTTCAGCGACGAGCTATGGGGTCCACATGCCAGAATTCAGACAGCCTCTAACACTTGTCTGACGGTGTCGTGTCAAATACAGGAGACGGATGTGCGATACGGATGCTGGGCTGGATGGTGGATTGACGCCCGTTGTTCAGTGAGATAGAGAAGACAGTGGAGGTTGAGGTTGCTGGGATGAACGGCGAAGTGAAAAGGTCACGTGTGACTGGTCGCCTTCACCCGGGGCTTGGCGGAAGAACCAAGGTTGGAGCTTGCATCGGCATAACTATTAGTTATTGTTTGTAATGGGTTATATCTCAAAAAGAGAAAAGAGGGGACTTAGAAGCATATTGCAAGGAGGAATATATATATCATAAAACTATATTTCGCATACGAAGCGAAACACTTATATCGAATTTACATTAGTCCGGGCGATCAAGGTTACGGGGTCCAGTTCGAGCCCACATATCTAAGTCACGTGATAGTATTTCTGGAAAAACTTAATTATTCTGCATGCACACACATTCACACTCAAAATAAAACCGTAGTGAAGTAAAAATTATCAGAAAGTTATATGGTACCAATAGCATCGTAAGACGTTGAGATGGTATATTAGTCAACATAGAATTTTATTTGCACGGTGCACATCCGACTCTTGGAAGATGAAGCAGAAAAAGATGAGGAGGTAGGATATCGAAATAAAGAACTCTCCAAGTAACTTCTCAAGACACGCATAAACCACAGCCTGAAGTATCATGAAGCAGATTTCGAAGAACGGAACAAACTGAGATACATAACAGGGAAAAAAAATAGCAGGTTTTAATCGACGCCGAAATCCTCCTTTTGACAATTCGTCAAGCAGATTTTGAAACACGCACACGCGCATAAAAGGTATATATTCAAAAACGTATCCTTCCGCCCTTCTGATAACAGAGAAAAAGTCGAATCAACATCACCCTGTACCAGTTTTCAATGCAAGATAAATAATAATATAAAAGGGAGAAAGAAAAGAAAAGAAATAGAGAACAACACATGCCAATGGAAATGGAATCGAAGTCATCTCATGGCACCACATTTATCACATTGGACGAAACCAGCCCTCTAGGCGAATTCGCCAACTAACCAGCAACAATTGTATTAGGAAAACGCACTATCGTTCAGAAGTGTTTGATAGTTCAGAAGTGACAACCCGAATTTCATGGAATTTCATTGTTGTAATAAGTCGTAGATTCATCAGGGCGGTATGAGACTTCAGGAGGATTTTGAACTAGATTTTCCATTAGTTCTATCTGTTCTTGCTGACTGAGACTTCGTCCTTGCCAATTTGCAGGGTACGGCTGGTTGAAGAACTGTGAATATTGATCCCCAATCGAGCCCAGCCAAGACATTGGGTTAGCGCTGGCACTCGGGTAAGAGAGATGGCCTGCGGTGGTGGAAGTAGGATTATAGTTAGGATCCCAATGCTGCAGACCTGGAAGCACTGAAGGGAATGTGTTGTATAAGGAATTTGGATCGAACTGTGTATCACTAGGGTTGATGGATGAAGGTCCGTACGATGTGGTTGCCACCGGCTCCGTAGCTTGGGTTGCTTGGTGATATTTAGGTTGTGTCGGATAAGGATTGGATAAGGTAGTTGTCGTTGATGATTCGGGTGATGAGTTTCGAACGACATTCATGGAATAAGGCTGTGAAGGATTAAAATGAATGGATTTCGGCTGAGGGATTGGGGAAGACCCGTCCGGCGTCACACGGTCTCTGGTTGTTGTATGGCGAGAAGAGCCGACAGAAATGGTAGCAACACTAGAAGGACTGGACATAGGTGGAGGAGTCGTAACATCATGTGAAGATAACGGAGAGGCCCCGCTGGGTGGTGAATGCACCACAAATGATTCGCCAGTTTCATAGGCTCTGAGACAACCCGCGATAAGGCTTCTATATAGCTGGAGTGCAGATTCCACCCCAGGCCATCGCTCAGCACTTACTGTGATAACGGCTAGGGCAATTGAAATGTGTTCTTTAACCTCTTCGATAGGATGCTCCTGTCGAATTTCGGGATATGAAAGTGACCAGAGTATGGTATTCAGAGCCATGAATACCGACTGCGTGAAAATCCAGGTCAAGTCCACAGAACTCGTCTCAACTTGATTTCTGTGCATTCTAATGTTGAATATAGATGCATCGTAACACTTCCTCGCAGCATTGAGCGACGGTTCCGGGACTTGTGGAGATGGTCGAAACATGAATACAATCATTGTGTTCCGTCTTCCTTGGAACCTTGATGTGAATTAGCTGCCACAACTTAAATACCTATTCATATGGGGGAGATAACCCGGAGCACAACTTCTGCACTTACCACAGTTCACTAAGTCCGCTACCTTCATCGTTTTTGGGACAGGAAGCAACCCAGTGATCAAGTTTCGCTAGCATGTTAGTGAACCACGGATCGTTGTCATTTAGAGGTGTATTGCGCTTTTTGAGATACAAAGTTCTCCGGATTTCGGCCTGGAGTAGCCTCATTTTAAAGAAATGGATTGCAATGCACTTCTTCATTATAGGTTGGCTGCCTGGCAAGATACCCCCGCGTGTGATGAAGCGATCGTCGACCATTGAAAAGAATTCCACATTAATATGATCATGGGTTGCCCCAAAAGCACTTGGGCGACCAAGGCTATGAGATAAACCATACTCCATAGATATTATAATCCAGAATAGTCGCCTCCGCATATCAAGTTCGAGACAGTCAAGGGGCCCCGAAGATGACTTAGTAATGGTAGCCTCATCGGTTAAGCCTAAATCTTGGCAAAGTTTGACAGCAACTCCGACAACCCAATACGCCGCAGTCCTTGTTGGCGTTAATAATGAATATTGGGCTATAAGCGCGAAACACTGTAAGGTTGATATGTCCATCTTTCTTGTACAGTCATCTAAGAATGGAAGGGCAGCCAAATAATAGCTGTCCGCCAGCCCCGCATACTGTGGGCTAAGCTTCTGCATACTGATCGCAATAACTAGTCGAGCTTGGAAGTTATAGCAGGGGTCTTCAGACCCATTGAGGACAGCGTTGATTTCCTGGAGGAATGAGGGTTCATGTAGAGTAGGAAGCATGTATTGAGCTAGCGACAAAAGTTAGACCATATACGACTAAACGCGATGGCTGTTTGGTATATGGTTCACCTTTCGCCATGAATATATCCACTAATCTGTATGTCAATTCTCGTGGTGGAAGATTAGGTTCTGCAACCGAACTTATCATGGGATATATTTTCGAGGTTGGTTTTTGGCTCTCGCGGGTAAATGCTGATTTGATTTCCTGGGCAGTGGTCTCGTTCACAACCTCTTTAATACTTTTAGAATCAGTGTTTTGTTTTGCCATTTCCATAACGAGACGAGTAATCGCGATACCACTTGATGGTCCCAGGAATTTGGACTCATCTGTTTCTTTGAACCTGATGAGACCAGCCCCACGAACCATGAGTTCTGCATCCGGACGATGATTTATTTCGCTCTCGATCACGGCTAGTTCCCGGTTAAGCACCTTTATCCGCTCCCTCAATTGTACTATATATGTCCTTGATATGGTTCCATTTCTCGCGGGGTCATAGTATACACACTTTGCGTTGGATCGTTGACATGGCTCGCATCGGGGAATGCCGGGGTCGCATCTTGATTTTCTCTACGTTTTCACGTATTAGCGGCGGCAAATGTTGTTGACGGGTGATGATGGCTTGGGGTATCCCATGCGAGAATGGTGGAACAAGAATGAGGCGCAAGGGGTATGGTACAACCTCAGCTGCAGAGGCAGCGGGGTTGGGGTTGGGATCGATATACCTGTCGACATCGTGTACAAGCGGTCAACGTGTGAGCGATGCGAGTATTGGCTAGCTCTGCTGAAAGTGCAGAGCCTTTTTGAGGTGATTTTCCCCATGCATCGGGAAAGGAGGTCTTGGTAGTAGCAGCTTCGTCCATCGGGACCAATATATTATTGTTCAACACCTCACATCAATTCCACTTTGATGCCTATGGGCTCTCTATAGGGGATAGCCAGCTTGTAGCTATTGATATGAAGCCTCCTCACGAGTAGGACACAACTTCGCATATCGGGAATCCCGAACAGTTCAATCTCCGAGATGAGAGACCAAACGTTTCGATTGTTCGGCCATCTTCGTCTCTTAAGGCGGCCTGAGCCATGATGTCTAATTCTCTCATCCCGCATTTGCGCGGAACCAACAAAGCTCGATCGCTGAGTCATCACCATACCCCAGCCCTAATATCGGGGGTCTTCGTCGGCTTCTTTTTCCAAACGGCTTACGGGAGATTTGCAGCTGAGATTATGGTCGCTCTAGCTAGCCCGAGAGTATATCTAATTACGAGTAATTGATTTCCCTCTTATGGCGCTAGCATGGATTGCACATTTGCTGTAATTCCCTAGTTATATAAGAGTCCGCCGGATTCCCGTAACTATGACGCCTCCCCGAACTGGCGTTTTCAATTGTTCCATCTACGGCTACAATCGCACATGCTCCCATCCCCAAGGGGTAATAATGCAGTGAATAAATAGCTACGTATGTAAGGTGCACCGTGTGACGTTGAAGGTGAAAGCCAACCCATTTATTCTCTATCCCGATTGAATCCGATCGAAAACAGTCCACCCCTAGAATGCCAGCCAAATCACCATGAGATTGAGCTCACAGCTGTTAAAATCCAAGTGAACTCTGCTAAAGCAATCTATTGATAGCAGTGATTGGGATGAGCATGGCAGATTATTTGCTGGTACCGCCTGATGTTAGTGGCCCCGCGACGGCGAAGGCCAAATTTTGATATGAACCGCTGTTGCTCGGCTTTCTACCAGTTCAGTGAATTTCTTCCCTTTACCAAACGTGCATGTGGCAGTTTGGAGGAGATTCCGGATCTTATCCGTCCCTGGACTTAAGGAATTCCGCCGTTCAATTGAAGATCTCCCATGGTTCAGCGTCATCCTCGTGATTTCTTAAGCGGGACGGGCAAATTTCCAGCTAATTTTAATTTCGGGATAGCAAGGGAACATGGCACAAACATTCCATATTTGCCAGGTTGGGCTATCAAGTGAAATGAGAGCCAGGCGTCCTGGTATTTTGGCATGGATCATGAATTCGGGTGTTTATACAACTCTACCATTTTGCTCCATTGTGAATTTTGAAGGCCATTTCAATGCAAATGTGGAGAGATAGAGATGCTTTTACCTTCCGTCGCTTAACTTGACCTTCTACGCTCATTTGAAAAATTGGGTATAGTTCAATTCTAGCCAGAACCACGGGTAATATATTAAGAAAATGCTTCATCTACCATTAAATATTAGGGATTTGGCTCCCTCTTGAGATATATTTATTTTTTCTAAAAATTGGCTTTCTTTTTGTCCTGCTGAGCGATCTCAAATATTTGATGATTCTTAAGAATAGACTCTTCAAATTCTAGACCTTTCAAATTTAGCAGTGAAGTCTCACATGAGACTTTTCATTATTTAATAAATACATAGCTAAAAACATGATTCTTTAGCTAAGTGTAGAGAGATATCAACTTGATGCTAAGAGAAAGGAAAATTTCAAGACATTTATTCAAAAGGAACAAACATGATGTCTTAAAAAGAAGTGAGACAGAAAAATTTTGCGGTAATTAGGGTCTCTTCAGATGCATCAGCACTTAAAGTTTGATATTAATTAAACCAAAACCAATTTGTGAAAATGCCCACCATGAAAACATCTATCATTTCCTGAATAGACTATCTTAAAAGTTAAGTAGAAATTAGAAACAAGACAATATCAAACAATTAACCCAAAGGAGATAGCAGTCTAGAGACGATCAACAAATATAGCTGTCATATTTGAGTGGTTCTTGCATATAATATGGCCTGTATCAGTAAATAGTATGTACCCTTTCAAGGGAAAAGGTTGTTGCATCAAACACGAAACTAATACGGTTGGTGCGGGGCACGATTCTCGAAGTCGCAATAGAGGTTTGCAAAATATACATTTCCCCCCCATCATACTCCGTAAAGAAAGCTCCAACCCTCAAGAAAAATGGCACACCTATAAAAGCAGTTATATCTAAGCAAACTAGGTAATTGCGATGCCACTCTAACCATCAACTTTCAAGAAATTTTATCATGGACTTGGCGGGAATAAACCAGAGGAACGGTCCCCCAAAGTGCCAAAAGCCACGATATGCATAGCTTTCAAGCCGGTTCTCCAGTGCTATATCCTCTAATTGCAAATACATATTTCTATTATTCAGCAACAGGATTAAATCCATAGAAGTGTTAATTGCTAAACTGGGAGGAAACAGTGAGCGTAAACTTTCATTGAGTAGTTTAACCTTCACAGCGCGATGGTGTGGATGACGGAATATTTTTTTTCCCGGATGAGGAAGACCTTGAAAAGAAAGCCCTTAAAAGAGATTCAGTAGACAGACGTGTTTGGACACGCCGCTGGCTGAGATGTGTGATTGAATCCTTTCGCAAGACTTCTTCAAACAGCGGCATAGTGTCAGCTGTCATAAACCACCAGTGGGGGTATGTTGCTATTTGCACGAGTTAACTTTTGCCGGATATAAATTAGTTATTTCAGCGCGATAGGGAGGGTGCCTCTGAAACTTAAATAATTTAACAGCACTTGACTCGCGTTCTATTAGCCACTCTCTCGGAAGGGTACTCGTCATGGTCGAATCTGACACGGGCTTGTAAAGTTATAATAAACTTGGAAATTATAAACTTGGTTAAGTACCGCTGTATTGTTTGAGACAAGATGCTTTATTTCTTCCTTATATTTCCTGAATCCAGTTCGCCCAGTTCATTCCATGGGCGACCGTTATCGTGTTCCCTCAGAGCGGAAACGGGGGAAGCACATTGTAATGATTGCATGGGGCCTACCTTACCATCAAATTGGAGTCTCTTGATCTCCTGCATGAAGAAAGCCACTTTCGTCCCCAGCATATGGAAAATCGTGCAGACCTCGAAAAGGAGATGGAAAAAAGAAGAAAGAAAGGATGAAGGCATATCTAGACCAAGAAAGGTTGTATATAGTTAACAACCTTGGGCATCCGAGTCATATGATACGTGTTTGATCCGAAAGTGAATTCGAATTACTTTTGAAAATTTGCCGATATTCAAAGCCGAGAGCGGACCGCAAGATCTGTTGGAAAACTAAAGGAGGGACACGTTCATGTGCCTCAGCTCCTGGCAAATAGATGAATTGCAGCACACCCCCACGTGACATAAATAACTTTCATACGACCCATCATCGGTTGCGTTACCTGGCGGCAATCTTATTGAACCTCATCGATTTACCCAGCGCCTGGATCGGTTGAATATGCATCGATACGCCATTGTCAGAATCATGCCATGAACTGTTCGTGGGTTTCCGGGCTGAACATTCTTGAGAGGGTTTTGGGATATTATTGAACACAAAACACGTGGAATTAAGCCTCCGTAGGTGGCATTCCCAGCTAAGCTAGGATTTGGTCAAGTTTTGGCCGTGGCAATTTCAATAGCAAATAGCGATTATATGACATTGAGATGACGTTCGTGTTGTGGACTTTTCGATGGGGTAAATATCACCACGTGTCATCGTCTTACAGCTGCAGGGGATGCAATGCGTAACGACTATATCAAGGATGGCGTTGGCTGCTATTGGCGCACAAAATGTGGGACGAAAAAGACTTTAATTATACGGTAGGAGGATACAACGTAGAGGGAGAGGGGGGTGTGGTTTTTCAACCGTACCGGCATCAAAATTTGGATTGAAGGTGTCATAATACATGGCAATATAGGCATGATACGACGCATTTATTGCTCCTAGCGGCGGAAATTGCGAGAGAAGGCTTTTAAGGGGGCTCCAAGGCCATGAGAGCCCCTAATGTTTAGCGCACTTATACGCAGAAACTCCCGTTTTGCTGCGGACCGCATTTCTCCACGTCCAGAGCCGAAACAGATCATCCAAATCCAGCGGATGAAGACAAACAGGTGCGATAGTGGGCGGAACAGGTAATTCAATGGGATATTTTTGTCTTTGGCATTCGATGCTGCAGTGACGTGGTTCCGGAGACCTCCTTCGAAACATTCATTGGCGTTGAAAATTGGCAATGCTGCTCGCTTGCTGGATATATAAAGTCATAGTCCAAAACACAGAGTTATATGTATGCATGTACAGTTCAGTGCAAATTGTTAGCACTAGGACCTTGGCCAGTACTTGGGCTGTAGGGGACTATGACTTTCAAAAGAAGCTTAAGGTATTCCGGCGCAATACTGAACACCAGACGTGAAGGACATATCGAATTTTAACAAACAGAGCAAAGATTGGCGAAGGAGGAAGAGAAGAAATTGGACAGGGAGTTGGAGAATAAGACAGCAAATAAAAGTGGAATCAAGATTTATTTCCTCCCTGTTTGTGACGTGTCCGTGGCGACATACGCCTGCCCAGCGCCTTGAGTCTGCTCTGTAACTTGTCTCTGATATAAAACTCCGAAGGATGGGTTGCGGGAGATTGAGCTCCAACGTGTCACATGACCTGCTAGGAGCTTGGCGGATACATTGAAATAGTTATCTGCTGCAGCTGATTGGTGGGTGAGAATCAGATTATGGAGGTCACGCCGTCACGGGCGATAAGATAAAGTTTGCCTACACATTTTAAGCGCAATAGGGGAAACCCTAACCTTGTTTTGATGTCTCCTGGCTGCTGAATTGACGATGATGATGATAATGATGATGATGATGATGGTGTGGTGGTGCTTTGGTGATGGGAGTCATTGACTAATAACCACTCAACAGGCAAAACCACACCATGACTGTTATTTTTCTTGTTGTTTATGAGGCCTACACACCTGGATATACTTTCTATATGCCCAAAGGATAATCGTCTGACACATTTAAAAGGCATTGCCTTCCAATCAGACCACCATCCGGGACAACGAAGGTTCTGTATGAAACCGGTCAGTTGATTCACGGCGCAGGCATCCAACCGCGGGGAAATTCCCTGAGGCGAAAATGAATCATTCCGGGAGTGCGGTAGCACTATGATATATATTCGTATGATATTGCGGTCACATTATCTCATCGTTTTAGCATGCCCTGCCGCCCGCCATGGGGTAGATCATGGGAGGCGAGGGCCGGACCACTTCCTCACTGCTAATAACACACATGAAGGTTTCAGTGTCTCTCTTATATGGAAACCCTCTGTCGCGATTTCTTTGTCTGCTCTGTTAGAAAGTGAAGCGGAAAGCGCACAGTTCTTGGTCTGGCCGTCCTTAGGTTGACTTTGATATACCCTCGGGAAACCCGTTTTTGGCTTCTGCCGGTTTCGAAAAGGGGGCCCTTTTGCCTAGTAGTTACTGTTTACTGTTTATCCTCACCAGAGAGTAACGTTTTGCCTTCTCCACTAAACAGAGGAAGTCTTTTCAACAGCGCTGGAAGAGACAGACAAAAGGAGTTGATTGATTGATTGATTTTTTTTTTTTTCGAAGAAGCAAAATGAACAAACGAATCTCTATTCCAGTATCGCTACCTCATCCAAATCCCACGATCTCGTACTGGCAAAATCCACCGGATGAGATCGGGGACATATGTTCGACTACGCAGCTTCCATCGCAGGTGGATATTGCCATAATTGGGTCAGGGATCTCTGGCGCAACTATTGCGTATAATATCCTATGTCGAGCTCCAGGGACCAAGATTGTATTGTTAGAGGCGAGACAGGCAGTAAGTGGAGCAACAGGAAGAAATGGTACGATTCAATTCTTTCCCCCCCCTCTTTTTTTCTCTTTTTTTTTATTTTTGTTTTTATTTTACTTTATTTTTTACTTCTCCTGTGTACATGTGATATAAGGAGTACAAACAGGGGAAAGAGGAGGTGACTTTCGTATGGACAACTTCGCTAATCAGACGTATCGTGACAATTTGAATTAGGTGGTCACACCAAAGGGGCTTCCTACACAACCTTTCCCACAAACGTGCAAAAACTTGGCCTTGAAGAAGCCATAAAAATCGCAAAACTCGAACTCAACACCGTCCGACAAGTCCACGCCTTTGCAAAGAAGCATACAATTGACTGCGAGAGCAGACACATCGACACCGCAGATATCATATACAATCAAGACACCCTCGATCAAGCCGTCCAAGCCGTCCAGTTCATGCAAAAGGCCATGCCAAACCATCCCGCAAGCAAGTACACGTTCTGGAACAGAAAGGAAACAGAAGAGAAGTTCCTCGTCCCCGGCGCCGCCGGTGCTATTACATACGAAGCTGGCAGTCTTAGCGCATACAAGCTTGTCATCGGGATTCTCAAGCTATGTCTGGAGAAAGGACTGAATTTGCAAACAAATACTCCCGTAACCGGTTTACATAGGTATGATGGTAATAGCTCTAGTAACAGCGGCAGCAGCAGCAGCAGAACGAACAAGACCAGCTGGACAATCGTGACTCAACGCGGCCACATACAAGCTTCAAAAGTCGTAATGGCAACAAACGGCTACACAGCAGCCATCTACCCGAAACTTCAAGGCGTCATAGTCCCCGTTCGCGGACAGGTAACAGCGCATAGACCCGGGTCAAAAATGCCGTCCTCCACTCTCTCCACCACCTACTCTTTCAATTACGGCAGCGGCTTCGATTACATGATTCAATGCCCGGAGACGTCCAAGTATCCGGGCGACATCGTTATCGGAGGTGGGTTCTGCGAGAGCAAGAATGAGGGTTTAGCCAATTATGGTAATACGGATGACTCCGGTGTGGAGCCGGCTATTAGTGAATATCTGGCTGCGTCGACGGTGGAGTTTTTCGGGAAGAATTGGGGCTCTGATGATCGTGCTGGTCGTGTGAGGCAGGAATGGACGGGTATTATGGGCTACAGTGCCGATGGGTATCCGTTGGTTGGGGAGATGCCGGGGGAATCGGGGTTGTTTATCTCGGCATCGTTCCAGGGACATGGTGAGTTTTCCCTCTTTTCCCTGATGCCCGTTTACTTTACCCCAATTTCACGGGATGGATTTTATTTCTAACCTTTATTGCCCTCCCTTCCAAATTACAGGAATGGTCTCCTGCTTCCTTTGTGCAGAGGCGCTTACCAACATGATATTTGGCGACGATGAGAAGAAACTGTCCAGCTGGTTCCCAAGCGCATATATGGTCAACTCTGAGAGACTGAAGCACAAGCTTGACCAAAAAATCACACCACCTCCAAGATCCCAATCTAAGGCGCGCCTGTAGCGAATCAAGAACCCATTCAAAACAAATGGGTATTTCCTTCCCTCTTTGCCAATGATCAGGCATTTTCTTGTTTCTCTTACATTTGTTAATTTTGCTTCTTGACATATACCCCTTTTATTATTCAATGATGTTTTTAATAATATGATATGATACTCGCTCATCAAGTTCGCTTGTGGCTGGTAATTCGTGGCGGTTGAGCTGACAGCGGTGGTTTCCAACAAATTGCAAGCAACCAGTGGCAACACTACGAACGGCTTATTTTAATAAAGAGACAATGAAGCAAGGCGTACCCTGTTGGGCAATGGAATATCAGCGATTTCCATTTTCTCCTGGCAGGCTGGTTGTCACGGGCGGTTCTGCTGTCGTATTGTTTGGACTCTTCTCATCCATGTCAAATACCAATATCATGGAAGGCCTAGAGGCACCGTGAGTTGACTTCTTTTCAGTGCAGTGTTTTCTGACGCGTCTTTTGTATTCTTCTTACCAATATACCCAACTCTTTAGCCAATGCAGACTGTTATGTTAACGCTCATAATACTAGTTCTCTTGGCAAACCGTAGCATGGAAGGCCCATCGTCCAGTATTTGAATAAGATGGCTGATTTATTGACCGGTTAGTTAATTAGAAACTAGCTGTTCACTTTTCAGTCAAGAAGCTACATATGTATGGGAGACAAGACATGCAGAGAGAATAGGACAAAAGGGTAGATACCCACACACATGCTGGTTAAACATAGTAAAAGCCCTCCCTTCATAGAGAGATTATGACAGGAAAAAAAGGGAGAATATATATGGCGGCGTATGCTTGACAATGCCATAAGGAAAGTACAAGTTCTTGGTACACAGTCGGCACCCTGCCGGGAGAGGGAAGAGAAGGAAGTGAGCAGAAAGGTAAACTCCAAAAAGCCCAGAGAAAAACTAGAGGATGAATATAAAGGAAAAAAGGGGAAATTAAGAAATAGGACGGATAAGAAATGCAAATAATTGACATGGCGAGAGAAAGAAGTAGATAGGAACGGAAGTATATGGCAACAAAAAAGACGGAAAAAAAAAACAAGTATCCGATCCGATATAACTTCTTCTGATAGACAGTAACCCCAATCACGCCCCAATGACAAAAAGAAACTTTTTGTTTTACAAAAGCTTTCGACGCAATTGATTTTACCAAATAACTCATCATGTTTAATATTTCTTCTGACAATTTATGCGATCAGTGGGAAAACAGGCGAGAATTCATTGAGCCGTTGCTCATGACTCTTTAACATCAACCTTTTTAGCGGGAGGGGCTTCAGACTCCGCAGCAGGACCAGCGCCATTGGAAACAGCGTTGCCATTTCCGTTGCTATTCCCACTTCCATTAGCGGCTGCATCGCCATCTTCCCGCGCGCGCTTCTGACCGGTCTTGGTTGTCGAGTCATCGTTTGTTGCTGGTGGTTTTCCAGTTGGTGAGACTTGGATGACGGGAACGCCACTATCGAGAGAAGCAGGGAGGATAAGCGAAAAAGAAAAAGGAACATCAAGTCATAGACTTTTGAATGGAGACAAAAAGACGTAATTCGTCCCATGGAATGGAAATAGAGAAAAGAAACATACCGAGCATCCTTCTGCAACTCCGTCCGCCCGCCGCCTCTGCCGCCTCTTTGACCACCTCGTCCACCCTTCCCCCCCCTAAAGCCCTTCTTATGATCATCTTTGCGACGATCATGTTGATTCGATGAACCACCACGTCCCCGATGATGCCCACCCCTCCCCCTCCCGGTATTAGGCTTCAACCTCCCCGCCTCAATCTCCTTAATTTTCTCATCGCAATAATCCTTCTTGCTCTTAATCAGTAACTCTGTAGTCCCCTTCCACTTTGGCTTCGGGTCAAGCGCCAGAAACGCCTTTTGAGTCTCCTCGCTATCAAACTCCACAAACACGCTCCCCTTGAAGATCTTCTCGGGCGTGCGGCGGAGACGGATGGCGTTCGTGGGACCATAGGGCGTGAAGAAGGCTTCTATGTCGAATTGCGTGCTTGGTTCTTCCGGCCCAAAGCCCTTGGCATATATGCTGCGTTGCATCGCTTTGTCCTCGAACACCTTGATGGCGGTCGGATCGACGGATTCCTTGACTATCTCCGGCAGGGGAATTTTGCGTTTGACGCAGGTGTTGTCGTTTGTGAGCTCTAGAGTTTTGGAGTCCTTGAGGGCATCGACGACGGCGCTGAAGGGTTGGAAACGGCGCATACGTTTGAAGGAGTGGAGGAGGGAGAGTTCAACGGGCTTGTTTTCGCTCCCGCCTACTTTTGAGAGGAGGAATTTATCCATGACGAGATTTGAGTCTGAGAAATAGAATTCGACCTGTTTGCGGATCTCGTCTGGGTCACTGGTTTCCTTCAAGGTTGAAACATCCGATTTGATGTTATCGCGGTAGTTTACCCGCTGTCGAGTTCCGCCACGGCCACCCCGCGATGACTGCCTGTGGTTTCTGCCGGTGCCCTTTTGCTCGTCCTTGTTCTCGTTCTTCGCTTCAGCGTCCTGGCCCATTTTCGCAGCGGCAGCGATAATTCGAGCTTCTTCTTTAGCTTCCACATCGTCACCAGCTCCTTCTTCCGACGCCTTGCCATTTGTACCTGCTGCGTCGTTGATTTCGCTAGGTTCTGGTGCTGTCATCTCCACATCGACATCTGCCTTCAGTTCCGTTTCCTTTGGTTCCTGGGCCTTATGATTCTGGAGCACCTGCTTTAAATCATTTTCAGCTTGGACATTTGGATTCGCATCCACTGGAGGGGTAGCTTGTTTCTGTTCTTCAGCCATAGTGTGATTTATATTTTGATTCTCTTCGTGTAAGGCGAGGAGAAGCAGGCACCCGTCCTAACTAGGAAGAGGGGATGTTCCTGTGTGTTCTGTTGTCTCTCGACGGCCGAGATACAAATTAAGCTTCGAGCAAACTGTAACAGATCTAGACCATTGGTATTGCTAAATCGAGTGATTTTGTTACGGATATTCTTAGATTGCTCTATGAATAAGGCGCCGGTGGGGGGATTCCAGCGCGGTCGCGAGTTGGGTCTGACTACCTGCGGACGGAAATACCGCACGCAAATACAAGAACGGAATATTTCAAGATCAAAAGCTCCCTATAAAGTAATTTATTATGACAAACAATGTTAATGGTATAAATCAAAACAAATCGTGGGAAGAAGGTAGAAACGATTGTCGTTGGGTGTGGGATGCTGGAGAAGGGTGGGGGAATGTCTGGAACTTTTTTTATTTTTCATTGGCAACGGAGTGACAAAGAGAGGAGGGAAATTCTTTGATCCGATCCGGCTGCATAGTTCACCAACCACACGGAGTTCAACGGTTGTTCCCCTCTGCCTAGACTTGAATGTTCATCCATACGCTGGAACCCAGACAATGAGGGATCAGTTATGCGAGATATACGCAGACTAGGACCATGAGTGCATATTGTGGCTCTGGGGAGGGACCCTACCCTGTAACGCCCGCCAGTGGCGGTTGATGGATGATGGCCCTTCAATCCCATCCCCACACGGTCTCCTCTAGTTGAACTGAATCAATGTACCGCACAGTTAACATTTTGCAGCGGTCTCAGCTATTTATACCACCCGCAAAAGTATGGGGAATCAGATAACCTGCTCGGCCTCACCCACGCGGGTTTTCTCTTTGCTCCCCTTTATGCATTCATCCCCACACAGCACACCGCACTCACTCTCTACCCAGCCAGTCACTAATAGAGGCACACCATACACATACCTTCTCCCGCCCGGAACTGGTTGCTACCAAAATGTATGTAGCAGCCTCGAACTGCTGCGTTCTGGGGGCTGCACCTGCTGTGGGAACCTGCCCTTGCTCCTGCTGATAATATACAAGCTTAGCTTGTTGGGGTTGTGAATTATGCGGCTTTTTAATTTGCCTTTGTCTCTCTTTCTGCTGTGTGTTCAGTCGCTGATGATCAAACACCGTAATATCTCCCAATCCTCCCCCTTATTGAAATAATATTTCTTTTACAGCAACACAGTTCTCTGTGTTCTTATGCATGTTTATCTTGGTGGGGGGAAATAATCTCGAAATTAAGACAGTGTGTTATATCTCATGTTGGGTCTTTGTTGTCATTCGCTATTCACATTTCGAGCTGGCCCATCCTCTGATCTGCAGCATTTTTCCACCCGCCAACTGCGAGGAACACAAGCTATCAACGTCTTCCCGCCTTCTGGAAACTTTATCAAAACCCTGTCCGCACGAAATACTTACATGTTATACCCGTGATTCCATTCCAAGCTGCACAAATTCCGGCCCCCTGCAGGCGACAGATCCCTGACTCCGAGTCCCAATACTACAGTTTGACAGCTACCGATGTGCTCCTGTGTTCTTCCATGCCAATGACTGACTGAACGTGGACCCGTGGCAGCCTGCATAAGATCGGCCAGCTGGGCTGATCGGTGCTGGGTTATATTATTCCTCTTTTAATATTCTTCTTCCTCCTTCTACTGCGTGTTCCACAATTCGTCTCCTGTTTAAGGGATTGACAACTGTGGATAGAAAGAGACATCGAATCTTCGAATATTGCCCAAAATGGTGGCGTACACCTATAGATCTGCCTACGATGAATCTGAATGGGCAACAAAGGATGTAAGTCTTGACGTTCTCATATTGGGGGGGGGGGGGGAGGGAACCCGTAAATGTCGCGAATATTAACTGTTATTTTCAATAGATCATCTATGTTTCCATACTAGGCCCGTTCCTTGTAGCTGCTTTCCTGGAGTGGTTTCTATGGCTAGCAGCTTTTTTATACTGCCTGGGCAAAGTGTTTGTGAAAGCAGATCATTGGAGCATTAAAGTACTTGCTGTTGTCATGATGGTGTTTTTCACGGCATTTCGGTATGGCTTCTCGTCACCTTTTTCTCATCCCCACAATAGCCCCTCGCTGACCACCTAGTCCCTGGTTAGGGGCACTTTTCTCCCTGTTATGGTGGTTACGCTTCCTCTCCCACCAACTATCACAAGACATTTTCCTGACGAAGTCGTTTCCTTCCTACAATGGTTTGCCTTCTGGACTTTCTCCATTCTCCTGATTATTCCCTGGTTGTTCTGCATATACAGATTGGTGACAAATTCTGTCGGACGGACAAAACGGATCAAGGAGGTCCTTGATGAATGTACTGCTCCTAAAACTGTCATCGTCATGCCGGTGTATAAGGAGGAACCTGACGTACTAATCAAAGCTGTGAACTCGGTGGTCGACTGTGATTATCCACCATCATGCATTCATGTCTTTCTATCCTACGATGGAGGTCAAGTCGACGAGTCATATCTCACAGTGGTCGGTCATCTTGGCATTCCCGTCACACTCAAGAGCTACCCAGAAAGCATCGACGTGTCTTATAAAGGTGCTCGAATAACTGTATCGCGTTTCAAGCATGGTGGAAAAAGACATTGTCAAAAGCAGACCTTCAAACTAATCGACAAGGTTTACGCTAAATACCTTCAGAGACATGACAATCTCTTCGTGCTTTTTATCGATTCGGATTGCATTCTCGATCGAGTCTGCCTTCAGAATTTCATGTACGACATGGAGTTAAAACCGGGGAGTAAACGCAATATGCTAGCCATGACGGGCGTTATCACCTCCACCACTCAAAAGAACACTCTCATTACTCTATTACAGGATATGGAGTATATCCACGGCCAACTGTTTGAGCGATCGGTTGAATCAGGATGCGGATCAGTTACTTGCCTGCCAGGCGCTCTAACGATTCTCCGCTTCTCAGCCTTCCGCAAAATGGCCAAATATTATTTTGCGGATAAAGCAGAGCAGTGCGAGGACCTGTTCGATTTCGGCAAATGCCATCTTGGCGAAGACCGCTGGCTCACCCATCTTTTCATGATTGGAGCCAAGGAGCGCTACCAAATACAAATGTGCACGAGTGCCTTTTGTAAAACGGAGGCCGTGCAAACATTCCGCAGTCTCCTGAAACAGCGAAGACGGTGGTTCCTCGGCTTCATCACGAATGAAGTATGTATGCTCACCGACATCCGTTTGTGGTATCGATATCCCATGCTCTGCCTCGTTCGCTTCATGCAAAATACAATCCGCACAACAGCGCTCCTCTTTTTCATCATGATCATATCGGTCATGACAACATCTAACCGCATCGAAAACCTCCCTGTCGGCTTCATCGCAGTATCTCTAGGCTTGAATTACCTGTTAATGTTCTACTTCGGCGCCAAGCTTCGACGGTACAAAGCATGGCTCTATCCTCTCATGTTCCTTCTGAATCCCTTCTTCAACTGGCTTTACATGGTTTACGGAATCTTCACCGCCGGCCAGCGGACATGGGGTGGCCCGCGCGCGGATGCAGCAGCAGCAGATGAAAATACGACTCCTGAGGAAGCCGCAGTGAAAGCAAAAGCGACAGGTGACGAGCTGAATGTTAATGTCGATACTTTCCGCGCAGGTGCTGAGGGGAAAACCTCCGTCGTCCCCATCCATCCATCGGAGGGGATTGAAGGACGATTCGCGGCACCAGATCTACAGCCAAATGGATACTACTACACAGAGAACGAGAACATATCCACGATGACGTTTCCAGACTTTTTGCCGCGGAATTACAACCACAGCCACAACGCGAATGCAAATACAAATGGACATGGAAACCTGAACGTGACTTACCAAGGCCTCTCTCCACTCCCCTTGCACCCACGCGCATCCTTCGATTCAGACTGGACCAACGGGTCGAGTTCGATAATACACATGCCACGGACTGTGGAGAGTATTATGGGTGAGGAGGATCAGAGGAAGTTGCAGCTCGCGCGGCAGTCAAGAGCTTGTTCGAGTGTTGGTGTTGAGTGGGGCGATTACGACGAGCAGTATCAGCGGGACGATGTGTCCGAGAGGGACAGGGACAGAGAGAGGGGGGGTAGTAACTCTGGGCTGGCTTTCCAAGCATATGATGGCGGGAGCGGGAATTTGACTCCGCCCGATACGATTCGTGGGCGGTCGGCGGGGAGGAGTCCCTTGGGGAGGAATAGTCCTGTTCATGCTGTAGAGGATGGTGATGATGTAGCTGCAGCAGAGTTGGAAGGAGGATTACGGGATGTAGGGGATGATGCGGAGCAGCAACAGCAGGAGGAAGGGAGAGATCAGGGTGGTGAGGACTATGGAAAGAAGGGGCGGAGACCGGCGTGGTTAGTTAAGAGATCGCGGGATTGTAATCCCGATCCAGGGGATATGGTTTAAAAGTTTACAATGAGGACTCTTTTTTGGCTTTGGCTGTGTTTTTTTTTTTTTTTTTTTTTTTTTTGGGAGGGGGGCCATTCTTCTCTGACCCCTGACTTATTCGCCTATTCCCCTGATTTCCTGATTTCTTCACTTTTTCCTTTCTGCCCCTTTTCTTTTCTGTTTATTGTATTTTCCGGCGTTGGGTTATGGGATGTGCGTGTGACTAGGGTAGGCATTGGTTTTATAGATTACTGAAGCACTGTTTGAACGACGGGTTAATTATGCCAAGAACACCAATAACTTTCTTTTCTTCCTATCTTGAGTATTACTATTTTATCATCGCGGAGTATTGGGTGTGTTGTTGCAAGTGTTGGTTCAACTTCTCTCATCTCCGCTGCTGTGCAGAGATGGAAAATGAAAGAAAATAAAAGAAGCCGCAGAAAACTTGCTGGAAGGTTCGGTCCACGTGATGCCAAGAGGGATGTGACGACAAGAAAACACAGCGTGTGCAGAACGAGGTACCGGTACATCCAGCTTGACCGTGTCTGTCCGTGTCTGTCCGTGTCTGATATGTTTTCATTGTTCTTATTCTTACTACATACTGCAAAAGTAATTAAAAATTAAGGAAAGAAAAAGCGCATTAGGGATGGAGGAGTAGTAATACTTTTCATCCATCATGTAATATATAGCATATATTATGTCTCAATAGCTGTGTCGCGCAGGTAAACAGAGGGTCAGCGTAATCCATATTGTGCCCACACTTTTGCCGTTGAAGCCGTGGACCAGAGGTACCACTACCTGCGCCCGATCCAGAACCTTCATCCCACTTGGGCCGCCTGCACAAGGAAAAAGTCATAAATAATATAAAGCTGCCCGCCCAAACACCCAACCTCCAACCTGCATCATAACATATTGCAATCAAGTATTTGTTCCCCTCCTCCATCTTCCTCCCCTTTGCTTCCCCAGCTTATTATCCTAACGCTTCTCTGTTGTTGTCTTTATCTTTTTCCGTTTCCGCAAAAGGCTGAAAACCTTCCTCTGTGCTGTTTAGCTTTTTCACGCCCAAAAACACTCCCGCCCTTCCTCCATTAAAACTCCGCATCACTCCCCGAAACAAAATCAAGAAAGCTATAAGCAAACGAAGTACCTTGAAAGTAAAAACAGGACACATTTGAGTTCAAATTCTTGTCATTCTTTCTTTTCCCTGCTGTGTTGGTTTTTTTTTTAGAGAAAGATCTTTTTCTTTTTTTTTTTTTTTAATTCCTTTTCTTTTCTTTTTTTGCCGCCGATTATAAAGATCGCATACCGTCATCATGAGCGTCGTTGGTATAGATTTCGGCTCGCAGTCAACAAAGGTTGGCGTTGCTAGAAACAAGGGTATTGATATTGTGCGTATACTCTCCCCTTTCTCTTCCTTATCTTTGCGGTTTGTGGTGTTGTTTCCAGACTTTTGTTGATGGGGTTGTTGTGAGTGATGGCGGTGATGATATTGCATGAATACTGTGGCCGGGTTGATATTTCGGCGTGTTCTTTTACTTGCTATATCCTATTCTACCTGTTGGGTTCTTCTCTCACTGACGAAGTGCCTGTCTTCGAGGAACAATTAGCTCACGAATGAGGTCTCCAATCGATCTACGCCGTAAGTCCAGCTCCCGGCCGCATAAATTCCCCACATATCAGAAAGGAAAATGATATCTGCTGACAAGCTATCTCTCCCAACCCTCAGATCCCTAGTTGGCTTCGGTCCCAAAAGCAGATACATTGGTGAGGCTGCCAAAACACAGGAGATATCCAATCTCAAAAACACCGTTGGCACCCTGAGACGTCTCGCAGGTCGTTCTTTCAACGACCCCGATGTCCAGATCGAGCAAGACTACAACTCTGCCACCCTGGTCGATGTCAACGGTGAGGTCGGTGCTGAGGTGTCCTATCTGGGCAAGAAAGAACAGTTCACCGCGACCCAGCTGGTGGCCATGTTCCTCTCCAAAATCAAAACCACTGTCTCTTCCGAACTGAAACTTCCCGTCGCAGATGTTGTTCTCAGTGTTCCGCCTTGGTTCACTGATGCCCAACGACGAAGCCTGCTGGATGCCGCTGGAATTGCCGGTTTGACCTGTCTCCGCCTCATAAATGACTCCACCGCCATTGCTCTGGGATGGGGTATCACGAAATTCGACCTTCCCACCGCTGAGGAGAAGCCCAGACGTGTTTGCTTTGTTGATATTGGACACAGCGACTACACTTGTTCCATCGTTGAATTCCGCAAGGGAGAGCTGAACGTCAAGGCCACAACGTATGACCGTCATTTCGGTGGACGTAATTTCGACAAGGCTCTCGGTGACCACTTCGCCAAGGAATTCAAGGAAAAGTTCAACATCGATATCAAAACAAACTTGAAAGCCTGGACGCGAACCCTCACTGCTGCAGAGAAACTGAAGAAGATCCTATCCGCCAACGCCGCAGCCCCTATGAGCATCGAGTCCCTAATGGATGACATTGATGTCCGCACTATGGTCAAGCGCGAAGAACTGGAAGAAATGGTCAGGCCGCTCTTGGAACGCGTCACGGTGCCCCTGGAACAGGCCCTTGCCGAAGCAGATCTGAAACCAGAGGATATCGATACCATCGAGATGGTGGGGGGCTGCACACGTGTGCCCATCATCAAGGAGAAAGTCAGCGAGTTCTTCGGCAAACCGCTTTCCTTCACACTGAACCAGGATGAGGCCGTTGCCCGCGGCTGTGCTTTCAGCTGTGCCATTCTCTCACCCGTTTTCCGCGTGCGTGACTTCTCCGTTCACGACATCGTCAACTACCCCATCGAATTTACCTGGGAACGGGCACCCGATATCCCCGATGAGGCCACTTCGTTGATTGTTTTCGGCAAGGGAAATGTCATGCCCTCGACCAAGATTCTTACTTTCTACCGCAAGCAGCCGTTCGATGTTGAGGCGCGCTATGGAGACATTGATAGACTGCCTGGCAAAACAAACCCTTGGATTGGCCATTTCTCTGTCAAGGGCATCACAGAGAGTTCCGACGGTGATTTTACTACGGTCAAGTTGAGAGCTAGACTTAACTTGCATGGTATTCTCAGTATTGAATCTGCATATTATGTGGAGGATGTGGAGGTTGAAGAACCAATTCCCGAGAAAGAAGGCGATGTAAGTATATTATCTTTTCTATCCATCCCCCTGCCCCCCCCCCCCCCCCCCCTTCCCCCCCTTTCCCGTCTTAAAACACCGAAATTCTTTCCCTAAGATAGATTTTTGTTTTTAACGAGAATTACATATCCCAAAAAAGAGAAACGTGTTTTCTAACATGAGAAAACTGTGGAAACAGGCCATGGACACTGATGCTCCTAATGGTGATGCCGAAGATGGTAAGCCGAAAATGCGCAAGGTCAAGAAGCAGGTGCGTAAGGGTGACTTGCCTGTCTCTGGGGGGACTGCTGGCCTTGATGCAGAGTCCAAGGAGCGCCTGACTGAGAAGGAGAATGCGATGTATATGGAGGATAAACTCGTGGCCGATACGGAGGATAAAAAGAATGAGCTTGAGTCGCATATCTATGAGCTGCGGGATAAGATCGATGGTGTTTATTCCGAGTTCGCTAGCGACGAGGAGAAGACGAAGCTTAAAACGAAGCTTGATGAGATAGAGGTATGTCTGTTTCTTCACATCCAAAATTACGAGTTTTGCAAAAAATTGTCACTAACTCATCCCCTTTTCTCACTGCAGGACTGGCTCTACGAAGACGGTGAAGACACCACCAAGGCCGTCTACATTTCCAAGATGGACGATATCCGTTTTATCGCTGGGCCCATCATACAGCGCTACACGGATAAGGTCGAAGCCGAGCGTGCTGCAGCTCAAAAAGCGCAGGAGGAGGCGGCTGCGAAGAGACGTGAGGAGCAGGAGGCGGCAGAGGAGGCGGCAAAGAAGGCCGCCGGCCCTCCCCCAGCTGCTGATGCGGAGATGAAGGATATGGATGCTGCTGCTCCAGCTGGGGAAGTGGATAAGAATGCTGATGAATCAATGGCTGAGGTTGAGCAAGGTTCGTGATTGGGGTTATTAGGGACCATTTTCTTTTCTTTCTTTTCTTTGTCGTTAATGGTCCTTCCTTTTGCCTCTTTGTTTATTAGAATAATATGGACTTTTCTTACGCTTGTCTTTTGCGTTTTGCTTTTTTAAAGAGGGTTGGAAATGAATTTGATGAACTAGCATTTCCCCAACCTTTCGCTATCTCAATCATCCCCCTCTCGCTTCCGTCTCTCCCTGCGTTTCCTATTTTGTGTGATATTTCTTCTTTCCCCTATTTCCTCCTAACTTTTCATGAACTACCTTTGATTATATATGTCCTTTGCGAAAGAAAAAAAAAAAAAAAAGAAGAAAAAAGAGAGTAAAAAAAGGCCAAGTGAATTTAAAATGTGAAGAGAAAAAGAATAGAAGACGAGTATCTAGTTGAATCAACTATTGTCTAATTTTTGTCTGTGATCAAACTTCCGCTATTAATGATTTCTTTTCTTCTCCTCTGAAGTTCCTGCTTCTCTTCCCCCCCCCCGGCGCCCTCCAATTTTCCTAGTACAGAACCGACAATGTCGTAACTCAACTGCTCCCCTACTTCATAGTGTTTACCAGTTCGCTCCCACCAGCGTGCCATCAAATGTGAGTATAAAGCACAAGCAAGGAAAACGAGACTATGTGACGATCAGAAATCATCTTCCATCTCAATATTTCTCTTTATCATCTCCTCCCTCCCTCGTCAGGCCTATCTGAATGTAAAGCAGTTGCTAGATGCTAAGAACACCATGTAGTTTATCCCGCAGGGCTCATCAGTTCCCTGTTGTTGAATTCAATGGGAGGTCGGGGCAGAAACCCGGGTGTAACATCACTCATCAATAGAGATACAACAACGGTGCAGTCAATCATGATGGTTTGTTAACTGTCTCCTCCCCTTCCCCCCCCCCCCCCCCCCCCCG
This sequence comes from Paracoccidioides brasiliensis, assembly GCF_000150735.1. NCBI lineage: Eukaryota > Fungi > Ascomycota > Eurotiomycetes > Onygenales > Ajellomycetaceae > Paracoccidioides > Paracoccidioides brasiliensis. The sequence goes on from NW_011371360.1 coordinate 1,325,429, forward strand.
TAGCTAGCACCAATCTGACGATTAGTTTGGGGCCGTAAAGGCAAGGTTTTCGGTATATTTCGTTTCCTGGAAAAAACAGCCGGTATCCAACCAACCTATCAATTTCAAAGATGCGCTATGAATATCGGTGTGGTTGGGAGTGAATTTTGCGATTGTTTCCGCGGAGGTACATAATATATTAGATCACAAGTCTCATTTTAATGGTGCTGATGAATTAGAAATTCCGCTCCGCTCCGCCCAATGTGGAGTTCCGCTCGGGCGAGAGGAAGCCATATCTAACCATTTTGTCGCCTCCCATTGTCTACAACCCTTTATGAATCCCCAAAACAGACGGTGGCTTTTTTATATTTACCTTGCATCTGAAGGATATTATGGAGTTGACGTCGAGGAGTATACAAACTGTTTTACATATAGAACAAAAATCAAGAAGATAAAAGAGGTTACGTTAACTATTTGCTGAATACAAGCAGGCATAGTTGAAGGGACCATTGACATCATATCTTTTAACTTGCGGGTTTTTCATCAGCTGTCACGAAACTGCCGTCAGTCAGCACCCACCATCATTTATTTATTGAGACAGGCGATGAGAGAAAGCCATGAGTATGTGGCTCAACATTTTGAGTTTTCCAGCAAAGAGATGAAAGTAGAAGATGACAGCTTCAATTAATTAATAAAAATAGAAAATAAAAATAAAAATAAAAATAAAAAAAAAGAAAGGAAGACATTTCATTTTCAAATTATGGAGACCTGAGGTTGTGATAGCTCAAAAGCTACAACGCTTCTACCAAGCTTTGGGTTGAGCCTTGAATCAAGGCTTGATATCTCAACGAGATACCATGCTCTTGGTTAACCTACTAAAATCATCTGATAACTAGTTAAGTTAACTAACTAGTAACTATGTGTAGTTCCGGATGACAAAAGTTAATCTTAGACGACAGTTTCATATGTCAATACCGCATCTTATCACTTCCAGGGTTGCTAATCCTATCAGACAACCCCCTTTCCAGCCCTCCACCGTTAAAACTCCTAGAGATCATCGTGGTGCAATATCAAAAACCACAATGGTGTTTATTTGGTCAAAGAGATGACTACAGCCATGCTGAGCCACCGTCATCATGTTCTCTCTAGGGTTAGATAGCGTAGTTTGATGTTCTCTGTTGTCTGGGGTGGTATATTTAGCATCCGAATCTGTTGTACTTTGGCCAGTCTTGGTCCTTGAATGACCAGCGAGTTCAAAAAGCCCGGGGTGGGAACTGTTTGTCTCTGGAAAAAGAGATAGGCTTGCAACCCACAATGAACCTCTCCCCGACCACCGGACAACTCAAAATCAGAAAAAAAAAAAAAAAAAAAAAGGCTGCTTGACGACACCAACGGGTCACCGGTTCCCCTGCATTCGGCGTGTTGTGAGTCAAGTGTTGCTGTTTTCAAAATTTGCTGCTCTCCTAGTTGATCTAGGCCCCCCGATTAGCAAGGAGACATATGTAAGTTACTTAATTATCATCGCCAATGATAGTCGATAGGTGGAAAACACAGCTCCTGCAGAAGAGCAGGATGGGGCCCAGCTGAACGGACCGTGAAGGGGGTAAATTCGGAGACCCCGCGGGTCAAGGTTTGTCTCCCTTGGAGGCGTGCGATAACATGACGAATCACACACGGATGTATAATAAACGGAGCCAGTGATCTAATGCCCCAAACCCCTGGAAACTTGATTTCATTTCTCAATCTGGCATTTCCTTCACCAGAAGACCATGCATATATGTAAGCTCTGTTAATGCTGTCTCTTTCGCTTCCTGTCAGACCGGCGGATCAGATCCATTCGGGAGGATGTGATCCCGTCGCTAGTAACTAGTTAACTAGTTGCTGCTTTGGTAGGCAAAAGATAAGTCATAAGGACGTTGCAAATGTACCCTTCGTTAACAGACTGGAGCCCTAATATCACATGTCCCGCTGCTTTCACCTGGGAAGAGCTGAGATAGGACATATACTTGACAGACGGTCGACAAAAGAGTGATATCGCCAGTGGTCGGTAACGGCCCCATCCGGTTGGCTGCTTTTCTTGCGCAAAGCTCATGCTGGTCTCACGGGTCACTCCAGGAACATTCACATGGTAAAGGGTTTCGTTCGGTCTTGGGGAATCATGATAAATTCAGGATCCTTGTCTAGGGAAGTTGTTCGTCAAACAGTGGTTGGTCAAACAGTTCTTCGTTTTAGGTAAATAAGTTGGCTCCAATGCGCCCATTGGCACCCATGAATCTATCCCCGATTGAATTCGGGGTACCGTCAGCAGGACTGTCAAGGTGGGCTAAGGTAGCAACAATTTTGGCTTGAGAGGAGATGACACCGAGAACCCTGAAAGATTCCCAGCTCCAGAAAAGTAGCAAATCCTTTAGCCCCATGATGTTGGGCCAACACTTCCCTGCTCTCCTCCTTTTGCTTCTGCTGTTGATTCAAGGTCTGGGTCTAATTTGACGAATACGAGACCTCCACTTTTCTTCAAAGTCCCAAGGGTGTGGTCAAACCAAGTGTCAAGGGTTGAGGAACTTGAGGCTAACTTAGACTATGTCTCATATGTTAGGTCTGTTAGGGGCTAACCTTACCTAAAAAAATGGAGATGGCAGGGAGCGGCAAGGCTTATTCTGACGCCTAACGGCTAGGCTCCACCGTTAGCTCTGGAAGCCAACAAGCACCTCAGGAACGGAACAAGACTGAAGGATGGCGACGACGCAGGTAAAGATATCACGATAAGGACAAACAACAGTAAAACAAGCGTGATAGAATTGACACAAACATTGGGAATGAAGGTCGTAGTTGAAAAGTAAAGAAATTCTATGTAATAAATACATTGATTTATGTATATTATATTGCTTCCAAAAAGGACAGTTTGGTATATCCACCCATGCGCCCCGTTAACTACAGAAGAGCAAAATAAAAATTAAAAAAAAAAAAAAAATTAAAAAAAATTTAAAAAAAAAGCTATTAAATGACCCGGTCAACCAGAACAATAGTGGCGAGTCGGGATCTACTTCATCCATACCCAGATCCATTGGATCAACTCAAGGACGTTACCTTTGGTAAGCCCTTCGTCTGGAAAATGCAATCTTCCTTTTCTCCTCTCGCTTGTGACCTGGACACAGTTGCCGAGATCGTTGGACCTCTCTGGGCCCCATTGCGAAAAGTTGAATCCGTGCTTTGACAGCTTGTAGCCTATGACAAGCACAAAGAATACCGGGACCTGGCATGTGATTAGGTTCTGAGGATCCTGAAAACTCCCAATAGCCATTTGGGTTTCATAACAGGGAGACTTACTCCAATATACGATGCAAAGAACCCTCGAATATCGAATGGGTCCTGTAAGAAGGAGGGCACTCCATTAAAGACCACCAGGACGGTGCATACAACCAAGCCGTAGCAAGCTTTTAACCACTGGCCGTGGGATTTATAAGGATACTGCGGGTGGTTACGGTCATAGCAGGCGGCTTGGGCTTCTGATGTATTTCCGTAGCGCTTAACATCATGTAGCCTGCACATCAAGCAGGAAAAGTCAAAACTCCGTCCGACAGTAAAGCAGTTAGACGTGGTGATTGGACATACGTTTTGAAAAAACCTAAGTAAGTCCCGCAGATGACAATGTACACAATCAAACAGGACACTGTACAGTTCGTCGAAAGCTCGCTCAGTCTCTAAAATCGCAGTTCAAATAGTTGGTGAGCAAAACTTTCATCCTGATCATGAAGAATGCTGCGTTGCTGACCTGGCCAGAGGACCCAGTCCCCAAGTATCCGAGACACATCAATGCGCCAGTTACCAGAACTGCCCTGAGTGGTACACCATTGTGGCATTGACGCAGCCTTCTCGTGATAAACTCCGGCCCTGTTTGATCACGCAGCGCTAGAGTATGCAAAACTCTTGAGGAGACGTACATGGAGTTAATACCGGAGGAAAAAGCTGAAAATAGGTAGATTGCATTGAAAAAGTGGGCAGCCGCTGGAAGACCTCCCTGGACTACAGCGATCAAAAATATCGAGTGTGCGCTCTCGGATTGCCCCCGGCCGTTGAGAAAAGGGTGATCGTAAGGGACGACAAATGAAGACGTCAACATGCAGAGGGTATACAGTGTCACTGCTCGTATGGAAACCTTGCGCGATGCCATCTTCATGCTCTCGGCATTGGACAAAGCTTTACTTTCTGCTGCTGTGGCTGCAACCATGTCCATGCCTACATACGAAAAAATAATGTTTGTGAAGGTCGTCCTTTGGACAGATGCGCGTCAATCTACACATCAAGTGGCCACGGTATAAAATGGATATAGGGAGGTTGAGTCTTACCACATCCCAAGAAATGTCCCGACGGAACCCTCGATCACTCGCTGAACTTCGCCGGTCGTATGACTCCTGACCGTATAACGCGGCGCAAAAAAGGAGTACGGTGAGTCCCAGTCTTGAGCTCATGATTAGTTTTCACTACCCCCAACATGTCAAAATGTGGGCATATAAACATACATCTGGTACCGACTGGGGTCGTGTAGTAACTGGTATCCAGCGCTAATATCCCAGGGAAATGTCAGCCTTTCTTCGACAAGCTTTCGACGAGACGTACTGACGCTGAGTGGTATCCAAAATAACCATCAGTAAGATAACCAAAACGAGAAAACAGATTTTTATGCACCCAAAGACGTATTCAAGTTGGCCATAGTACTATAATCCTAATGTCAGCAAAGTATGTACATCAATCATCAAGAACCACCTTCAACACTAATCCGTACCTTCACGGGCAGCGTGTTGATTAATGTTACGGCTATCAAAACCACAGACACCCACACTGCGGGATGGACACTCCCTCCGGTCACCCATTCCAAATGGATCCCTTTGTCGTCGACATACTTAAAGCGGATAGTATTTGCTACGGCGACTAGCTGGTCAGCGGCTAGAACAGCGTACGCGAACCTTGCACAGCTCCATTAGCTACACCGTTCCAAGCTGATTCCAGATCAATATTAGACGTTACCAGTATATCCAACCGATGGCAAAACCAACCCCACGGTCTAAGAAGCGGCGAGGGAACTCCATAACAGGAGCATTCACCGGCATCAGCGCTGTCATTTCACCTAGACAAGAGACGACCGACGCGATAACCGTGCCCATAAGTATATAGCCAAGGACTGCGCCACCAGGCCCAGCAGAGGCAAGGGATCGACCACTACCGAGAAAAAGCCCTTTTTTTGAAAACATTAGAATTTTACCTCTTCTGCACGTTTATTGCTTAAAGGAAAGGTACCATTTCCGATGGTGCTAGGAATCGAAATAGGCTCTGTTAGCGATATGTCCCTGAAGTGCGGTCGTGGTGGGTTAATTCAGGGGTAGAAAAAAGGCTCTTTACCCAGAGAAGGCTATCATCTTTTAAGTTCGCAGTGTGTAGTCAGCATACACCACTCCCCTCTCCCAGCAATTGAATCAACATACATTAATTTGTCTCTCATTCAACACTCGCCTATAATGTCAGAATCTTGTAAGCCATAACTCAAACTACTCGGTTTGGTAGTCGGGCTCCTCACCAGACACTGTCCCCTCTCGTTTTCCGCTCTTCTTCCACCTGTGCTTCATCCATGAACAGATGGTGTCCAACACGCGCATCATCCGATAATTGAGTATCCTCTTCATGGAGTTCATGGAAGTGCGTCCTGGGAACAACCACTTCAGGTTTTTCGTTATCCATTAGAATAGATTGGTACGATACTGTCATCCTGTGTCTTTCTGCCTGGCTTGTCAGTCAAGGCGAGAGGTAAAATGCGAAATGCGAATGATCTGGGGATATATAAGGCGTTGCATGGTGAACGGGCAAGCTCGTATTCGTCCCACCAGTATTCTTCTGGTGTGCCCAGATGGAAAAAGAGCAATGATCATCTCCTTAGAGAGACACCGCCCCTCTGCAGGTCTGCATTTGTCGCCAGTGTCCAATAATGGACTCCAGTATCGGGTACTAGAGCTGACGGTCGATTTGCAAGGAGAGGGATGACACGACGACCAAATGCATACGAAAACAAGTGGCATGGATCTTCCTATTCCTGAGCTCCCATTGGCGAACGGGTGGTCCCCTGTCCTGTTTGTGCTGATTTGGATAAGATACGCAGCAGTATTCTCGGTCACCAGTACGCGACAAATGCATAGACCTCAAGCCATTGGCTAGATGCCGGAGGGATCATTTACCGTTGCTCCTGAGGCTTCAGGTGTCTTAGGAGTGCCGAAGCTAGTGGCCTCTCCCAGCCATGATTTTCATGATTCCCAAACAATACGACTTCGTATCCCCCCACCGAACGTTAGTCTCTCGATGAGTCGCAAAGCTACTCCACTGTTTGGAGAGCGAAATCTCGTGGTTATTCTTCCTCTTGCTTGAGACGATCCAGTGTCAATATAGCCACGTGAAGTGGAATTGCATGCTGCCCGGGCTTGCTTAAACGGAAGAAAAGCAATGGCATTATTATTCGCTGTTTCTGCGGAATTCCCAGCCTTACATGCTCTATGATCGGTTCCTTGCTTATAAGACAGCCACCTGCGGAATAGATAACTATTATCATTTCCTGAATGCGGAGCATACGTCCTTTTTGTTGCATTGATTACTCCATTTGGTCTATAGTCCACTCCGTATGTAAGCCCCAACAAGCAACCCACGTCTGAACCTTCTTCCCCAGCTTTCCTCGAACCCACCCAGACTCCTTGGAAGTGATCCTGTCTTGGGACACAAAGTCCCACATGTCGCTGCTTCATACCATGGTGGGGTTAGGGACGGTGCATACAGCTAGCGAATAACACTAACTACCTGAGAGATCCAAGTCTCAACCACCGGCTGAATTTTCTTGCGGATACTTGTCAGTTAGCAACAGATCTAGTTTATAACGATCGGGTGGAGCCCTAACGGTGTGCATTATCTGACTGTTTGGGAACTGGACCACGAGGCGGAATTCCTCGGGACTCAGGTCCTCTTCTGCCATGGCGACAACAGGCACATCGTCGTTATCTATGCGCTTGGGGGATGTCTGGCACGTCCTTGCACTTCGAAGCGATGTGGAAGATATCATCAAGGAATTGTTAGGCCATTTCTCGTTGGAGAAAATATATGCAGAAGGTGATAAGGAATCATATCAGGCCCTAACGACGACGTTGCTTTCGCAGTTGAATGCCATTTTCTACATCCAGCGTCTGTCACTGCCAGCAGAAAACATAAATACAGGGCCATATCTTAGTTTTCTGGCGAGTTGGGAAACAACCCTGCGATGTGTGGAATTTGTTGTACAAATTATTGAAGAGGGCCGTGAGAGTCTGTGGGAAGTTCGACGGCTACGGGACCATCACCTCGCCGAATTCCTTTTGCTGTGTCTACGATTCCTGTCACTGCATCCGAAAGCGCCAGCAGGCCAACGGGCAAAAGATCGCCGAGAACGATTCTCTCGCATACATAGATCCCTGGAGCGTGTTTATGATAGCTACTCAGGCCCAAAGTCATTTCTGTTGCAGCTTTGTAAAGAAGTAACATTCTCTTTACGTAACGATCCTGATTCGCTAGCGCTTCCCTCAATATATAGATATGAACTACCGAATCTAGGAATAGAATTGGTAAGCAACATCCAAATGGTAACGGTCTCCTTATATCATTCTTTGGACTAACGCTTTCTGCTCATCTCTAGTACCCTCTTGCCCCCTGCTTGTTATCAGAGTCGGTCTCTACAATCGTTCCAGAAGATGGATCATCTGACGATTGGTTAAGTCAGTTCATGGCTCTACGGGATGTCACTCACTTTGTTGTAGGGGCAAACATTCAATATGCAGTTAATACAAGGACACGAAATACTCAACTGCAGGAGGTATCTTCCGAAACTCGAAATGCAGTCTTGACCTCTCTCGACAATATCAAGTTGCCGCATCATTTTTCCAAAGCAGATTTAATTGCAGCGTTCATCAACAGTTTTCGAATTGTGCTTCCAAATACACCCAACGTTACAACACAAAACTCTTCTGAGTTTGATGATGATGAGAGCACGGTTGACGCTCTAGCTGCCCTCTATCAAAGGCTTAGTGCTCGCCGATTGATTTGCCGTGTGAGTGATAGGGAAGTAGTTCATAGCATAACGGAAATCACTCGGAACATTGCTCTATTTGATGATCCCAGCGGACAATTCAGAGCAACCCGCCCCAGACTGTTTGTTTTAAATTGTCGAAGGTGCCACTTCGTAGGATATTCCCAGCTAAGACATTTGGAAAATATTAATCTTCCAGTACGTTGTAGGCTTGGCGAAATCCTTTTCTTTTACCTTTAGTGACATTTCTATTGCCACATATGCTAACTCTTCTTTCTATCACAGCTTGATTTGGGAGAAACCTCAGAAATTTCTCTGCCTCAAGGGACAAATTGTAGACACTGCGGAGACGCTGTGACAATGGCTCGTGAGATACAACTTGCCCTGCGTACCTGGGATCTTCTCTCCCACATTGAATCCAATGCTGATACAATCAGTGTTGAGAGACACTTGCCAACCCAATTCCAACTACTACCTCCCAAGACTGAAAGTAGTAGTCCTTTCCCGTCATATAATAATCTAACCAACCCAGGGAGCCCGAGACCACAGGATATAATTTCGCCCAATTCAGCTCGATTTGAGCGCCCCACCACAGCCCTTCTCACACAATCACCCCCTTTTACTCCTGGGATCCGTCACAGATTTGATGCTCCTCGAAACGAATTTTCGCCTATGGACAGTTTGACAGCTATCAACGAAATAGGAGACACTCTGGGCCAAGCCAACGCGGCGGATTCACAAGTGTCACTCGGTTCTCCCGAATTCTCTAGCCAGGGAGCGAATCTACCCAAGCTTGAGAAAAATATCTCCACAACAACATTTGAATCCGTCCCATTTTTCCGATCGCGAACATTACAGTCCCCTGGAGTGTCTGATAGAGGGAAAAGTGGTTGGAGAAAACTGGGCACTAGAAAGGAATCCATTGCAGCTTCTGGAGATACAAGCTCTCTTTCATCATCGCTTTTGGAGTCACAAAAGCTAGACGAAATCCCTCTGAAAAGCCTAGCCAATGCGATGAAGAGCGTGAAAGGAAGATTTGCCAAAAATACCAACGTTTATCTTTCTCAAAATTCAACATTTGCCCTCTTCTGGACTCAAACCACGATACATCTGTGGGATGTTGGAACATCCCCGCCCACCATGAAACGCGCATTTTCAACAGACAGTACGTGCCTTCTTGCAGCAGTTACGAAAATGTACCTGGCATACGTGATTGGCACCCGCGATAATAAACTTACGGTAACTTCCCGCATTCAAACCGGTTATCGCAGTTTTTTTGACTAACTTGATTCTAGCTTCGGATAATTAACCTTACTGATGCATCAGCACCTGTTGTTGAGTACCGTATGTCTTCAACATTATGGTGCAAGTGCATAACAGTTTGCCCAATGGAGAACTACGTCGTGATCGGATTTGAAAATTCTATTGTTCGGTTCTTTAAGACAACAGACTCGGAAGCCCCTCGAGAAGACCGGCTCCATGGCCTTTTCCATAGAAATTGTACAACCTGTACATTGGACACTCTTTCATTTTCCAGAGACGGGCTTGTGCTTCTTGCCAGTACCCGAAATGCTAAAGGCGTCATCCAAATATTTGAATGGAAGTTTCCCTTCGTGGTATTTCACGAACTACCCGCTTGCAGATACTATGTACCGTTACACGAATCCGAGGATAATGGAATATCAGCTGCAATGTTCCGATCTTCGCGTCGAGGAGATGACCTAGTGTGCATCTCGACGTGGACACAGTCAGGGGTGCCTATTCTAACCCACCCTCAAGAGGGGAATAAAACTGAAGTCAAGGATAGTACCGGCCGCCATGGGAAACTTGGTAACAGGATACAATGTGCTTCCTTCTCTCCATCTGGTTCTGAGCTCGCCATGGTAAACGACCAGGGTTATCTGTATCAGATTACCAATCTAGACTCGAGTCCTATTGATATCAAAAGATTGGCCACATCCAGAGAACTCACGACGAAATCTGACTCATTTGCCATGTCGTATATGACCATGACTGATGAAGATGCCATTATCATGGCTTGGATTGACTCATCAAAAGGAGTAGCATATGTCAAAAGGGTACCAGTAACAGCCCAAGTACGTAGAGATTTTCAGTCTCCACTTCTACCTCCTGTCCTCTTCCCGACTTCAATCGCTTTTCGAACAATGTTTGCTAACTGAATAATATAACTAGGGAGATATCGAAGCCTCAATGGTTGCTATGCCACAGAAACCACCATCACCTAAGTATGAGTTAGCGGAAAGTGGTAGGGATCCTCCACAGATGCAGGAGCTGCCGCGACAGGTGTCATTATCACTACTACCAAAAAGAAGCGTAAAGCCAGCAGTCGAACTGCCCGCAGACCCCCCTAGGTTTTTAAGTCGGTTTCGGGGAATGACTAGATAAGAGGTACGAGATCGTGGGTATAGCTTTTTTACGCAAGTGCGCTATCAGCCTCTAAATACCTTGTCTGATAGGACTGGGTCAATCAGAGTATTCCAATGCACGGGCGAAATTACAATAGGGTAGCTGTGACTCTAGCGACTTTGAAAGCACCACGAAGGAGACGCTGTTCAACCAAATAGCGAACCCCCGATCGCCCCCGTCCGACATCAACTTAAAAACCCGGCAGATCTATGCCATTTTGTAAGTCCAGCGTAGAGCTGTGGAGATTGTATATATTGGATTATCATCTTACGATCATCCGGTTGAGCATGCTACTCTATCTCTTGATCCAACGGCATTCCTAGCCTCTTTCGTTTTTATCGGTTTAGTATATGATCTGGTCACCCTCTAACACCCCTAGAAAACGAACCAGTCTCTAACGAACTTACTGAGACCCATGACTTTATAATTTCTTTATATACCCCGGCCTCTGCATTGAACTTTTAATTGTTTGGCGCGATATCCACGGACTCTTTTTCCTAGTTACCACGCCATGCCAGTCCATGATATTTCTATAGAGGGAGGAACAGTTTTAGAGATATTGCCTGTTACATTATTATGTGTACTCTTTTTTTTTCTTTTTTTCTTTTTTTTTATTCTTTTCTCTTCCCTACTCCTAAGTTTACCATCTGCCACTCCGCACCCCATAAAGGGGTGGGATTAGTCGCATTACCCTTTCAATATTTTCTCATTCTCCAATTCAAATAATAACTATTTAACACATTTAACAGTCCGTATAAGCCTCTCCGAGAAGAATTAAATTATTAACACACTCTCTTTCTCAGTTCAATTGGAATCTAGATTTCTCAGAATACGTCTTCACACACCAGGAATGGAAAACCGTTGAAGCCAGATTTTCAAATCTCCGGAGTTGAAGAGCGGATACAAATTAATTAGATGAAACCCGAAAATGAGAGCGGAACTGGTGCATAGCTCGTATCGAGTCAGATTAGCGGAGATTCCCTAGTAAAAATGAATAATGCGACGGGAAAATGGAGGTCCCGGTGAGAGCGTCCATTCAGCAACCAAGTGGTGCGCTCGTCGTAATGCATTGGTCCTAAACGCGTGGTTGCCACCCCCTCAGGAATAGGCGGAACACCCGGTACGTTTCCTCTTCCCATCCCGGAATTACGGCGTCCCTAGCTCAAAATCCAGACGCTTAGCCCATTCTAGCATTGTAAGCTCGTAGTTGCGAGTTACTTTGGCAACATTCAACATCTCAAAGCCGCGGTATAACGACTCCGCAATGACGCCTTGAAGAGTCATGAAGGCATGTGTGCGGCACCAAAATGTAATCCCGGGGTGAAAGAGCTCACTGCAAACTTTCGTCTGGCCCAAGAGCCGTCAAGATAGAGCCGGCCACCCAGCTTCAGTACATCTTAAACAATGCGTGCTAACTTGCGGTAGTCGGGGAGGTGCTCTGCTACCCCGTACATGCGCATGGTCATATGGTTCTTTAGGACGGTGGTCGAGAAAATTTCTGTAGAAAAAGCTCACCGGGCAGATCATTGTCGTCAATGAGATGCTGGATATAGAGAGCTGAGCCCTGCGTGAGGGTTGAGCGTCATGACATGCACGCCTCGAGCACACCACAGAACTGCGTCACGCCGCCCCCATCCGCCGTCAAACCCAAGCAATCTCGTCCCAGACTTGAGCTCCAGGCTTGGGAACATGGTTTCTAACTTGTGTTCCGAAGCCTCTTCGATGGATTCGTCTGGTTGCTTGAGCAATCCCTGTGACCAGATCCTGAAAGGCTTGTCGACAAACGTGAGATGTAAAATCACCACCGCGGCAATAGTGCTCGACGACAGCGTTGGAGTTCATAGCAGTTGCTGTCCGAATGAAATCCCATTCTGCCGAAGAGGCACTCTCTCCTGTAGCTTCTGTCAAGCGTCGAACAAGTACAAGATCCTCCCCTCCACCTGAATATCGCCCGTAACAAACGCACGGTGGACGCCCAACTCCGTCGTTGGCGTCCGAAAGAACACGAGCGGAGCGGAAAACCACGCTGTCAAAACAGTTCACCTGTACCGACAGAAATAATAGAGCCATCGGGGATTGTATTTCTCCTGGTACATAATGTCATCAAGCCCAGCCAGGAGGAGAGGAGACAGAACTCGAATAGTTACCTAGTTACTTAGGGTTCACAGGAACTGGTCAACTAATCCCCGTTTCGTCATCAGAGGCCTCAGCTGCAAGAAGCGTCCGATGTGAAACCCAACATCGGCCCCCCAATTCTGGTGCAGCGCTTCAACCCCCCCCCCCCCCCGGTTAAGTTAGTTACCCGTGACTGGTTACATTGATCAAAACAACAAATCATCATGAACCCTGTTTTACGCTGGAGATAGGGAAATGTATCACTCTGGCCTTTTGCTATCTGTAAGGAAAGGGAACCGCGGGTAGTTCAAGAACGCCATAGCTGAGCCTACCACGGGCATTGATCGAGAGTAGTTTTTGAGTTGATTCATCCGGACTGTAAGTTAGCGATTCTGCTGTGAGCAATGATAACTAGTTAACGCTCAATTCAGCTTCCCCACTCCTTTGGCTGAAGCTGAATCGGACAATGCCGAGGTTTGTCTTGGAGCCGAGCCCCCTCGCTCTGCCTTTTGCGGACGACGGATATTGTCCGGTTCACTGCCTAGGTAAGAAGAGAGGAACTCCAAGACGGGACGGTAGTTATATAAAAGAATGGAGGCGGGGGGCATCTTGGACATTCGTGCCGTTGAGCACATACATATCTTGACGAATTAATTACGTGCTGCATTCTAGTTACCTACATACATTCATTGCATAAAGGAAGAGAAGGAGAAAGTAATACAAGCCGGCGGGCGAAAAAAACAGGACAAAAATAAAAATGGCCAATGAAAGACTCCAGGCTGTGCTTTCGCAGCTGAAGCCTGCTACTGGCGGGCAGAGCGCTGTTGACAAGTTGTGAGTCTTTTCGTTGCTCACGTTTCCCCATATAACTAAAGCTGCTGTATCAGTGACCTAATTGCGAACAACCTGGCAGAACTCAAAAGAACCCGGATGATATTGTCATTACCTTGGCCCTACGGACGCCTATGGCCAAAGGATTCAAGGGTGGCTTCAAGGACACGGATCTCGACTATCTGGTATGCCAGCTGCTTAAAGAAGTCATGGCACAATCGAAGCTGGATCCTAATTTGATTGACGATGTCGTCTTGGGGAATGTATGTTAACAAGCCCCCATATAAAGGAAAATGCATGAAACAAGGCTGGCCACATAAAGGACCAGATTGAGAATATCACACAAGCCAGTCGCATAACTATACCCCCAAACGGAGGCCTTTTTAAGCAACTAACCATCAACGGACAGGCCAACAACGCCAAAGCCTCCACGATCTGCCGCACCGCCGCCCTCGCCGTGGGCATCCCCTACACCTCTGGTGCTGCCGCCATCAGTCGCTTCTGCTCATCGGGCCTCATGTCGATCCAAAGCGTCGCCTACGAGATCGCACAGGGCGCCATTGAAGTTGGTATCGCCTTGGGCGCCGAGTCCATGACCAAAGGGCCCGATCGGACCCCCCAGCCTTTCCATCCGGAAATCATGAAGCATTCAGATGCCGCAGACTGCATGCAGCCCATGGGCCAGACGAGCGAGAATGTCGGAGACGATTTTGGCATTACCCGCGAGATGCAGGATCAATATGCTGTGGAGTCATTCCGGAGGGCAGAGGTGGCGCAGAAGGCTGGCTGGTTTGAGGACGAGATTGTGCCGATTCGGACGACGGTGAAGGGTGGGAAAGATGGGAAGGGGCCCCACACGGAGATTGTTGTCACCAAGGATGAGGGACCCAGATATGGGACGACGATTGAATCGTTGAGAAAAGTTCGGCCTGCGTTTCCGCAGTTTGGCAATAAGACGACGGGTGGGAATGCCAGTCAGATTACAGATGGAGGTGGGTTATATATGTTTTTATCCTGCCCCCCCCCCCGGATGAGTTCCCCCAGCACTGGCATTTGTTTATGCAGAACCTCTGACGGCTCCATTCCCACACATCAGCCGCTGCCGTAATCCTCATGAAGCGCTCCAAGGCCATCGAACTCGGCCAACCCATCCTCGCCAAATTCGTCGGCGCCACCGTTGCCGGTGTGCCCCCTCGCATCATGGGCATTGGCCCTGCCATGGCCATCCCCAAGCTGCTCTCGATGTACAATCTTCGAAAGGAGGACATCGACATCTTCGAGATCAACGAGGCTTTTGCATCCATGGCAGTTTACTGCATTGACAAGTTGGGATTGGATCATGAGAAGGTGAACCCTCGTGGAGGGGCGATTGCGCTGGGACATCCATTGGGGTGCACCGGGACGAGACAGGTATGTACGATTCTGAGTGAGGCGCGGAGGACGAAAAAGAAGGTACTTGTGACGAGCATGTGTGTTGGAACGGGCCAGGGAATGGCGGGGTTGTTTATTAATGAACAATAAGGAAAAGGGTTGGTTTAGCAATATTTATTCATAGGCGGTAAACATACTTGAACTTTGCAGAAAAGGAGGTCATGGATCAAAGGGTGAAACGTAGGACCTATGGGCTGGCTATACGTATTCTTCCCCTAATAAATTCAAGGTGGCTATCCTGTAGTTATATAAAAAGAAAATGAATCCTAAATAGCACATACCCTTTAATTACCCGCACTGGCATCTTCCACATCACCCACGTTCTTCCTCCCCTCGTCCTCCCTCTCCCTCTTCGCCATCGCAGCCCTCTTTTCCGCCGCCTCCGCCAGAATCTCCCTGCGACTCAACCCACCCAGATCCCTTTCCCTGCCCCCTAACAAAAACTCGCCCCCTGTCCACCCGCCATGATCCATCACCTCCCCACGCCCGCTCGCCATTTCTTCCCAATCACTTGGATTATAAAACTCCTCATCCGTCAACCTCTTCCCACCACCCCTACCCGTTCCCCAATAATCCCCCCGCTCCACCTCCTTCTCAACTTGCGCCGTCAAGTCCCAAAAGTCCCGATCATGATCGCTATGCACACAATGGGCCAGTTCGTGGCACAGCGTCTTGCGAATGGTGCGGTAGTCGCGGTAGCCATCGTAGGCATCTGTGCGCAAGCGCAGTTCGATGACTTCGCCTTTGTTCCTGTTTAAGCCTAGTGTGCGCGAAGAGACGGTTGTGTGTTCAGCTGGGTCCATCTCGGTTAGGAGTGAGACGGAGAATCGGTGCTTGTTCATGGCGGAGCGGATGCCGGGGTCGTCGCGGAGACGGGTTAGGTAGGATAGGGAACGTGAAGGGTTGGGGAGGTGGGCTAGAGGGAGGAGGGTGTGGAAAGTGTATTGGGAGGTGGTGGGACGGGTTCTGCGCGGGTTGGGTGTTACGGGTTTTATGCGAGGGATGTTGGTAGGGGATTTAAGGGGAGAGGCCTCGTTGATGAAGTTTACTTCGGCGGCCGTGCTGCCAAAGAGCGTAATTTTGAAGCGGGGATGGGAGAATGGGAGGGTGGTGAGTGGGATTGGTTGGAATGGGTGCTTTTGCATTCCAGGTTTGGGGGATATGAGGAGCTTTTGATTTGTGGGTGGGATGGAAAGACGGTCTGATATGGCAGCAGAGAGGTCTTGGAGTGTAGAGGTAGAGAATAGATTGAATATGTGATCTTTTCCACGATGATGGACTTCTAGGGTTATTTGGTTATCATCTTCTGGATTGCCTACGGGCACTGCTGGGGTGTTGTCTCCTGGTTGGCTATCTGCCATCACTGGAATGGATATGATCCGCAATACGAGTCAGAGTGACGATACAGATAAAACTTCCGTGTATCAGTTCTATGTGTTGGAAGAAGAAAAGATGCCATTTTAATAGGAGAATTTTCTCACTGCCACGGTCCGCCGTTGTTGTTGTATCGTTGCAGAGGCGGAGAAGGGCGGAGAATGTTCCGCCGCAAGCTGACTAATGCTAGTTAATCAAGCCGTATTGGATAGCACGTGACTTCCTCTCCAACTGTGCTCTCCTTGGTCCTGGTGTAGCTTCCAGTCAGTCATGCTCAGCAGCTCATAGTTGATCAACTTCAAATTAGTAAATATATGATGGTTTCTACCCAAATCCAACATTCCAACATCATTAGTAGCAGGTAAGGATATGTAGCACGGAACAAGCAGAATTGAGAAGTAGAATATCAAAACCAAATCAACAAAAAGCGGCACAATGGCGACTAAATTCAGACGTCCGTGAGATATGTTCAAAATCCTCCAGGCCTCTGCTTCAGACAGGCATGTAAAATATGTATATAAAAAGATTGAAGTTCAGAAATGCACCCAAGAATACGCATTATCTAGCACTCAATTTGCCCCAGAGTAGGAAGACGGCAAATGATAAATAAGGAAAAACCGAGAAAGAACCTATGCAGATCGAAGAGGAATAAATTCCCAAGAAGGTAAAAATGAATAAAAGGGGAAAAAAAAATAATTATGGTGGGTTCGTGTTCGATCCAACGCTCATCCAACCCGACATGCAATCATGTATACCAAAATATACCAATTAGATATAAATATATGGAGTATTCACAAATCCAAAGAACTAAAGGGGTCGACTGGTATGCGTTGTATTGAGTTGAGTTGAATCCCTAGAGAAAGTATTGTTCGCAAGGGAACGAGGGTCGAATCGAACTGGAAGAATGCTAGACAACATCACAGTTTAAATTGCAGGGAAGGAGAGTTGAAAAGGCGTTTTCGGTTTTAGCCCTAGTTTCGCCTTCTCCTCTTCATCCTCGTTCTTATGTCTGGCCCTTTATTCTGCGCATATTCACCGCTTTACGAAGCCACAGAGCTCTAGGGCTGAATGGGATTCGGATTCCGGCCAGAGAATGATTGCGATGCAATAGCAAGATCAGATGAGACCCATTTGTTTAGAAAGCTGTCTGATCTCATCTTCGCGTATCCTTTTGTCATCGTCTTGTTTCATTTTTCTCTCTTCGGGAGTCAACTTCGCGGTTGCGGCTATTCGTTTCTCGTCTGGTATCCATAATTCAAGAATTGGGTCCCAGTAGTGGCTGTAAAAATGGAAAACAGGGTCAGCTTCGGGGCGGGCCAATATATATAAGGGAAACTTCAAAAGTTCCTGCTCACTCCTCATGATCCTTTATGACCAACGCACTAGGCCCGTACTCCTTAACCAAAATTTCATAATACTTATACGGAATCCTAGCGGGGACGCCTTCATACATGCTATCTCGCATGGGATATATATCCGATATCTTATACTTGTGGAAGTTTTTGCACTGGAGGATTCCCGGCTCTGTTTCCGGGTTAATCTCACTAATGCCTGTGATGTCGATGTAGAGCCCATTGCGCGTGTCGATCCAGCGGGCATCGATGATGTTTTGGCCCTGTCCTCGTTCCCGTTGTCGGGAGTACGGGTTGACATCTAGTAGGTAGTCACGATTGGGCTGGTTGTCTTCAGGTTTATAGTGGCAGATGGTGTGGTTGAAATGGTCGGCCATGCGGCGGAGGGTACTAGTGTTGACTTGGGTGTCGATGTCCCAGTCCCAGGGGAGCATCTGCATCAAGCAACAAGGAGTAGACAGTTAGATATATTTCTTTTTTAACAATGATGTTGTCCCTTCAAAGGAATGCCATGAGGTAGAAGCAAAAAATGGGTCAACCAGCCTTCCCATTCCACCACCAACCTAGCAATGTCCCATGCGCAATCCATGTCTCCAGTCCATTCTCTCTGAAAAAATTCAAATACGCCCGAGTCATATGCAACAGGGTATCAATTCGGTTGTCATACGTGACCACACCTTTGAAAAATCTCGAATCATAGTGGCCCAGAATATCATCACCACCAGGTTCTTGGAAGTATTTTTCCTCTGGTGGCTCCACGACCTCC
The DNA here is from genome assembly GCF_000150735.1 of Paracoccidioides brasiliensis. Classification (NCBI taxonomy): domain Eukaryota; kingdom Fungi; phylum Ascomycota; class Eurotiomycetes; order Onygenales; family Ajellomycetaceae; genus Paracoccidioides; species Paracoccidioides brasiliensis. Next base: position 1,343,793 of record NW_011371360.1, read on the forward strand.
TCCTGATGAGGGTTTTTTGAATATAGGTGTGGGAGAGCAATGACTGAGTGTGTGAATGGCAACGTGGCTACGAGAAGGTATGGCCAGTAAAGTTTCATGTTTTCGTTTTTGTTCTTTTTCGTACCGTTGGGCGTGCTTTCCTCAGAATCATTAGTTATTAGGACCTGATGTCAGTGACTAATTGGATTCACATCAAGTTTATATATAAAAATTTCTACATCAGGGTAGAGGTGATTATTCGGAGTGTGCTTGGGGGGGAGGTTTGAGAGGAGAACGGGTGGTTAAAGGTTGAAAAAGTTGAATAGGGGGCGAGCATGTAAGAGCGGAGGATGATATATTCAGAGGTAGTTCTAAGTAGGATAAGTAGATATGAGATATAGAGGTATGAGCCGGAGTCGTATCACGAGAAGAATAAAGAGACGAAGAGAAAAGAGGATGGAAGAGCTCAGAAGAACCAATCCGGCGGAACAGGGAAAGGAGAGAAGAAACAAAGTTCCAAGAAGTCTTCAGCCATGGGGCGCCACCAAGGACTAGGGAGAGAAGAGTGGGCTCGCAGAGGCTAGAGGAGCGGCAAAGGCTGTGGTCCTGGGGAGTGTTTGTGACATTGTAAAATCCTTCTGTATCCACTGCTAGGAGGTCGTTGGCTCGTAGCGGAAGCAGATAATAATCTGCTTTGGAGTTCAACGCCATTATTGTTAGCGGTAGGTTTTCCAACAGCAAAGTAAAAAAGATATTATGATCTCATATCTCATAAACCAGCGACGGCAAACTGTGGTTGGTCGACGGAACCTTGAGCTAAAGCACAGATCCAGTCAGCACCTTAAATGGAGTCGTTCCGGGCAAGCTCCCAAGGATATTGCTGGTCGATTTTGACATTATTTTTGGTATGAGACCACGCAAGCATTCTGATTCAAAATGGCACTCTGTAGGAGAAGTTATCTAGAAATGCAGTGGAGACGAGTAACTATCAGGATAGGATATGGATGTGGCACGTTGTTTTGATATGTCGTCTGTGTCGCGTGCCACCTTACCGCTTTTGGCCAATATTACAGGAGGTACGAGGTATGTATTGATACGGTATTCATCGTACCATAGGCTGAACTGATACAATACGCGGAGACATAACTACACTTATGCAGTCACAAAAAATAAATATGCGTAAATCTTTGAGAGAGAAAGTCTACAGGAGGGATCTATGGGATATTTGTTCACCTTAGTCCTTAGCACTTTATACGGAATATTGGGTGAAACATAGAATTAGCGATCTGATGCTTGGAGTCCAAGATTGCAAATGCGCTTCAATAATAACTTTCCACCAACCTGTCCCGTCCTACAGTATGCATGGATACTTCCCAGCCATGTCAATAGGTGGACGTATCAACTTCCACGTTTGATATCCCCAGCATTCCTAAGCAAGGAGAAAAGCAAAGGGTGGAGGCAAACGGAGAACAAAGGGTTAATGCTTGCTAAATAACCTAAACGGTCTCCAAATTTTTGCGTAGTTTTTAACATCATGGAACACTTCTCTCCGTCTTGCATTTCTCACTACTATTACGGCGATTGAGACACTAGACAGCGGTCGCTACCAAAAGTTTTGACTCACGCTACAGCAGTTACGCTAAATCGAAATTAGAACTGATGAGAAGAGCTATAGCATGCCTGAAATCGTAGGCTTGAGTGTAGGGAATCTTACGCCAATATATATTAAACTTTAGGTAAAGGCGTCTTAAGTCTTTAACTAAGCTGTTTAACTATCAATAACTAATGTGGCTCGTTATAGTGGCCTTGGAGAGTCGAAACTTTTTGACAGCCTCTGTGTGCAGTTAGTTACATGCATCCAATTTTTGACTCCACGCCAAACTCGGTGAACGGGTCACTCCAAATCTGGGCAGCATGCTGGAGTCCTTCGTGTTCAGCCACAGGAGTCTCAAGTCTCTGCTTGATTCCTTGCTTTTTTCATCATAGTGTCAAATCTTCAGAAACAAGTTTGCTGGATGTTGACATTGCTTTTCTTCTTTTCTTTTCTGATGGAAAGTCAGTGACAGTTGCTACAACAAAGCGCCCCAGAGCATCAGCTTCAAGCGGAATAGGTATTGATTCCCAGCTCCTTGTTCACATGTAAGAACTGAATGTCCAAAAATATATACAGAATAAATACTTCATCACTGTTCTTTTATATATCTGTAATGTATATGCCCGGCAAGTATTGCAGATATATAAATGATGCAATGATGAACTGACCTATATTGGAAATAAGGAAAGAATGCAAACTAAACGAATAATAGATCAAAGTTTGGTACAGTATCCCGCACACTTTGTAGAAAATACAAATAACTAGGTAATGAGGACAAGCCTTGAAATGCCTACTCTCGACTCTCCTATTCCCTAAATAATTCTTATGAATTCCACGTAAACAGACGTAGGTAATCTACGCAAGCACAACTCGCCAACCAGATATCAGGGACAAATGAGAGAAGAAAGATTGAAGAAAAGAAAAACATGGCGTCTTAAAATAGATGCAGGATATAAAATGAAACAATGTAGCCCGTACCTGAAATTCCTTTGAAGTCGAATCCCTGAACTGGGTCATCTCCATTCTGATGGTTTGACCAAAATAGGGTGCATATCCTTCCAACGAAATCACTGACATAATACACATTTTCACTAATAAGGATGGTTATGAAGACCGTCATTGCTACTGGTCACGCTCCCAACTTCAGACCAGCTGGCTGGGGTATGCGTGCCATCACGGACAGATCCTAAGTCGCTCAGCGTTCCATCTGACATGGGGTTAAACGACCCATTCTCGATATGGCTGAGACTCGAGGCGACTGAAACTGCCGTGGAAACATGTTGAAGAGAATCAGTTTCTCGCGGGTCCTCGAACGGATTTTGAGGACGGCTCTGTTGTTGCAAATTTGGTACGGTAATATTTAGGTCAGTGTTCGGGGGACGTGCGTAGTAGAAGTCCGCTTCGCCGTCTTCTGGATGCAGCGATGACGCCAGGGAGAAATAGTTTGATTGCGACGGGTGTTCATCTCGTTGTCCCCGGTGCCGTCCCAGTATCTCACTCTGTGAGGCAAACGAAAAGTCCATGTCTGGGATTTCTGAGGTTGGAGTCAGGTCGGCCAACGACTCTGAAGGATGGTTTGACGATGTCTCTGACGAAAGAGTGGTGCGGAGTCTATCTCTATCTATATTATCAAGTATTGCCTGGCGGTGTTCAGAGGAAATCCTCGGAGACATTTCAGATATTGATCTGGAAAGATCAGGGGAGTCCTCAGGGCGTCGATGAACGACATGAGAACTTGTAACTTCCACGCCTGTGGCTTTCGCCATGGATTCTCCCTCCTTCAGCAAGGGCGGCTTGGATTGCTCTTTCAATCGTCCATCTTTGTCCACGAGGCCATCAAAACTACCAACGGAAACTGAAGAATTATTCTTTCGCGCTTTTAAAATCGAGGCTCGTCGTAAGATTTCCTCCCGAGCTTTCTGCCGTCTTGCCTCCGCTTCCTCACCTAGCTCTTCGGTCATGGATATGTCTTCCGTCGACCTGCGGTCTGTGGAAGATTCTCGAGGATTAATCTCATCTCCAAGATTGTGTAGAGCAACTGCGATTTTCCGGCGGGAGTTTTGAATCCACTGCTTCACGTGGGGGTTTTCGTAGACGGCAATTCCCGCGGCAACAAGAATAGTAACAGTAATCACAAGTCCTGGTAAGATAAAATAAGGACACGTTAGAGAACAGGAATGAGAGACGTATAAAGAAAAGAAAAATCCAATAAAAGCAGTGACGGACTAATAATTGATGCTTGTAATAATAACATCCGCCGGGTGGGATAGTGGGGTTCAGATGCGTGTGGGGGAGACCAGATGAACACACCTTTGGCTAACTGGGCGGGCATATTGATTCCGGTTCAGGGAGGGACTATGTCAAATGAAAATCGATTCCTACACAGCTGATATAAGTATGCTCAGAGCATTCATGGATTGGAAAAGTAGGAAGGCTGCTGAGACATTGGATTATTTAGTTAAAGCTGCCGCCTTTGCTGACTTCCAAGTGAGTTACCTAATCTCAGCAATCGGTCTTGGACTAAGTTAAGTTAAGTTAGCCGCAGATCAGGAGTCTAAATAAGCCTCCAAAACACGTGATGCCAAACATCAACCCGACTTTGCATAGTTACACATCCATCCATCGATCGAACGCTCTCTATAGAAAAGGAGTCGGCTTCAAGTTTTACTCGTCTAGTTAATTTGGGGTCTCTATCTCACGGAGATAGAGAGGGCACTATGTCACGTCCTATTCCTGTCCAGCGGAATCTTACTTTAACTGAGGAGCTGGAGAGACTGGAACAGTCCATTACCCTAACACTGCAAGGCACGAAGCATAAAACCTCTCCCTCCCGCATTTTCACTTGTCAACGCTGATCAATATATCGTTAACTGATTCATGTCTGCTTTACAGAAATTGACCATAACTTCAGCCATGCCCACAGGATCGTCACGTCTAGCATCCTCCCCATTGTAGAACAATATGCGGCGCAGTCGCGAGAAGTTTGGGAAGGGTCAAAGGTGGGTTCTCTCAAACCGCAGTTCATATCGATAATCACACCTAAATGTAGCTGACGAAAGAGAATAAAAATTTAGTTCTGGAAGCAATTTTTCGAATCCAGTGCTAATGTCTCCCTCTCGGGCTACGAGGAACATCTTCCCAGCGAAAGCGGACAGGAGGGCACATTTACCGAAGACTCAACCTTTAACACCCGCAATTCAACAGACGACGACGTTACAGAATCATACGCCACAACATCGTCTGAATCGCTAGATTTGCGTCACGGAGATGATGCTCCTGACCTCTCTTCACTTACAATAACTCCATCCCACAGTACGCCCCGTCCAAGAGTACACTTAGAGCGGGACAACGACGACGAAATAACGAGCTCGTCCATTAATTACCCCAACCCATACGAAGCTCTCCACAGAGTACCAGAAGAAACGCCCTCCCGGTCGCGCATTGCTGAACCAGTCACGCCGGGGAGGACACAGCGAACACATAGTGTGACGCACCATGGCTCCCAAGCACCAACATTCTCAGTTTTAGCTCCGTCCCCCACCCGTGGGATGCCGTCCACTGTCAAAAAAGTAGGCAAACCGACAGATCCAGTCCTTCGCCGCATCTTGGATAAAACGTACCGAATCCAAGCCACCCCCCTGGCCAGCTCTCGCAAATCATACCACAACCCAACCCGCATCATCACCACTCCCAAATCAAAACCCAGGTCAGGCTACCTGGATTCCTCCCCCATATCGAGCCCAGAAATCGAAGTCCCAAAACTTCACTCTGAAGTTTTTTCATCCCCAATCAAGGGAGGTGGTGAGAGTCGACCTCGTCAGCGACGGCCAAGTAAATCCTCGAGAATCCCACAACCAGGCATCAGTGTGCTTACTCCCGCCAAACACAAGCAAAATTCTTCGAAACCTAAATCTAGTAAGGGTTGGGAGAGTGACGACCTTGACGATGGCGATGACGACGATGCTACCTCCCTTTTCGGAAACAGTCCGCCTAAAACAATACAGTTCCATATTCCACAAAGCAGATTGCTTAAGACTCCTGGTATGTTTAATGAAAACACGTACACCAGAACCCCACACAGATGTCTCCGGGCATAGAAAGTTACACTCGTGCACAGAAACTAACGCAAAACAGCCAAGGAAGCCTCTAAACGTATTGTTTCTGACCTGCTCTACACCGCTGGCGGCGGCGAGGACAACACAGACGAGTTCGAAAATAGCCCCAGCATAGTGCGTCGGGTGGCAGGGTTAGAAGATGAAAGTTTCTAAGAAATGAAGGGAGTGTGTGGGTTGCAAACATATGATTGCTATGACTTACGTCCATTACCCGTAGTGGTTAATCTATTTTGTCAACCTTTTCATCACGACAGCATAAGATTCTATAAAACTCCATGAGACACGCAACTGTAAACTCGAAAAACCTATTATCAAATTAAATGAAAACTAAGGATGAAAATTGACAACGTCTTTGTTCTTGTCAACCATTTATACCAACCTTCACAAGTATATATATATTTAGAGTTTATTTTAGGGTAATCTACGCCATTCCAAAATAAAATTTATGGGAAATACGGACTCGAAAAGCGAATTGAACACTTCATGCTTCCAACTGCAAATACTTCCAGCTGGGAGTATCATTGGAACGTTATACGTTTACAACACTAAAGCCCTATAACCCAATTAATAATCCATAGAATTGGGATGGCCTGTGAGACCTGTTGAGACCCGTAACTTCATCATTTTTGTGTGTATATATATCACTGGCACAAGTATCAAGCAGAAAGAAGTGCTTGGGTAAACGGAAGGTCATTGCATCACATCGTGGAAGAAGGATACTAGAATATTCTACGAGCCATTAAAGCGGGCCGATGAGAGTGGGGAACTAGAACTCGAATGAGAAGAAGAGTGAGAATGAATATCAAGATGGAAGATGGAAGATGGAAGATGGGATATGCAAGGAATGCAATCAGCCATCACCTAGACGAAAAAAAAAAGGACGAACAGCAACATAGATAAAAATAAGTGACCGGTGCGAAGGAGCATACAAGGATAGACAAGAAGGAAAAAAGGTATAAAGTTGAAATATACAAAAATACGGTGGCTTTTTCAGGGTATGAAGTTGGGCGTTTATAGATCCGCCAGCAGAATGAGCTTAGAAAAAAGAGAAGGGAAAAGAAAAGAAGAAAAGAAAAAAAGGGGTAAAAACAAGTCGACAACTAATGAACAATAGCCAGATGGGAGATCTCTTTTCCTTTTTCTTGTTTGGAATGAGCAAAATGGAGATTCGGAGGAAGGCAGGGATAAGGGTATAGCGAGTATATAAACACAAAAGCTTAAGAGGTATAGCAAAACGATCGACGCAATTCATACACAATCATGCAGCAAAATGCAACTGGGTTTCTAAGCATGGGTAATCAAAATGGTTGGTGGAGGGCAGGCATCCACGATGCTATGCCTCAAATGAATGCAAGCAAGCAGCCTGACGAGCTGGCGGGCGGCACGACGCAAGTACAGCGATATAAGGTCATGGGGAGTAACATTGATAAACAGGAAGATAAAAAGTATCAAGAGCCATTCATCCAAACGCAAAGACGAAAATGGTATGGAAAAAGGGGTATGAAACAAAACGACACCAAAATCGTGAAGGAATGAAAAAGAGAAGAAGTTAGAAAGATGAATTACTCCTCCATCCCCATAAATATATCCTGACAATTATCAACCAAAAACTGCAGCGCCTCATTCTTCTTCTGAACATCGCTCATTTCCCGACTCAGACTTTCGGGCCGCAAAATCGTCGGTGCAAACACCACAGCAACATTCAAGCTCGTCATCAGATTCTCCTTCTCGCGCTCCACGACACGGCGGAGATGGAAGATCAGGAATTCGAGCACATCACGATGAGTGGTCGGAAGGCTCAGCAGGCTGCGACGCATCAAGTCAACACGGGCGGAGACCGGGGTAACGCCCCATGTGTCAAGAAGTTTATCATATACTTCATAGGTGATGAGTGGGGTGGGTAGTTTGCGGAAATATTGTTTCAGGGTCGAGGTGACAGCGTGGATGTCGAGGTCTGGGTCGGAAATGTCGTAATCGGAAGACTTCTCGAAGCCTTCGCGGATCATTTGGACTTGGGAACTGCCGCCAGATTTGCGATAGATGCCCTCGCAATCCATACCTAATTAAATAAAGAACGGTTAACATTAATAAATTTCATGAACAAAAAAAAAAAAAAAAAAAAAGGTAATTCGTCGCTTACCTCGAAGCTCTACTTCCTCGATACAACGTGTGACAATACCTGGAATAACACATTTCTCAACCTCGATCCGTTGTTCAAGGTCAGTGCCAAAAAGCACTTCCGGAAAAACAAAGTCAGCATGCTCGCATTTCAATGAGAAAGGATATGTTGTAGAACAGTTCTCACCATTACTATTATTAGTAGAAACTTCAACAAGAGCCGCAGAACTCTCATTCGACTGCGCTGTCCAAATCCCAGGCTTCACCTTTGAGTTCCCGAAAAATCCAAAACCCTGACGGGTCGACTCCTGAGGTTGACCGCGAACAGATCTATCATCACCATTTTGCGATGCCGCAGATCCATACGGTGCTGTTTCCGCAAACTGACCATCCTTTTGATATTTGCCTTCTGCATAATTGAAAGCGCCCTTGATACCCTTCGTAACGCCCTTTGCTACATTCTGGCTACCTTTCTTCCAATTGAACTTGCGGACTTGGCCCTTACGGATACTGATAACTTGTGGTCCTTGGAGAACGGTTGCTTGGTCTGCCTCTTCGGACTGAATGTTAGAGGTTGATGTGAGAAGGTCATTTGAGGCCCGGTTTTCGCGACCTTCAAGTGAGGCGACAGATTTTTCCTTTTGGTGAGAGGAAATACTCAATCCATTGGTTACCTGGCGACTGCTTTCTCCGCTGCTAGAGGTTGTGTTGGCCCTGTAGATCCCTTGGATCTGGTGAACTAGCTGGTTATTAAGCTCCGCGAGTTGCGAATTTTTAAGAGACAACTGTTCAAATTCTTGAAAGCTCTTATCTTTCATGCGGCCAAGGTTGGTCAGTTCTTCAAGGATGGTATTACGCTTTTGGATCAACTCCTCAATCTGAGGGGCAAACGAATCTTTGAGTCGCTGTACAGACTCCGCAAATTCACGTAATACGCTATTGCTTAGTCTCCTTAGATCAAGAGGGGCCCCACTCTGCTTTTCGGCGGCGATGCATTCTGTAAGGACCTCCAGCTCACGTAGGACAATCTCCTTCTGAGCATCAAGAAATACCATAGTGGATCGCTTTTCGCGAAGTTCTGTGTTAACCTGTTTGATGTTTGCTGTGGCATTAAGTGAAGCCTCCAACGCTGAGATTTTCTGATCCTTCTCAACAATCTTCTGCCGTTCCCTTCGGAGCTCGTTCTTGTACCAGGAAAGCTCATCGCGATTTTCAGGGGAACTCCCAATTGGACTGCTGATGTCATTCACAAAGTTGCTTCCATTTGACGGTGACTTAGGCCATTTCTGCTCTTTCGATAGTCGGGCACATTTATCGCTTAAGCTTCTTCCATGTCTGACGGAATGCGACACCCGCTTCAGCAGGGATTCTTGATTCTGGCTATCATGACTGCCAAGAATTCGGGCCATATCTTCTTCCAAGGAGAAGTCTCCCACCCCACTGTAACGCAACCTCGGGGAAGCTCCAATATCCGGCTCACGATGGCCATCAGAATACACAGTCTTCACCGATTCGTTACGAGAATGATGCCCACGAGGGTCTGCAGATTTCTGTTTCGACACGCTGCCAGACCCAGAACGCTTGTGAAGTGAGGGAGTAGAAACTGAAGCATCGGAAACCCGCTTTGACACTGACGCCTCTTGTACCCTCAATCCCTTTGCAGTCGGGGATTTGTCCACCTGGGGAGATGAAAAATTCGAGGACGCCGGCGCAGCATCGTTTGTAATACTAGATGTTGGTGGCGTAGACTTGCTAACAGGTGCTGCAGATGCTACCACCTTCCTTTGGAGAGATTGATGTAGTTTGGCTTCGAGAGAATCGCCTCTCTTAGGCGGATATTGCAGTCCCGGTCTCGCAGGCTCAACCGATCCATTTTCTTTCATTCGGGGTTCCTGAGAAAAGCGTGAAGGTGTATTATTGTTGAGTTCTGGTGCCGGAGACGGTTGATTTGTGACCCGTGCCGTATCCCGAGGAGGAGGACTTATAACGATGTCTTCGGTTTCTTCATGTGTAGGAGACGTCACTGTAGCCGTCAAATCGAGGTCAGGCCGAGACATGTTCTCAGAGCCACCTCGTGACCTCCTTCCCTTAGGGACGTCTTGCAACTTGAATTTATCTCCACGGCCCGACATATCGGCCCCAGGGCCGGAACTGTTCTGCAATATATTCTGTTGGCGAATATTGTTATTGTTAGCAGGAGGCGACACAAGAGTAGAAGCTCTTGAGGGTGTCGTGCTCTCTTGGAATTTGTGAGGGCCTGGATCTGCGGGACGCTTGTTTTGATATGGACTTTGCTGCTCAGAAGAGGCCTCAGGGTGACTCTGGTCTCGGAGGTATTCATGTACGTCTGTAGACTGTGTGCGAGAGCTGTCTCCAGATATGCGCTGACCAAGGGACTCTCGTGGCACAACAGGAGAAGCTTCTGACGGGGGTGGTTGAGGAGAGCGAGTTTCAGAAGCTGCGGGATCAAATGCAACAGGTATGAGAAACTCTTCTCCACCCGATACATCAGATTTATGAGAAATAGCAGAATGGCGATTCAACTTGTAAGTACTGGAAGGAAGGATAAGATTATCTATTTCACAAGTGATTAGTCTTCAAAGAAGTGATCAAGATTGCAAACTTGGACGATAGGACCGCGGATGTACCTTGGTTAACGGGCTGTGGTTCAGGAGTTCCAACATTTTTGTCATCCCCCGAGCTTTTCTGCTCTTCGGATCTTGGACGCGACGGCAATTCAGTGGGCAGTTCAATGGGCATTTCAGCTGGCAGCTCAACGGGCATTTCAGAGGGAACTTCAGCGGGCAGTTCATGGTATTGATCGGGTAGTGGACTGGGAGAAGTTGCTGATAACCCATTGCTCGAAGCAATGGTTGTCGGGAGTGACGGGAGAGATTTGTCTAGCTGGACATTGGGGACTTTTTGACGCTGCCTGGCCGTTCGCTTCCGCCTTCGTGCCATCAGTGATTCATGACAATCCATACAAAAGATACCCTGTGATGTCCGCGCATAGCGAAGATTCTCGATCTTCCGCTTACAGTTGCGACATTTGAAGCAGGTTGCGCAAAAGGCCTGGTCGCCGGTGAGGATTGCTAGGTCTTCGATCTTGTCTCCGCAGGAACTGCAGCTGTAAGTGCAACTGTTGCAAATGAGAGAGCCATCGCCCAGCAGAAGGAGGTTTGCCTCTGAATCGAGAAAGGTGCCGCATGTGTTGCATCGAAAACAGTCAATATGCCATCGTTTATTGGCTTTCAACTAATTAGTTTTGTTTCTTGCGACTATATATTTAATAATTGGTTGATGATAAGGAGGGCCTACTCACCCAGCTCGAAAGCTTTGCCTTCTTCCAGTATCTTATATCATACTTCCGTTAGCCAAGAGAATATTTATCAAAGAAAATACTAAAAAGTGATCTGCGTTGCAGGTGGGGTCAACCGTACCTCTCCGCAACCCTGACATGGAAATGGGACGTCATCCAGATCTAATGGAGAGTCCGGTTGGCCAGTGGGTGACTCCATCTCTCAATTCTCTCCCCTTCGACACTCTCAATCGTAGTGTAGTACCAGCTGGTCTCTATGCTTATTACCCCCAACTCTTGTGATAGTGTGGTGTTGTATTCTAGCCTGGGTAAATCTAGAACTCGGAGATCCGAAACCATTCGGGATGCAGACACGAACAATGGATAACTGCTGGTGGCGGAGGGGTCCAAGGTCAATCAATTTTTTCTCCTTGAAAACTCCACAAGCAAACCTTTCTATATACAGTGAGGAGGCCAGTTCTACCGAGTTGCAATGGCCGATTTGGAGAAGAGAGCCAATGGTCACGCTAAAAGACAGGATCGGAGGATAAGAGGGGGCGGGAGAAGGGGTGGGGAGGGGGGAGAGGGGAGAGGGGAGAGGGGAGAGGGGAGAGGGGAGAGGGGGAGAGAATGTGGCTTAGGAAGTCAGGGACAAACAGGCAGTAGGACGAGATATGGAAGAGGAATACTAGAACAACTACACAACGTGGTTAAGGGAGGGCGGGTTTGGTTGGCCGTGTAATATGACGGAGTTGGATGGGGTTGGAGCGCGCGTGAGACGTCCACGGATGGGCACAGAGACAAAAGTCGTGACTTTTGTGTGGACGGACGACCTCAGAGCAACGCCTAACACAAAGGAGACGAGGTCAGCAACCGGCACACAACATTAATTTGGGGAGCATTGGTCGAGGAGGAACACGCGTAAAGCAGAGGAAAGAAGAGGTAAAGAATAGGCGGGGTGGAGAGACGTTGAAATGCGAAACACGCCAGAAATTAACGGGTCGTTGATGGCTGGAGAAACGTGTTGTTGCACCGACCGTACCTAACAGGTTGCTCCGCAGACGGGATGGAAATCCCAGGCGAACACTCGGTTGGTGAATCGGGAGAATAGCCCACTGATGAATGACAAGGATGTGCAGAGTTGGACTTGGTCTCGATTGAAATCAGAGAAATGGAATGGGAGATGTAATAAAGGGATGATGTTAAATATAGCTTAATTATTATAGTGACGGCTGTTCGACCAACAGGTCTAACAAACAACAAGTGATTGACGATCCTGACGCAGAGGGGGAACAGATTCCGAGAGAAAGAACAGGCTAGGCGATGATTAAAAGGAACCTATTGCACGTCTGTCAAAGTCCGTTCCCTTGTTAATTTTCTCCTGGAGCACTCCGTCTAGAAAAACGACGTGGTTGGTACGAAAGTAAAATTTGTGCAGTTGCTGGTTTACGTGCAAGCAGGCAGACCGTTTGGAACCGACTAAACAAGGAGAAGAAAAGAAGAAAAAAAGACAGCACACGGCAGACAACGCAGGGAATGAATAATAACTAATTGGGGCAGAGCTGACACTAAGACACACCAACACCCAAACGAAACAGAAAATAGCATTAACAGTTTAACTAGTTATTCTGTGGATAGTTCTTTTTAATAATAGTTCACTCCCCCTCAGCCGCGCGTGGAATTATCCATCTCATCATTCTCTATCCAGATGTTCGGTTGTCGAGATGTCTCCAGGTGTAAACTATCCGCTGCGGACAATGGCTTCTTGGATATTTTTATGTTTTTTTATACCAAACATGCACAAAATATACACTCCACGTTTCAGCGGGCTGCTGAACAAGCTGTTGAGCAACATATCTCCGGCCTGGTAGAAACCATGTTACATACAATTATCTCTCCCTGCTGTGAACCCTTCACAACTGTCCTTTACACGTGGATCCCGGTCTTAACGCCACGAACAGGTCCGATAACCAGACACTGGTTAGACACGCACGCAAAAGCGGAGTGAAACGATGCTACCGCTCCAAAGGACCGAAGTTATTTCGCTAAGACCCAGCGTTAAAACAGCCACTCCTGCACCATAATGGAAGAAAAAGCCGGCTAATTAAACTTACCCTTCTTGACGCGCTTTCCAGCGATCAGGAAGAATAAAAAACCGCATGTGGAGAAAGGAGAAGAAAAGGACGGAGAAGAACCAGTTGATTCCAAACCATCAACCACGTCTTCAAGGGAACAAGAACCACGGAATATATGGCATCGAAGAATTGGAAGGATATCCAGGAACCCCGCCACCTTTTCTATCTCACTGAAACATTAACTGCCTAGCCATGGATAAAAGCAGGAGGATTCCCTTTGAGATTCGGATGATGTAAATCCCCTCCTACAGGTCCCCAGCGGACATCCTGGCGGAGAAAGTCGAGGATCAGTTTACTAACGGGAGGAACTGATCGCTCTCTGTCCCGTCCAGACATGCAACAAGGAGCCCAGACTGGCCCTTAGTTCCTATATTCTCCTTCATCTTATATCCCGCAAGCATCATCCCATATAATCCCAGCTCGCAAATATCTCCCTGTTTGGCACATGAGACAGACAACCCAGCACCCACTAGTGTGCCCATATAACTACATCTGCAATAGTGTCCGTGATAATGGACCCTTGTGTATATGTCAGTTTATGCACAGCAACGGCTTCTGGCTCTTTGAGAACAATATACATTATCATTGCCCTTTAGAGGTACACTTATATAAACTATATAATGACGACAACATTCAAACATGTGGTTAGCTGCAGCGAATGATGAGCTGACTCTGTTAAAACTACCCCATAGAGAAGAACCATAAATTCCCTCACTAGGTAATAAATATCGAATTACCGTCAATTGGGTAAATGAAAGCACCGTTTTTGCCCCGCCCAATTACCTTCAATATTAATAAAGTTGATACAAGTTTCAGCAGCAATATGTGGAATGACGAAACATTCACAGGCTTTCCTGCATCCTTTGACTTCATATTTTGGCAATTCACCGACGACGATCTGACCCCTCCAAGTTGATCTTCTGGCTCAGGTTGCCCATTCGATTTTCCCAGCGATTCCGTCAGTCACTTGAAATAACACAGCGGATTTTAACTAGTCTGATGGCTCCTCCTGTACCTGCGCCGGATGGTCCGCACCAGAGGGGGGGGGTTTAATAGCCCCGGGCCCACTTTTATAAAACAATGATCAACTGATCATCCATCTAAAATAAATACGGTCTAGGGGTAGATTAGGTTAAGATTAGGTTAGTATTCTAGGATTGGGATTAGTTAGGGGCTTTAGATGAGAGTTGGTTAAGGGGAAGGGACCTGAGAAAGGTTTGTAAGGTTTGTATGGGATGTGAACTAGAGTGTGTAGTTTTAATGGAGGGTTGTCATGGTTTAACGTTATTATACAGCATCAAACCATGTTCGGCTCCTTTGAAACCAACGTCCAACTGTATGCACCAGAGAAAGAAGCACTCACAGTTTCCTTTCCTTTCCCAGGTTCTGACGGAGTTAGTTTTAAATATTTTATCTAGAAAGAGTCTCGCTTGACCGCTGGTCGGCGTCAGTCCGAGCCTCTGAGGTCTACATCACATGCATATGGAAGTACAGCACTTACAAAGAACATGCCTTTGGTAACTATATTAGGAACGCTGGATGGCTAGGGGAACAATACCGAGTGCGATATTGGAGAGAACTTGGATGACTACCTCGAATCCTCGGGACCCTCGGCCTGCATCTATATATACAGAAACTCCGCTGATATTCAAGTTGAAACTACAATCCCTTCGTTCGTTTATTTGCTGTTTTGAAAAGGTGACTAAGATTAACCAGCAGAGAGGACGGGTACAAGGGGACTGCCCTTGTTCGGATTAAACTAATTACACTTCAATCCTGCGCCTCTTCAGTTCAACGACCCCATGTATGTAGAGTACATGCATTGGGGAATTGATCGAATTTAACCTTATCATCGCTTTTTACTCTTCGCATGAGTCACTTGATTAAAGGATCAAAAGTGACGACGACATCTATGACTTATATAAGGAATACGCTATCAGATACATAGCAAATACGCGGGAAGTTCAACCTTGCAAAAAGTACGGCTGTTCTTTCATGTGCAGTCATCTCAAAAACCTGAAAAATGATATTCCCATATAACTACCCCGTGCTACCCGTGGTAATTGTGGCAGAAACTAAAAGAAAAGAAAAGAAAAAGAAAAAGAAAAAGAATGAATGAAAAAAAAAGCTAGCTGACTATTTCGACATCCATTGAAATACCAAACTTCATACTCGCATAAGACGATGATCTGCCACGATCGGGATCTCATTCAGCCTCCGCCCCTCAAATATATGACTGCCTAGCCAATGAAATTTTTGAGAGACAGAGATCGTTAATGTTTAGTGGGTGGGATCTTGGAAAGATCGCACTTGTACTGTTTCGTGTTTCAAAATGTATCCAAATCGAGGTTAGCAATGGATGGATTAGTTAGTTGGATAGATCCTGGATCCCTGGATTTTATTCTGAGAAACGAAAAACAAAGGCTGAGCGTTTGCTGATTTCTTGAAGACTAGGGGAAATAATCCAATGAATTGAAGAGATATGCGTGAACAATTTCTACTGCTGCACAGGATGTTAATAACTTCCAACTGAAATCCTTGTGCACGAAGCAAAATGACCCAGCAGGTCTATTGGGATAAACAAAAATATAGCACAGCAGCGGGTATTGAATCAAAAATTGCCCCTTGATAAAATCAGAACGAGGTAATTTGAAGTAGAAGTAAAATGACAAACTTCCTGCTGAGATACAAGGAAGAAGTGGAGGAAAATAAATAGTATCAGGCGGGTAAGGGATATCAGGATGAGAGAACAGAATTAAAAAGTTAGAAGTTACGAAGAAAGGGAAAAGAATTATACAATTAAGAACACATTATACCACTATAAGGAATCACTTTTCGGGGGAAAAAAAAGAAAAGAAAAGAATAATGTAAAAGAGAAAAGCCGATAGAAGCAGGAAAGTGGAAAACAACTACATATACTCCAATAACACCACAAATAATCATAATGATAACACCATATCGACAACCAAGCACCAAGAATCGAGGAAAGAAGAGGGACAATGCGATAAATAGAGCAGACAAGAAACATAGAAGGAGTTATGCAGAAAGTACACGCCCCCCCAACGCCTGAAGCATCTCGAACCTGGTTAGGGACCTAAAAGTCCCGATTAGACATTGATCGCTCATCTCCCCGGCTTCCTCACAATGTAATAAGTTAACAATGGACGATGATCTTCAGCCTTAATCATTCGCCAAAATGCTTCTTCTGGCTTAACCATCTCATGCAGCTCTAGACAAAACTCCATTACTGCCCGTCTTATATCTGGTTGCGGATCCTTAAGGCTCACGTTGGCAAAGTTGCCCAGGCGCTGCAGCACCGGCTCACTAAGGAATAGATTCTTTTCGTTTAGTCGACGTAGGAGTCCGCTGAGGATATATCCGCCCATTGCGACCATTCGATGGCTTTCGGGAGACTTCTCCTCTGATTCCAGCAGATCCAGTACAGCGTCAATCACATCTGCCGGATCACAAGCTCCTACAATATCTTCTGCTGTTTCTTCGAGGCCGCTAACAATATGATTTGTAAGCTCATAGTGTTTGCGTGCCGTGATAATTGCCGTCATAGCTCTCGCGTAGTATGTGGAGAAATAATTACGATTCATCGAGAAAAGCAATCGAATCGTCACTAATACCTGCGTTTTCATGTCGAGCGGTCGTCCAGTTGCAGATTTCTTTTCTGTATCTGGAGCTTCCAGCGCGTTTAACAACACCAACAATGCTTCGCCATATTTGGCTTCGTCATTGAATATTGACTCATGATATTTGATCAAACTCTGCACCTTTCGATATCCATGGACGTCAATAGCTCCAGATCGGATTTTATTAAGTCCCCTATCAATCATATCTCGTGCCCGGGATGGGTCTTTCGATCGTGGACTCAGGCTCCTTCGTCTTTCTGAAATCTCCACCTTTTTCCATCGTCGATGTATATTCTCGCTCGCAGGGAAAGCAGCGCTTGCTGGAGAAAATGTTGAGGGTAGCTGTTGCTGATTGTGTTTGCGATTGGGAGTGTTTGCTGGTTCGTTGATAGAGTGTTCTTCAAGAGGAATTGCTTTGGCAGGCGAACGGGGTGTTCTTGGGGACATTCCAAGTGAAAATGGATAGGGGATATTTTCCTTGGCATTTGGAGACTGGGGGTCTTCATAGACCTTGAGGGTGTCCACAGGATGATTGCCCTCACTGCTAGAAAGGGAAAGCCGGCCCGCTGGCGCGGGCATTCTGGGCAGCACCACGTCATCTTTGTGTTTAGAATAGCGCCTGTTAGGGCTGGTCGTTGTAGCCAAAAGTTCACCAGAACGCACTTGGGATTGGAAAGATGGTGACATGGGGATATGAGTAACGGAGACGTCGCTGCTGCTCAAACGGCGATGGCTCGAAAGAGTGCCATGAGACGTGGTTAGAGATCTAGAAGTAGGAAGATCAACCATAAGTTCGGCTTCGTCTTGGCTGAAAACATCATCACTGGAAGCAGGGACGACGGCTTCAGTAGGGCTAAGAATCTTTTCCGCAGTTCTATTGTCGGGCTTCGGTACGGCTATCGCTATATTTTCTTCAGTTCTAGCCGGGCTAACAGGGCTAGCAACTTGTGGTTTTGCGTCTACAGAAGATGCGTAATTTGGTTTAACCGCAGGACCTGCCATTAAACGAACTTCACCAGATTTCAAACCTGTAATATCAAGCCGTTTCGGTTTTGGCTTTGCTGTGCTGACAGGAGCACTGCTTTCAAGTCTCGACTTGGGACGAGAAGGTGTGGGGTTGGGTTTTCTTCCCGGAGTTGCTGTTATGGTCTTACTCCGGGGTTTCGGAGGGCTTTCTGGGGGACTTGATAATCTCGGATGAGACGCGCTTTGAACGGACCTATTACGCGATGAGTATGGATCGGCAGTAGCAGGTCGCATCAACTCAGGCCGTCGTGGTCGTGAAGAAGGACGCATTGGGGCAGAGGAGAGGGAGGTATTTTGGGACGAAATATGAACCCCAGTAGGCACTGTGCGAGTGGTCGACCCAGGTGGTTTGTGTATCGGGGGTTTAGCCGATTTTACATCCGGAAATGATGACTGCGCAGATTCTGGGCGGGCAGGTAGTTTCTTCGCTACAGCCAGACGAGCCTTTTTCTGAGCAGCAATCGTTTCTTTGAGGGTTTGTCGCGACCCTCCCCCTGAAACGCTGGGTCCCAAACCCGTTCGAGGCCTTCCATTAGTATTTACGGCATTTGGGTCAAGATTTGGATTACTAGGATCCCTTTCGAGAAGAGACTTTGACTTGGCATCTAGTGTTTCCATGATCCTATACTGAACTTAGCATAATGAGCTTTGAAATTCCAGAACGCAAAGTTTTACGTACCCTTCAGCTCTCTCAGGCCAGAGCCTCGCGAAAGTCCAGAAAGTTGATCGCATGTTTTCCCTCACTCCAGGATTGGGATCCGCTAATCCCTTCTTGACACATTTTTCCAGAACATCAGCACCCCCGCTGTGTTCAATGGACCCTTTGATCCCGCTGTGCTTCGTGATAAGGGTTTGTATCCAGCCCGTGACGAATAGCCTAGGTTGAACATTTTTGTCCTGACACGCACCCCAAAGATGCTGTACAATTCTAGAAGTGTAAGAGACATTGCCGATGATAGCGTCCACAGTGAGGTTGCCGTTTTGTGCACTAATTTTCTTCAGTCCCCCGCACACTTTGATCATATTTAGCAAGAGGACTTCAACCATAGGATCAATTGCCGGCCCATTCACCCGTGCAATATCTTGAATTAAGCAACAACCGGCGGCGGACAACGTTGTTCGCAATGAGTTGGAAGATTTTAGGATACCGTCGAGCAGACTTTTAATACCCGCCAAGTAATTCTGCTCAAAATCATGCGGGGCGTTGCCCTTTGTTATTCGTCGCAGTTTCAAAACGCTTTTCTCGCGAGGAATCCAGTTCTGCTCTGATTCTCTGCCTTCAAAATGGGGTAGCATTTCGCGAATTATTTCATCTAGTTCTCTGTGGGAATTGATGTAAAGAGGTTCGATTGTTTCCGCTTCAACGATTTCTGGGTTTCCGGTAACGGCGGAGAACGACTCGATGCTGGCACTGTGCGATAGCACCGCATCCCTTCGTGGAGGATCTCTAGATATTTTTGGAGCATCTGAAACTACGGTTAGTAAGACTAGTAACAAAGTGATGAGAGTGCATACCAATAGAGGTCGAATCAAATGTCATGCTTGCTTCCTTACTTGTTGGTTCGCCGTAGGAGTGAATGGAAAGAACGGAGTTAGGCCGCTGGGGATCTTGAGATCGATGGCTTGAAAAGCTGCTCCCAGGTCTCAAGATATCGGATCTTGGTTGAGACTGCATGGAAGAGGAAAGTTCATGATCCTGGCCAATGCTAGACAGGATTGAGGTTGCTATCGATTTCCTCACGTTATGTGATTGAAGTTGCTGTTTTAAATCCGACAACGCTCGAGGGGGGGCATTTCTATCTAGTATGAGCAAACAGAAATCTGGGCGGATAGCTTGTGGGTTCGTGACCTACCGAAATAGATCGATAACTGTCATCTTCGCAGTTTCCCTGACTCCACTATCGGCATCCTCAAGACAGACGACGAGACTTGGAACGTACGTACGGAAAAGCACTCCGCGTTCACGAGTCATCTACAAACAAGAGCGAGAGGGATAGCCATATATTAGCAAACAAATGAGACAGTCAAGCCAGGTTTGGATGATACATGATAAACTGGTAATAAACTCACAGTCGCCAACCATGCCATACTAGTTTCTTTTGCCCGTGGATTCTTCCCCGCCAACGCAAGTTCCAAGACATGATGTTCAACCTCAACAGGAGAAGCCTGCCAAAAGTCACTGAATGCCTGAGAGGCCTGAGAACGGACGCGCTCTTTGTGATCGCCTAGCCGCTCAAGCAGCAACTGATATGTGGACCGTCCTTGAGAGGCAATTGTCTGATGTAATTCCTGGAGATAAAGTCGTTTGAGCAGATGACCTAAGGCAGAAAATCCCGCTGTGGAGAGCAAGGAATGTGGTGAGGCAATCGCAAGACGGAATGCCTCGAATATTGTGGATACGGCGACCTCCGGCACATTTTTTTGCTTTATTTCCGACTTGAGCTTGGTGAGATGTTGTACCTTCGCCTCGACGGAGAGATTGCTGTTTTTAAACGCTGCTAGAACCTCAGTGGCTCTAGCTTCCATTGTCAAGATTGTTCGATCACAAAGCTCATTGGTAATGGGACATCCTGGGATGTGGCTGCTGTGATATCTTGACCAACGATAGATGGCCTATGCGCAGGATCACTGAAATACAGTTTTCCACCTCCTTGTAGATAGATTCGAACGGTAATTGGATAGCCGAGCCGCGAGGGTGGATATGTGAGCAGCTGAAGGTACCGTGAGAATTCGAAAGAGGATCAAGAACTTGGCGTCAGATCTGACAGATTATGCTAAGGCAACTCACGATTAGCACTTGGAAGAAAGATGAAGGGGGCGTGGGGTAAAGAAGGGTGAAAAATTGTGAAGCGTAGAGGATTCAAGTAGCAGCACAGACCATGGAGATATCTGCGCGACTCTGAAAAAGGGGAGGAAGGGGGGTTAGATAACCGATGTAGAAGAGGGTGCGGGTTATACCTGGAGTTGACGTAGCAAATGTGTTTTGGCATATAGCGCAGGGTATATAAGTTGGGATGGGAATGCAGCGATGGGAGTCGGCAAGGGACTTTGATGATGAAGACATGAGGTTGCGACGAGGAAGAAGAGCCTCAGTTCGGAAGCCAGGCAATGGCCGAAAAGGGTAATTTGATTGTTTCGCTGCCCAAAATATGGTTGGCTTGGCAGCAGCACAGCGCTAGCCCGATCTGGGTGGCGAAGATTGGTCAGCGGCTTTCTTTGGAGCTTGACGTTAGGTACTAGTTATCATATCAATGCATCCGTGTACAGAGTAATTAATAACTAGTTACAAGGATACTGTAGAAATACTTTCATTATTATCAGATGTTGATTGAAAAATCTATCTGTCAAAAGGTAAACAAATCAACTATTCTAGTGTGCTGATCCATGGTTGAACACAAACTTTTACCTTTCCAAGCATTCAAAGTCTCAGGAGACTTCGCATAAACTAATATTCACTGACATTCTGAAGGAAAAGAACACTCGAGTGGTTGTCATATATTCATGTCTGTTGTCTTCTAAGGCCATTCTTGTATAGATCATTGTTAAAAAATCAATGTAGTAAGCTAGAGGTGGATATATGTAGTATTTAAGCGTATGAATTCATATCATGAGGATTAGATGCGGCGGCTGAGCCACTGCATGCAACAATCAATCTATAATAAACATGCCACTTTCATATGCTGACAATTTTCGTACGTAGCCATTGACATCCTCTGATAAATAAGAACGCTTCGAAAACCATGTCCACATCATCTAGCTCTCCGATTCTATTAACCACAGAGGAATCTCCAATCCCGCGCTGCCAAACAACGGACGCGGAAAATACTGAAAGTAAAACCAGCGATGACAGCGCCATTGCGGCATCCCCGCACACCGCAGCTCGCCCATCACCTAAAGTTCGCCTGCACCTCCAAGACCTTACAGACCCCGCAACTAAGACCTTCATAAATTTAATCGCAGACCCAAATGCCGCAATCAATACAGCTCTAGCCAACATTGTAACGTACCTGTACACATCTCCCCCGAAAAATGACCAAACTGGGACCGACTATGCTCAATCCACACGTCCCCACTTCAAACCATCCCTCCCAGACACCCGCTCCGTCACCCTTATACTCCGCAATAAATCTGGCGTAGCTTACACAACAGGCACAGACCTAGATCCAGACCACAAAGAGATCCACATCTCTCTCTCCTACATCTCCAAAGTCAGCAAGACATTTGAAGACCCGACCAGCGAACTCTTAGGCGTAATCACCCACGAGCTAGTGCATTGCTATCAGCACAGTCGCCCTCGTTCCGACCCGAAAAATGAGAAGAAACAGAAGGGAAAGCCTTCACCGGAAATGCCATCTCCCCCATCCGGTCTAATTGAAGGTATTGCGGACTTTGTACGTTTGAAGGCAGGCCTCGTTCCTCCTCATTGGAAGCGGCCGATGAACAAGGCTGAGCGCGGTGACTCGTGGCATCAGGGGTATCAGAGCACTGCATTCTTTCTGGAATGGATTGAGGATGTAAAGGTGGGGAAGGGAGCAGTGGGGATGTTGAATGATAGGTTGTTGAGGACGGGGTATGTGGATGAGTCGGATCTGAACGCAGACGAGAATGACGAGAAGGGGGAAGGGGAGGGGCAGCGAGTGATGAAGGATGGCAAGACGCCGGCTAAGTTGGGATTCTGGCACGGGCTTTTTGGAGCGGAGGTGCTGGAGCTCTGGGAGGAATATGGAGAGTATTTGGATTCTTCTAAGATGAATTAAGACAGTGGTTGAAGGATGACTATCACGGATGTCATGAAAAAGTGTTTCGGGAACTATCAAATTACAGGCGGAACTCATCCTCTCCTGGCAAACACTTAGGTGTGTGTATGTCCTTCCACTTTGTACTAAATTCAAAACTTGTCTGACATTTCTATATATCTAACCGTACTATATTGGTCCATCCATCCAACCAAATGAGCAGAGTCTATATCTTTCCTTAAAAAAAAGCTAAATTTGCGGTAACATCACTGGGCAAAGGAACAGCCGTACCATGCTGCGCCATAATAGAAATGGATATAACGTTTCGCCTTAAAAATTCCCTATCAAGCTGAGATCTGATATGTGGAATGAGACAGGTGGTGTGTGTAGGGGTAATGTGGGAAGTGATGGGTGGGTCAGCATAAGGCGGTTAACATTTTTATACTCCAGATTCTCGGCATTTTCATCAGCAAGTTACACTGTTCCATGGATGATGCATGTTTTATGCGCCGCAATCAAGATTGATAAACGTTGAGAAATGGGGAATGATGGGATAGAAATCAGTCAGAAGAACAAGTGGTCGAAAGTTTCAACCAGATATAATGAAACAACGCATTCCCAAATATTGTACATAGACACAAGTAAAATGAAGAACGTAGGAAAGCAGATATGGCAGAAAATACAGGAAGAAATCGGCAGATATGCACATGAGGTGGGTGAGATAAAAGAGGCAGAGTGGAAAAAAAGAGCGGTATGGGGAGCAGATTTTCATTTGTGTTATGTGATTCCGCTTTGATATTTCCTTTGAACAAAGAAACCCAAAATAATTTCCACTGCAATCTGCTGCATTGCTCTCCCACAGTTTGCGCCTTCAAATATTGTTATTTCTTTACACAATGACTTCACCAGGATCAATATATACTGGTTTCCATGGCTCTGCACCTTCCTCTTCCATCGAGCTGGGGACTCTAATCCCAAGGGGGCTGTATAGATACCACCCCTTGAGCGCTGCTGCTGCTGCTCTGAAACGCGCTTCACTCAAACTTCCTCCGGCTCCCTCACCAAGCTTGTCCGGCCCGGAGAAAATACCCACGTTGAAGACGGGACGGTTGCTCAAACGACCTGTCTCACTAAGGATTTTCGCAACGGGATCTTCAAACCCTTCCCGACGGCAAAGCTTGCTGAGATCCCGCGTTGGTTGCCGGAAGCTAAATAATGACGCCATGTTAAGATACCGACTCATGAAGTGTTCTTTAAAAAACAGCTTCGCGGCTGGTCGACCGGCGTGTAGGTAGACAGCGCCCATGACGGCGCGGACGAAGTTCGCACATGCTCGGTTGGGTGTGACGCCTTCATATTGAACGGGGTATGGAAGTGCAGATTCGCCAAAAGCGTCGCCGTATATAATCCTTGCACTCGTACTGCGTTTCGATAAATTACCATCTGGTTTGAGGAACGTGCCGTTTGCGTTGGTTTTGACTTCTGTATCTGGTGGAAGCCGCTTAAATTGTAGGAAACCCGGGTCGACTTCGGCCCCAGGATCAGCTATGAATTCCAGACCCCATTCCCTAGTCATGGCTGCAAGCGGTTTTGCTCCAATGTATGAATACATTGCAGCCCAGAGAACTTTAATTGGGAGTCGTGGATAGGTGCTTATCAAATGTTCGGAGGTGTAGTATGTCAAGAGGTCACCACCCAGTATTGACAACGATTTATTGTTGAATTGCGGTGAGGGATCGACAGACTCATCTACAAGGGTGCGGGCCAGTGTTTGAAGAGGTAATCGTCGTGGTAGAGAGAGTCGAGCATGTAGGGCAGCGAGTTTAGGGGAGTTCAAAGCAGCCTCGACGGGTGGTGAGGGAGGTGTTGGTGTTCGGGTTATATGGATATTTGAAGAATGCTCATCATCGTAAGGCTCAGTTTCTTCCGTTAACACACTAGATGATGCGGAAGACTGCTGTCGTATAGCTGTGAAAAAAAGCTGATGCGGAGCCGGAGACACCCACCTCGTGGTAGGCCGTATCCGCGGTGAAAGTACTGAACCGCTCCATCGGAGAAGCTGCAGTCTCTTCATTTGGGCTCCCACTCCGGCGGCTGATCTCGAGTTCCGGTAGTGGTGTAGAACGTCACAATTGAAGGGTACGCACGCTCGCTGGAGTGTGAATTTGATGCTGCTTCATTATCACAAGACTTCAAAAATTTCTTGAGGAATTTGGATCGGTCAAGGTCATGTGATATGCCACACATCACGCTAACCTGGTTTTGTCTCCTAGCGCCCATCCGAGATGAACCTCTAATTATTATTATTATTCTACGCCAGACACCCAAACATCTCCTCAGTTGTCAGTCGCCGTTGCAATATCCTGCTCAACTCCATATTTGAGTCTACTGCTCAAAATGGGAGGTGGCCCCAAAATTCGGTAAGCCATTGGCTGAGTTGCTGCTGAACATACCGCACGATTCCCGCTCAATTGGTCATTCTCTGACTCTCCCGTTTTGTTAGCTATCCCAAGCATGTCTGGTCGCCGGCTGGTGGCTGGTACTCACAACCGGCAAACTGGAAAACCAATACCGCGATAGTCGGCGTAGTCATGTTTGGCATTACTGCTATGGCCTTTAAATTTTCCGCAGATAGAGAATACCGGACCAAATTTCCAGAACAAGGCAGATTCTTTCCGAGTCGGTGGTGGGTTCCTCCCGTTGTCTCACGCAGATGTAGTAAACTAATTGGTAGTTGCTGACTGACTGTGGAAAACTACAGGTGGAGCAGACAACTTGTGGAACACGAAAAGAAATTGGCTACGGGAGACAAGTCATGATGAAGGTGACGAGGAAGTTTATTGGGGTGGACATCTCTGTGCATTATTATATACATATGTTCCTTCGCTGGTGTTGAATCAGTGGGTTTAGATACACACACTAGTATCGATCGATCAAACAATCGAAGTTCACTTTTGCATTTCTGAGGCTTTGACAAGGTTTCTCGCAAACTGCAGCGTGTACAGGCGAACCCGCTCCGTATAGCTTTCACCATTCCATAGCTCCTCCCCCAGGTCGGTACAGGATATTTGAGGCACCCCTACTTGTTCAATTACAAAACTAGCCGCCACAGTGGCACAAATCAGGGCAGCTGGAATCCGCCCATGTCCTCCCCAGGAATCAGAGATTCTGGTCCACTTTTCGGATTTCTCTAGCGTGGAGGTGACGACTCTGATGGGCGGTCGGTCAATGCTGACGACGAGTCCTTGAGCCAGGGCTCCAAGAAAGGCGTTTCCTGCGCCTGTTGGATCTACCACCTTCACTCCATTATGCGCCGGAATATGCAACGAGAGATTTTTGGCAAACGCATAGGAACCGCCCTTTCCAGCTCTCACCACGAGCAGTCCATTCCCGTCTTGTCCAATTCCGGATTCGATGATGGTGGAAGCTATAGCTCGATCACTGATATTTTCTTCATTCCATGTTGTATTACCAAACATATTTGCCAATTCGAGGTCATTTGGGCTAATCACGTCTACGTGTTTCAAAGCCTTGTAGAACATTGGAAGCTCTTCTTCGCGGCATAAATCAGGCACTGGTTCCCACACAAAAACTGGACGTTGTCCCACAGTTGAAGGGTCGATATTCTTGCTTTTTAGGAGTATGTCCCTTCTCTGGAGGATTCCTTCGACAATCTGACAGCAGCGCGCAGGAGAGCATACCATGTGGAACGACTTCGAGAATACCTGAGATTCCGAGAGGGAGTTATGATCCAGGGGAAGTTTGGGAGTGAGATATCGGAAATCTTTTCATGTTTGTGTAGAGGAGCAGTAGTCAGTCAACTATGAATTGTCCACTGAAAGAAGATTAAAAGGCTATATCCATTCACCTACCCCTTTTCTCATTCGGGCCGTAACCGTTCCATGCCCTGGTAGTTAGCCTTTCAGCAGACTCCCTCAGTACACAGGCAGAATCCCAAGATATGATGATGCGGCGTATTTCGTCAGGAAAGTCGGAGCCGGTGTCGACGATCCAGCTAACGACCCGGGAATGCTCCTTGCCTGCTACCATTCGCGCCCCAACAGCTGCATAAGAACCAGCGCCTCCAATAATGTTTTTCACTGGTGGTTTAGGAGCTTCAAATTCGATCTCGTCTGCATTCTAGGTGTCAGGAAGTCTATACATACAGGGCAATATCTACACTTGTTTTGCGGGAGAGAAGATGACTCACCGATAATGAACATTCCCAACGTGCAAAAATTGATATTGCCAAGGAGGACCGACATCATTAGCAGCCATATTTCTGCACAGGTCTAATTATGAATGCGTATCTATATATCTGAGATCTAAATTAATCCATCTCCTCTCAGTGTTGCGGCGTACGTGCCGGGGGTATTTCAGCAATACATAGGAATCGCAATTATCTGGTTGGGCCTTGGCAGTTGTTGTTGTTGCTAAAGTACTGCCACCGCCCAGTTCGGAGCTTCAACTTTTAGCACCGCAGCGTCCAATATCAACTTCGATCAACTTCTCCCGTCGACCGTCTCAGCTTCATCTTCCCGCTCTACCCTTTTCCACCCAACGATAAGTTGCTCCAGGTAGCGCTCGATATCCTACGTTTAGGCAGCTGTATTTTCTCTCATTTAGCAATTTCATTTAAGCCTCCAGCATAGTCCATTATTTAACCCATACTTCGTTGGGAAAGTCACCCTTCGCGCCCATCTCCCACCTCATCCTAGGTTAACATCAGGCAGCTGGCAGAGCATGAACCATGACTACCAACCACATGAACAGTTTTACCACGCTCATCAAGCGGTAGGCCGATCTATTGATGGACTATTTTGTCAATGCACATGGATTTTGATATTGTTCCTGAGAGCACATACTGACAGCCTCCGGTGACAGGCTTGAGGCTGCCACCTCCCGTCTGGAGGATATGGCATCCTCGCTCGAGAGCTCAAATCCAAGCAGCCCTGCTGCTGGTGGTTCCATAACAAAAATTTCCATAGCATCTCCAAACAATGCGTCTCCTTCTATTCCTCCCACCACTGTCGTTAAACCGCCACCTGGCCAGATCGAAGACTTCGATGCGCTGATCAACAAGGAAGTGAAGAACTTTATCGAGCTCAGTAAAAAGATAGGAGAACCAGTGGAAGCACAGGTATAATTGGACGATACACGCATTGTCAGCTTCATAATACTAATGGGAAAATATAGGCTAAAACCGTCCTTCAAGCCTTCGAAGCTGAAAGGACATATATCTACGTCACTTTAAAAGCCAAGAAACCAGAGCAGCAGCCTCAAGATCTACTGACAGACTTGCGCAATGCTTCTACCGAAATCAACAACATACGAGAATCAAACCGACAATCTCCTCTCTTCAATCACCTGAGCGCCGTAGCGGAAGGAGTCATGGCTTTGGGTTGGTTTCTTGAACCCAGGCCAGCGGAATTTGTGCGGGAAAGCATAGCGGGTGCCGAATTCTATGGAAACAGAGTGCTTACGCAGTACAAGGGAAAGTGAGTGGGCATATGTATTCCCGCACTCCCTCTCGGCGTAAAAATTTCTAACGTTCTAAAGGGATGAAACCCATGTCGCCTACCTTCAAGCATATTATCAGATCTTTAAATCCCTTGTTAGCTACATCAAAAATCACTACCCCACAGGTTTGACCTGGAACAATCGAGATGGAGTCGACGTAATGGAGGCTTTGAAACAGGTCCAGTCTGGATCACCAATGGGAGCCTCGCCACCACCACCACCTCCTCCTCCCCCGCCTCCTCCCGCCGGCGCAGGTGCCCCCCCACCCCCACCCCCTCCGCCCGCGGGCCAAGCCCTGCCTCCAAAGAAATCCTCAGGTGGCGATATGTCTGCTGTTTTCAATCAATTAAATCAAGGATCCGCTATCACCTCCAGTCTCCGGAAGGTTGACAAGTCGGAAATGACACATAAAAATCCTAGCCTTCGGGCTGGCTCGATTGTCCCAGAACGCAGTACCTCAATGGGTAGCGTGACATCTCCCACTTCTCGTGGCAAATCTCCAGTTCCAAGCAAGAAGCCAAAACCTGAAAGTATGCGCGCTAAAAAGCCCGCTCGCAAACAGCTCGATGGTAGCAAATGGTACATTGAACACCATGACAGCCCTGCCGATATCATCGAGATTCCCGCCCAACTCTCACACTCAATCTTAATATCCCACTGCAACAAAGCAATCGTTAAAGTCAACGGCAAAGCAAACGCCATATCCATCGACAACTGTGCCGGCCTCTCCGTCATCGTTGACTCTCTTGTCAGTAGCATTGACGTTGTCAAGGCCCCCAAATTTGCGCTGCAGATTGACGGTGTTGTGCCAACTATCCTTCTCGATCAGGTTGATGGCGCGACTATATACCTAAGCGAGGAAAGTTTGACAACTGAGATATTCACCAGCAAGTGCTCCAATGTGAATATCGTGGTGCCGCCTAAGGAGGCAATGGACGACGATTCCAAGGAATTGCCTGTGCCCGAGCAAATTCGAACCTTCATCAAGGATGGAGTTGCCGTGAGTGAAATTGTTGAACATTCTGGATGAAGTTCTTATCAGTCGGTTTGAAACTGCAGGAAGGGACTGGCGAGAAAATGAACAGGTATTTTCTCTATTGTGGTTTGATTAACCAATGCCTATACATCTTATACATTCTGTTGGTTGTTATATTTCCTTCTCCAACTGATCCATTTGTCAATCGCAATGACCTTTTCCTGCTCCTCCGGATCTATCGTGCGATTTACGTAGAAAGATACTTTTCTATCCTCCCTACCATCTGACAATTTGTCAGGCGGAGGAACAGCTAAAATATTCGTGAACAGCAACATATATATCAGTCGACTTTATTACTGCACTTTTGTATCCATATATTCCTTTACGTCAAGTTGAACTAGGAATTCTAGACCTATCTACTTAGTCTCTTATGTGTATGCACATAACAAACTTTTGGGTGTGCGAGCTCTGATCCCCTAGACTTTTCCACTGTGTTATCTAGCTGTTTTGCAGTTATCTGTTGGCTCTTTTTAAAAACATTTTGAATACACTTCAAACATACCTGTTTGAGTATTATTTTGTGAAGAGATAGGAGAAACAGTGCAAATTATATCTAGCCATTCATTCTTGATTTATTATTATTTACTCATAATCTTCGAATGTTTTTTAATAGGAACAAGAATAGTATTGCTATAATGAGTTTAGTAAAAATAATTGATTGAGCATCAAATATGAAATCAAAATGATGATAAAAGTCATGCATATCTATGTTAGAAAGTAGTTACAAAAATATCCAAGTGAGTGGAGACTTCATGAAACACATGAAGAAAATATAAAGGAAAGTATGTCAAGTCAAACTGAACCGCGAGAGAGCAGTGAGAGCAGTGAGAGCAGAGAGCATTTTGAATGAGAATGTATATTAGGCCCTCTTAATGTATTTGCGGTTCAGTTAATTATGTGATTTAAAAAGCCGTTTCCTCCCTGCCTTTCTATTACCCGCGCGGAAAAAAAAAATCAATAGAAGCATAAGAAAAAAGCCAGGATGCGATATCAATGTCGGGGCTCACAGGACAGTAGAAATTCGAATCCAGTCGAATCAAAACAGGTGGGAAGAGAAGATTGAGAAGAGTGACAGTTTCATCATCCTTTTTATTGAGTTGATAAAAGGGCCCCTGAAATATTTCGACGAGATACCATAGGTTGGATGGAAGTCGGGAAGTATATATTGCATAGATGTTATTGTTCATTCGACGGATCTTGCTTTAGCATGACGTCTAGGTGTTTTAACTTGCTCGCCAACAAGCCTTCGCCAACATCGCTGCCAGTGGTGGACATCCCAAACGCGCCAGCATATCCAGCATCTCTCTTCTTGAGTTTGCAGTACACATTATCGGCATCTGGAATCGAACTTCGGCTGTTGGAGGGAGGTGCATGATGATTGCTTGAGACCAATGATATAGGAGGGGTATCGGGTGGGTTAGGTGAAATTTGTCCAGACAAGGTGTGAAAGGATGTGTGATAGCCAAATAGAGTATTGTGTTCCATCCTAAAGGGGGGAGAATCACGGTTGTATGGCCTAGTCTTAATGGATGAATGAGCGGGGAGACTCATGTTGACTGCAGATAAAGGTGGTAGAGGTGGAGATTGGGCATATAGGCTGGGTTCACGACTGTCAAAAGTACTCATTGGGAGTGGGGTCTGTAAAACCGGTCCATAGCCGGAACTTCTACGCCTGAAAGCTTTTTCTGCAGCTGATTTACTGCCGGTACTGCCAATCCCGATATCTTTTACGGGCTTATAAGGACTGTATTGGGGGTCAGGATATTGGACTTCATTGCGCAACTTCTCCTTGCCGTCCGGAACTCTGTTTGCGAAAACAACCCTGATTGTAGAATAGAGGTAAAAGCGGCCGCGGGAAGGACAACATATGTTCAGGTGGATCAGATATCTTAGTATAGGTTTCTCAGTCGGATCTTCCCCCGTACCCAATGAGGCTTCTGGTCTGTCGGTCCCCAGATTTGTTCTTGCGGACAACGGCATATCGATAATCGGTCCAGCCGAATAACTTCGTTGTCGAATAAAGGTCTTTGTTCCTGGTTCCATTCCTTCTAAATCATAAGGTACAAGGAAGAGTTTCACTGCCGTTTTGTTAGGATTTTTTATAATGATTTGCAACTGGCCTTGTTGGGGAATTCGGTAACATCCTCCAGGTGGCGATTTTGGAGAAGGTGACCTTCGGGACCGCTTCTCTCTCTTACGTCGTTCTTGCAGAACTGTGGTACTTGTAAGCGCTTCTGACATTGCAGTATCACCTTCTGGGCCTTTGTCCGCATTTTTAAGTGGACTGGCATGACGTCGACGGTTCCGGTGACTGGGTTTATTTTCCCTTGGAAGTGTATTCTCAATATCGATAACACCGACATATGGGCTAGGGCTATCGTCTGAAATCGAGCGTCCACCGCCGGATGTAGGATAGCTATAAAAGACGGCAGGAAACGGCACAGTGACGTGTGGAGGACATTTTAGGCTGGGTTTACAGTTTCCCCTCCCAAAAACGCCGATTTGAGCAGTGAAATCCAAAGGCTTAGACGGCGATGTCGACATTCTCCCTCGTAAAATGGATTCTTCATAAGATCCAACCATAGGTGCATGAAGTAGTGGGGAGGAAACGTCAGTGGAGAAGGATGGCCTTCTAGAACGTAACATAAAAGGTGTTTGCGGGGACGATATCGGTTGGAGAGTGTAGGCAGATGTTAAAGACCTTCGGGGTTGATGTGCTTGGTAAGGGAATGTTGCCTCTCTTCTCCATGATAGGGAAGGACTGGGAGCATTGGTTCCACGGGGATAACTAGAAGGGGAAGATTGGATGGATGAAAATGCTTCTGAGGGTAGAGTGAGACAACGATTAGCTTTTCCGGGGCTATCAGACAGGTCCATGGGTTCCATATTTGGAGATAAATCCAGATCTGTGTTACTGGCTTGATGTACGAGAGGACTGGTTGGGGCCTTTAGAACAAAACTTGACGAGAAGGATGTTAAGGACGGCTCTCTCTCTCTGCTTTTGGCTAAAATCAAGTCGGTTCCCTGTCTTGCACGCCACGGTGGGCTTGGAGGTATATACCAAGGTGTTGCTGGTGAAGAACCAAAAGGAACAGGACTGCGACGTTGTATGAAGGGTTTTCCAAGCTCATGTTTCTCAGTTTGCGGAGACCCTTGGCAAAAGTCACCAGAATGCAACGCTGAGCGGGGTCTCTCGATCTCACAGGGGCATCCGGTCGTCATCCCACTTCTGGAGTCTTGCTCAGGTGGTGTTTCTATTGCAGCAGCTGGCCGGAGAGGAGGGGTTTTTTCCTTGTTCAGTTGGCCTTCAAGCCTCGAGTGTGGAGGGTCTCCATGGGTTGCAAAATATTCTTCCAGCTATTTGATAATGAGGTCAGTCGTTTATTCTACAGGGAAAAGCAGGGGAACGGATGCTTTCAGGAAGAGAGGTATCTGAAGAGATGCAGATCAACGGCAAATTCCAGCTCAAAATCGTCCCAAGACAAAGAGAGATATACATATATTAAAAGGCACAGTAAAATGTCTGCAAATTGAATGTTTTCATGGCGGGAATCTGTCATATTGGGATTGGAAGTATACTCTGGAAGAACGAGACTCTGATCAAATATATCCCGATTTCAAATATTGACTTACAGAACGATTAGGAACCCAGGTGGGGCTCTCCCCTTTCTTAATGCTCCGTATCAACTCCTCACGGTCACTCGTTTGAAGCTTTGGCGGGCTGTGTTTTTCCATATTTGCTTCCCACGAAGAAGCACCGACCATAACTTCGTCCTCATCATTATCTGCCCTTTGTTTCGGGGTCTCGCTTGGTTTTTTATTGTGGGTGTTGGGAATACGACTTGCAGACCACAACGGATGATACTGGGATTCTCCACGATCTTGATCTTTGAAGATTGGCATATTTCACTTGGATGGACTCTGTCATCCGATTTGGAGACAAGTCGACATCCCTCAGGCGATAGACGTGGCAACCCCCGCAGCCAGAGTGAAGTGGCACCGACACAGCCGTGGACAATTGGGATGCAGCCGGCTATTGTTGGCAGATTGCGGATAACTTAGGGGTAGATAAGCAGCAGACTCGAGCCAGTTCTGTTACGGTGAGAATGTAGGTGGGCGGAGGAGCAAAAGGCCTGCTTGGATAGAAGAGACATGAGGTTGTAGTTGGGAGCCTGGAGGACCATGGCGGTAGGATGGGCGTCAGACAATGAATCAATGGTCTGGCAGATTCAACAACTTACTTAAACCAGCTGGTTAAGGTAAAACTTCTACCGGCTGATTACATACGGAGTTACATCATCAGCGCAGAGTGTAACTTACCCTAACTGGTTTAGCTCGTTTTGGCTGGGCCCCTGCGGAAAGACGTCGCCGAGTGCCGAGATGAGTCAGTCATGTGGGGCTGGGCCTCGTCGAGAACATCCCATGGATTGTTGCAATCCGGTTGAATATTTCGAACACATACACACATATCTCTTGACTTTTGCTTCTGAGACACTGCATAGCAGTAGTGTATGGTTCTTTTTTAGAAATTTCAACAATGACCCTTGGAATATTATTGAAATTGAAATTCTGTTGTTGCACAAACCATACCCTTGACAGCAGTTTCTGAATCATCAGGCAAAATAACATCAATCAAATTTTTTTTTTCCCCGTCATCTCCTCCTTGACCATGACTATTCGTGCTGCTATACAATCTATCTGAGAATAAATATGGACCCTAAGAGACCGCGAGAGGATGGTGCTGCTGATGGTAATGCGTCCAAAACTAAAAAGGGGTTTTCAGTTGGTCCTGCCAATCTTCCTGACGGCACATATCGAAGAAAAGGTTAGCAGTGGACATCTTTTCTCACCCTACGTATTCTCTGTAATGAATACAACTAAGCAGTACCTAACTATTTTTTGCTCCATATAGTGCAAAAGATCAAGGGAGACCTGATTCACAAGGCCAAGGTCAAGAAATCCTATGCAAAAGTTAAAGCTGAGGAACTTGCAAAGGGAGCTTCAAGATCCAGCTATACCCAAGAATCAACCCTGGAAAATGATGCAGATATCCAGCAGTCAGAGCCAGCCAGGCTAGAGTTACACCCTTCCAGACAAGCTATGCTCGATGCTCCATCTACAGAACAACAATCTACAGAACGAAGAATAAGAGATCCTCACAATCGCTGGAAACGTCGACAAAAGCCTTCGCCGTTTACCAAAGAGATTGTAATCGCAAAGAGGAAGAAGGAGGAGATTGAGAATAGGCAGAAAATAAGAGAAGCTAAACAACGAGATCGTGAGGCAATGGCTAGGGCTCGGAGGCCGGATAAGTTTGGAAGGCGAAAACTCGGGCGGGAAAGTAATGTTTTATTGGATAGGGTTAAGAGGATGATTGAGGAATCTTAGAGAGATGCGATACATATAGTACAGGGAAATGACCTGTTGATATGGGCCACCGAATTTACCGGTTTATCTTTTTTCCATTGGAAGCAATGGTTTCCTCACCAAGGCTTTTACAGACCAGGCAACTTGGAAGGTGAAACTGCAGTCCAATGTCAAATTCCCCCAGATTGGTTAATGTTATGGATATGTCCTAAGTGCCGGCTTCATATGCTCGCTTCAAGTGGTTACGCAAATGCGTCGACCTGTGTGCGCCACATACCAGGGAGGCATTGATGAAGGGGGAACACTTAAGTGGCTCAGTCTCAGATACAGCTCTACTCTTCGTCATCGTTAAACAGGCAAATACTTCTGGGAGATATACCAGCAAGAGTTGTGTCCGCTTCAAAGAACTTAAAACTTAAAAATTCATGTCTTATGAATACTGCAATCAAAGGGTTACATGGTAGAGGCATCAGTACATAGGCAATGTTACATTGTCATGAATTGGCACTTTCAAGGAGTTTTGAACCTGCGCCATCACATTCATATAAACGGCATGTGCAGGCAAGAAACCAGCCTGTTACATCTCTAATTAATGCTAAAACATGGAAGAATATCTTGTTTTATGTTCCTTAAGTTCTTGTATTAAGTTGGTGAAAGAGGAATAAAAATAATGGATCAGCATATCGTCATGTCATTGATCTACCTGTTGTTATTTGGGACCAACCGTTTTACAGTAGGTGAAATATTGTGAGCATTTTTGGTGTCTCACGACTGGTACAACATGTATTACCTAATAAAAACAATTCATATCGAGCCGTAGAAGAAGATGCTCAAAGACAACATCTGTATCAACACTTGATCGATCGTCGCTCCCCCACGCCGCAAGATCCTGACGTTTACCCTTCAACCTCATCGCCTTGGCCCCATCCAACGCCCTTAGAAACTTTACAAATCCCGAAACCTGCTTCCTAAAAACCGAAAAGAGCTGCTGAACTATCCGACCGTAAGAGGCGTTCGTGCCATCGCGTTCCACCCAGGTGCCAGTGGCAGCAGCTTTCGAGATCGGGGCGAAAGTGAGAATCGTACCATATATGTTGTCTAGCAGCTTCCTAGCCTGCATATGTTTCTTGCTTATGAATAAGGCGAAGAGGATCTGATCTAGGACATCTTCATGGAATTCTCGGAGACGATGCAGGCTTTTAGCATGGTCAATGGTTCCGTCTATATCCCCTTTATCAATGCACTTTTCGATCTTGTCGATTTTTTTTTCGAACTTGCTCCATGTGTCTCCCACGGCAATGTGGAAGGAATAGTCACTCACTGTTTGCACGAAGTGGTGCGCTTCCATGCGGAATTTTTGAGTGATTGTTCTGCTCATGTCGGTGGCATTTGAGCGATCTGTCGAGTCACGAATTAGGCTACGCGTGACCGAAAGCATCCGCATCTGTCTCAAAAGGCGCTTAAATATATTGTCGTATCTGCGGAGACTTCTAGGAGTGATTATGGCTTTAAGTATTGATGGTGGATGATACTGAAGGCGGAGGAAATCCAAAGCTTCGATAGAGTTGGGATTTTTGCACTTCAAGAGCTCATCCCCCGTCAGCTCACGGATTGCGAAGCTGAGGCCTCCAGGTAGTTCTTTATTCCTAGCCTGGCTTCTGGTACTGTGACTGAGAGGAGATGTGTCGCCGTGATAACTCTCGGATAGCAAACCCATTAACACGAGGCGAAGTTCAGAGCTGGCTGGTGGCCAGGTATCTCGATTGCCTAGGCGAAGACCTGTGGAGCTTCCACCGCGGGCAACGCCAGCTTTGCGCTCACCGCTATGCATCTCCGGATCAAATAGGACATGGGATAAGCGTGATGAGAAGACACCGTCCCCCAGGAGTTGGAATCGCCATTGCAGCTGTAGGTGTTTTTTGATTTTGTGTCCCTTGAAAAGCAGATGCAGGCAAGAGAAGTTGATCAGTCTTGTTTGTGCCGAGATCACGGGGGCAAATGAGAGGTGAACCGACGCGTCCAAGGGTGGTCCAAAGAGAAATTTGTTAGCAGGAATCTCTTCGGTGTTAAAACACTGGCTCTCAGCAAGTAAAATATGTAGTGGATGGTTAGATAAAGACGCGTGGTTTGCGATTATTTCCGTACCATTCTTGTGATTAATATCGACAAGTGAGAAAACGCCATCAATTGGATAAAGCTTGTTGGGAATCGGGTTATCATCATCGATATCCCCATGTAGAGTATTGTTGCGCTCACTGTTTTCATCATAAAGGAGGATTTCAGCTCGAAGTTGCGCTTCGTACTCATTTGCTTTTTGCTGGATTTTATCAATATCTTTCCAGGTAAAAGCACACTGCAGTGAAAGGCTTGTTGAGCGGCTGGAACCGCTTTTTACAGAAAGTGGATGATTAGGGTGGAATTCTTTGAGTAGCCTCAGGCTTTTTCCGCTTTCAAAAATGGATTCCGCATAGCCTTCTGGAACGAAGATTGGCATCGCTTCTGGACGAAAGCTGTAATCCACAAGCTTTGCTTCGATCCCTCTGCCATTCTGGATTTTCATTTCCTCGGCGTTTATGAAACCTTTTCCATTCCTATTGAGTTCCATCAAGGTCTGTGGGTCTGGTCGGAGGCCGATCCATGTTTCAACAAGGAAAAGCCATGATTCAGCCACAAGGGACATCAGTTCATGAAGAACGTCAGATAGCCAAGTAAATTTATGAGAATACTGATCACATCGCATGAATACCGAGGATATTACAGCTTCGTCTGTTTGTGCATTTTCTGCGCTGTCTATGATGTCGACGAGGACTTCGAGCAGGCATGAGGGACGTCTGAACAGTATTTGAGTTCTTAATAGCGATAAACCAGTTTTAAAACTCTCGTAGACGTGCTGTTCAAAGCTATGCAGCAGTACGGAGGAGACACACGCTAAGCTGGAGAGCGGAGTTGGCAAATTAACTCGAGTAGGAGTTGCAAGAATGAATTTTCTTATTTTGCGCACTCGCGTTCCACATTGTAAAAATTCCTCAATCAGAACATTCATGGCAGTCAAGCTGATTCCGGATATGCGCGCATCGCTGATACCCTTTTCAAAAACTCGGGTTTGTTCGTTGAAGTGAAAAAATATGGAATTCCAACCTAGGCCCAGTCGAAAAAGAGAAGTGATGAAGATATCAGTTTGTGCCACTCGACCAGAATCCTCAAGACCAGATTTTGTAGCCCGATATCCCAAGGCTAAGTCATACCCACGAGGGCCAGCCTCACTGAGATATATAGGACCAGCCTGTCGAACACGATGATTTGGAAATGTATCCCACGATCGCAAGAATACCCCTTCAGGAACCGGCTTTAAAATCGTATCTAACGCCCAAATTTCTGCGACATCATGTGTTTCTTGTTCTTCTGTATCGTTTGAATCCACATCATCTGGTTGGCTCGCCCCGTTGGATGAGGTTGTGTCTGATTCGACCGACTTAAGCGGTTCAATACCAAAGAGATTTAGTTCGTATACAGTAGAGTCGTTTTTGGCGAAGGAGTCTAAGGAGCTCTGAAAGACACCCTGGGGAAGATCTAAAGCTAAAGGTCAGTTACGACATGTTGGAGGTGTGGAGATATGGTACGCGGGAGTGTTGGATCACCTGGAAAGTCTTCATCCCAAGGAAGGGAGTTTAGCGGCTGAACGTCTTGAAGCTGGAAGTAGGAGGGCTCCCAGAGCTTTTCAACAGCAAGCACGAAGGGGTCGTCTGCATCTCTTAACTCCATTGTTTTCCATTGGTTGTCTCCAGTTACCCAACATATCTCTTATAATTGAGTTGGGTTTGACACGGTTCGGGGAAGATAAACGCGGCTGAAAAAACTAGTTTATAATAGGACTAGCGCCCTACGGCTAAGTGCACGGGCCGCACCTTATTTGACAGTAATCCAACCTTGAAAAGAGCCAGCCTCATGCTGGAAACTGCGACGGATAGCAACACACAACAACTCAGACACGCTTGAAGCTCATATCTATTCATTGTCTACATTTCTCCATATTTAATTTGTGGTGTTGAGGTTGTATTATTACAGATGCCTCCCAGGAAGAGGTTAAGGCTCTCGTCACAAGGAGCTTCGACTCCGCAAACCGAGAATCCCCAACAAACACCGACAACTCCGGCGCAACCGGAGACTGCATCGAAGCCTGAGGCCGAGACTGACTCCCTAGTTACGGACCCATGGACTGAGGATCAGGAAACATCATTACTCAAAGGCATCATACGGTGGAAGCCAGTTGGTAAGTTTAGCCTTTTGCGGAGCACATATAAAGCTCCAGCTGACCACCGACCTAACAATCGCAGGAATGCACAAACACTTTCGCATGCTCGCTATCTGGGATCATCTAGCGAGCCAAGGTTATGCAGCTCCAAGTGACCAACATAGTCGAATACCTGGCATATGGAAGAAGTTGGAATCGCTGTACAATCTCGTGGGACTGGATGAGAGGGTTAGTCATTGAATCGCGGGCCGTCATTTGCTGGTAGATAGTGAACTAATGGGGTCGCTAATTCCTTTTCCTTTTCAGGAGGCCTCCTTTGCTACAGATACATCTGGCGAATTGGAACCAGCACAAGAGCCCTATTGTCCATTTCAGCTCCCGGTCGATGAATATGGGGAGATGATGTTCGAGAGGAGGCTTGCTCCGGAAGGGACGGCATCTCCTCCTATGAGTCTAACTGGAGGATCGAGAAGAGCCAGCACTGCTGCAGACACAGATGGTGAGATGCAATGAAATATCCAATTATGGAATTTAAATAAGACAAACGAGGTACTAAGAACATGAACTGGCTACCAGAACCGAGATCTTCACCTGTACCTTCTCGCGGTCGGCGGGGAAACCGCAGCACCCGCGCCACAACCCGAGGCACAAGGTCGTCTCGGTTACATGCTGAAGTGGAGAATGGAAAAGGTCGACAGAATAATAAAGCCAGCCCCGCTAAAGAAGAGGATACTGGGGAGGAAGGTGGGGAGGAGGACGTTGAAGATGAGGGGACAGAGACAGGTGAAGGGGAAGAAACAGATACAGCACCCGCAAGATCAACTAGGACACAGCCAACTCGTGGAAAGGCGAAGAAGACAACGCGAGGGGCCACTAAACGTGGTAGGCGACGGTAGCAGGGTTCTTTCACCGAACGAAGCTGCTATCAGAGTTGACTACTGGTGCAACTTCCGGGATCTTAGGAATTAGATGCTGAAATAACCAGTAAAAACAACCGGGAAAGCAAATCCAACCAAGAGAAGATTGCATGATAATGATTTAAGTGAACTTGTATGAAGTTGTAAATATTCCACAGGAGGAGTCTAATAATACCATTTATATTTTGTTTTATACATTTTAAATGCCAAGGAAATATCAACAAGGATCCCGCATCTTTATATACGTGAAGTCATAAAGACCATACTTTTGTACATTAAAACGTGGAGTTGCAGGAGAGAAAAATGAACATGGGCTAAATTCATGTAATAATCGCACAAAACAAATGAAAACTCCACCAAAGCATACCTACTCTATGGTCACCTGTGCCTAGTTGGAAGTGTGGGAGGTTTGGTTGCGAAAAAATTAACGGCGAATTTGTAATAGAAACGGGGGCAGGAGCCGAGAAATAATATACATTACAGCTTCGAGATGATGGCGCCGGCATATTCGCTGGTTTTGGCTTTGCCGCCAAGGTCGCCAGTAAGTGTCTTATATGCTGTTAGCAAAAGTACAAAAGACGCCCAGAGGGTGATGATCCTTACCATTCCTTCTGCAAGGGTGGCGAAGATGGCGTTTTGGATCTTGTTGGCATGCTCATGAAGTCCCATGTGCTGCAACATCATTACACTGCTCAACAGCAATGCTGTTGGGTTCGCCTTTTGTTGGCCAGCAATATCAGGGGCAGAACCGTGAACAGCTTCGAAGATGGAACACTCGTCGCCAATGTTACCAGAAGGGGTCAGACCAAGGCCACCAATCAAACCAGCGCACATGTCAGACAAGATGTCGCCGTAGAGGTTGGGCATAACGAGAACTTTATCGTTGTAGGGGACAGGATCCGTGACGATTTTCAGGCAGGTGTTATCAAGCAGCTCCTCGTCGAATTCGATGTCGGGGAAATCCTTGGACACATCTCTCGCAGTACGTAAGAAAAGACCATCGGACATTTTCATGATGGTGGCCTTGTGCACAACGCGGACCTTCTTTCTTCCTACCTCCTGGGCATATTGGAACGCAAAGCGGAGAACTCGTTCCGATGCTTCCCGGGTAATGAGCTTAATGCTCTGCACAACTCCATCCACAACGACATGTTCAATGCCGGAGTATTCACCCTCAGTGTTCTCACGGATAAGGACGGTTTGAACGTTATCATAGGGAGTCTTGAAACCGGCAATAGATCGGCAGGGTCGGACATTGGCGAAAAGATTAAAGGTACGGCGGAGTGTAAGGTTGAGGGAAACATGACCCTTGCCAACGGGAGTCTGGAAGTCCTTTTAACAAGCTGTCCGGTTTCGAAATGGCACTGGAGTAAGGAAGCTTACAGCAAGAGGTCCTTTCAGGGCAACAAAGTTTCTCCTGACGCTTGCAATAGCATCATCTGGAATAGCAGTCTTGCCATCTTTAATAATTGGAGTGACGTCCACCGACTCCCACGATATTGGTACCTGGTTGTTGGTTCAGTATTTCTCGTCGTGCGACCAAACAGAAATGTGAAAGGATATGGTACATCCGTCTTCTTACCTTGGCAGCTGCGAAAATATCCTTTACGGATTGTGAGATCTCTGGTCCAATACCGTCACCCTCAATCAATGTAACCTTGTATTTGCCCTACACAAAATTATACTCTCAGCTTCGAATAGACACGGCCAACGGGTTCGCAATTTTTTATTCCAGCGAGGAGGGGAGGAAATTGCGTACGTCGGGGCCCTTCTTGCCAGAGAATTTAGCAATTCTATCCGTAGCGGCAATGGAATAGCAACGAGTCTATATTACATGTACAAATTAATTAACTTCTTGTTTCCGCCATGTTTTAATTTGAATGTTGACTCCTGGGAAGCAGGTTCACATACATTCAATGGGGACATGCGGACTAATTGGGCGGCCGGCTTTCGTAGGCATTGCCGCGCAGGAGCAAAGGCGCGGAGGGAATACATTGTGCGGAACACCGTGGGACAACAGGAACGGAGTAACAGTAAGTGGGATAAGCAATTGAGGTGTTTAAAGCAGGTAACAAATTGCAGAAGAATGCAATCATAAACTACTAATGCGAAGTGTTCCGCGCGGAAGTCTACGTTGTCGTCGACTTATATTCCGGCCCTCCGCTACCAAGATTCCACGCAAGATCTTTCTGGCTTAGATAAGCAAGCGACCGTTGTTTGTTCTGTTTGCTCAGGTCCAGCAACGTTGTACCTTAACTTAACTTCAACTAAACGATCAACAGGAGTCCTTACACGACCTAACTGACAACGGAGAGCTCGGCGCGGAATGGAGGTTGGGAATTATGTCTATCTTGTTGAACAGTATTTTCGACCAATTCCGGATATCTTATCTCATTCAAAGTCATTTCGCCGTCTCTGCATTTGATGCTCACTCCTTATTATGGCGGCCTTTGATACCGATGTTATTGTATACTACAACATTCCCACTCTTTACCCAGAGGAATGGCCAGCGGAGCTGGAAGAAAGTGATGATTCTGATGGTGAAGAATCCCAGCCGTCCGGCGTCCCCTCCTCGACCGCCCAACGACGCAAATCGAGATATGCCGCCCTACAGAGGCATGGGAGTGATCGCAGAAGCATAGTACCTGGGTCTCAAAGGACTGGGGATGGAAGGGATAATCTAGTTCAAAAAGACGAACCGGATCCGTTGGGGTCTTTTGAGAGTGTGGTTAGAATGCTGAAACAACGTGGCATCGCCGACGATGACGTTCGCGTTCGAAACCGTTACCTTTTGTCGTCTACAACATTTTCACCTGCTTTGTTCCTCTCTCAAACGCACTCATCCGATTCAACACAATCGCTCTTAGAAGGCCTCGATTTCTTGTCTAGGTCAATCGACCAGAAATCGGCATCTTTGAAGGTATTAGTCGAGTCAAATTTTGAGCGCTTTGTCCGCGCGAAGGCGACTATCGACAACGTATATACAGAAATGCGAAACCAAGGCGCCCAGCCTGACGAATCACCACATCGATCTCATTCGCGCAATACCAGCAGGTCTGGGTCTCACATCAGAAACTACAGCACGGGAGCTGCAGTACGTTCGATCAGTGCGGAACGCTTACAGAAGAACTCACTTACAAAAGAAAGCGAATACGGGGTTAAGGGTATACGTGTACCATTGATGGAGGCTTCAGGAAAAGCTGAAGAAGTGTGGGGTCCGGCACTCGGAGGTCGACAGCGGGAGGATGGTTTGAAATCCGTCATCGAAACTCTGGAACAGCATCGTGAGATATACGAAATTGGGTCTAACCTCGTCCGTTCAATTAAGCAACGAGATTACGATGCGATAATCGATCAATACAACCGTTCCAGGAGGCATGCGATTGATGCAAAACTCATTGCAGACAGGGCTACAACCACAAAGCGACCCTTAACCGACAAGCAAGTCCATTTAATCCTCGTGACGGGTAGAATGTGGATGGATGTTGAAAAACAGATACAGGCCTTTAAGCGAGATTTGTGGCGACGGCTAAGCAGCGTTCCGACACATACTTCTACTATGAGTCTCAATGGACCCTTTGAAGAGCACATGGAACTTATTAGTACGCTGCTTGAACTTGGGGTTGACGATAATCCGGTCTGGGTATGGCTTCTTGGACGGTATGACTATTTGAAAACCACAATCCTGGCTTTCTGTGAGCGATCAAAAGTCGAAATTGAAATCCTTCGGCGTCGGCTAGCCAATGGAGAGAAACCCACACCTCAAGCTGTTGTTCCATATATTCATCTATCTAACCGCGACGGCGTGGCAACTTCCCAGGATTTGCTCGACACTGAACCAGTTCTGGAACTATGGGAGTGTATTCATACGTATCTTAAGAAGCTGCTATCTCTTGAAGGTGGCCTCCTTGGAGATGTTATTGAGTTTTGGGACACTACAAAATCGTTTATCGATGGTAGTAAGCAGAAGCTCCTCCCTGCGGGATTCGAGGGTGAAAGTCGCAAACACCACCGATTATCCTCTGGTGGAGTTGAAGATTTGAAAAATGGTGTCATC
The DNA here is from genome assembly GCF_000150735.1 of Paracoccidioides brasiliensis. Taxonomy (NCBI): domain Eukaryota; kingdom Fungi; phylum Ascomycota; class Eurotiomycetes; order Onygenales; family Ajellomycetaceae; genus Paracoccidioides; species Paracoccidioides brasiliensis. The sequence continues at coordinate 1,387,581 of NW_011371360.1, forward strand.
GAGCTTGTAAATCTCATTCGTGACAGTGCTGTGTCGATTTTTGCGGACCCTCCTATAGATGATATCTCGCTTTTATTTTCACCACTCCCCGCCACTCCCAACACTCCCTTAACTGGCATAACCCCAACGGACTCTCGTTTCAGGATAGACCCCAAGGATATTCCCCCGCTATCACCCAGGAAAGGGGAAGCATGGGAGGACTTCGCGTTCTGGCCTCCTTATTCAAATTCGCTTAGTGGTGTCCATTATCTCAGTCAATTTCTTATTCTAATAGGAACAGCTGCGAGCGAGATGGCTGCAATGAGCCCGATATCAAGCGGTAGCAGTACATACGACAAGTTAAAACTTCTCGTCAGCGGTACCCGAGAACGGTCCGTCCGGGCGGTATGTGCTGCATGGAATAAAGATGCCGAGAGTATTAAGTATCTCGAGGACTGGACTCGGGACCCCGAACGGAAGGATATGACTAAAATGCCGGGGCTTTTCGTGGCATTCGAAAGTGCAGTTCTTTCTGGAATGCAAAAGATATTATATATCTCAGAGGCCATGACGAAATCACTTGCGGGTGACGTCGTCACCCCGCCACCAGCAAAGCTATTACAGATGGTCCGTTCGCAGTTTGTGACTAGTGTCTACAAAGCACTAAGCGGGCTTGTCGAAAATGCTGAACATCCAGTTACGACTGAAGGAGACAACGAATGGGTCCTGGTTGGCCCTGTTGTCCGCATAGGCGGATTAGATATTTCATCATCTATCTCACCTTCAAGTGGCATTGATTCCAACAACAGGGTTAGTTTTATTATGTCAAAGGAGCACGAAATATTGGCTGTATTTAAATTATTTTTACTAACTGCTCACCTTTCAGAACGTTCGAATGCTTCTCACTCTCTCTAACCTGAAAGCTCTGCTTACTGACTACGTGCCTCAATTGGTATCTAATTTCGAAACCGCTTTCTCTGTTAAATTAACTGAGGAGTCTAAAACAATTCGCGATGTTCTCGGTCAAATTGACACGCGCCTCTTCCAATCGTACACGCGCCCCATGACCACCACCCTGAATTCGACGATACTCGAGGGAATCTCAGCACCTGACTGGGTCCCTTCAACGAGTCGGCCAGATCAAGTCTGTCCGTATGTATATGCAACGATGCTTAACCTCGTACTAGTGCATACAGAAGTGTCTACAACTCTACCAACGGGTTCCCAAAATTCGTCAGGCGCTCCCGCATCATCCCTCACGAACGAAATACTTTCACACCTTCTAACCCAGGTATCCTCCTCTCTCCTGAACGCTTTCATGCAGCGACCCAAATATTCACTCCCAGCCCTCATGCAAGCAACCCTTGATACAGAATTCATCGCGCAGACGCTCTCCCAGTATGCGACAGAGGAGGCTTCAAAAATTCAAAGCCAGATATACCTTGAGCTTGATCGTCGGACCAATAACGATGCTAGGGCTAAATTGCAAGATGAGCTGGGGGAGATGAGGAGTGTTCTGAAGCGGTTACGGGAAGCGACTCGTGGGGAGTTTGCGTGTTTTAAGAAGGCGAGGAATGGCGGGAAGAAACAGTAATGTAACTTTACTTATCTTCCTTTGGCGATATTGTGAATTGTATGTGCGATTCTTAAACCGTGATTCTACCATTAACATAGTATATTTGAATCACCTTTAAGAGCTAGTGTTTAATAGTTTTTTCACAACGCCGAGCGTTATTTCTTATCTGAATTATATGTGTGATGGAAATGTAGTAATTTAACTCACAATTGAGCATCCAGAAGATTTATAGAGCGTCAAAATGGCAAGATGTTTCTTCACATGTGAAACAACGGTGTTGGATGGGGTTCTCAATGCATTAACGTTAAACAACCATACAACCTTCTGTTTAGATATCTATTTCCACTAGCTAGAGTCACTTTTGAACTGGGAGACATCATCGCTCGCGCCCCTTCATTCTTCATTTCCTCAGAAAAATACCAAATCTGACTCATTCCAGCCCATGCCCAACAATATTTTTCTCACAGTATCTGCTAGAGCTTCAGGTCCACATATAAGCACCACGGATTCTTTGTTCTTCTTCACATCAACGTTAACATACTCCCTAAGTAAATCTTCTGAAATCCGGCCTCTGCGCCCCGGCCAAGACTCTGACGGCTCTGTCAGGGTGTGGATAATATGGCATCTGGTCTTTGGATGCTGCGTCATAAACTCATCCAGTTCTGCACGGCAAAGGATATCGGCTTCCGTCTTATTGCCATCGAGGACTACGCATGAAGTGTGGTCTTCTGCGTCCTGCATTATAGCACGAAGCACTTGGAAGATGGGCGTAATGCCGCTTCCAGCACAAATCATATAGAAAGATTGTACGTGGCGCGTTTTCCCACCTAGGAGCACTTCCCCTTTACCCAGATACTCGAATTTTCCAATTGGGCCTTTGAAATTTACGGTTGCGCCTAGAGGGAGTTTGTCTATTGCCGTGGTCATTTTGCCACCGTTTGGGTAGTTAGGAGTCGAAGGGTACAGTTTTATGAGGAGATCCATGGTTCCCACAGCGTTTGTTTCGGACGTTGGGGTGTACGCTCTAATTAAGGCTTCATTAGTGGAAGGGTCGTCAATTTTGAGCATGACATGTTTGCCAACGGGAAGACCCAAGGATTGAGATTCATGGGAGAGTTTAAAGCTGAAACGGCGTGTGTCTGGTGAGACCACTGCCTTTTCGGCGAGCATTGAAGGAGCCCAGATTCTTGAGTCGAGGAAAATATCGCGTGAGGTTGACAGTGGTTCTTCCTCCTGGTTGTTATTTAGAGCCTCTTGTGATGAAATGTCTAGTGTCCCGATATGGAAATCGAACATCATAGCTTTCGCAGTTTCGCTATCTGGGTATAGATAGTTAGCAAAATGTGGTAAGATATGTTAAGTCGTAATTGGAACCTCACGAATGGCCATAAATTCGCCCGTTGCATCAGTGCCAGCAACAGAGATTATACTCTGTGCACCTCCTGGATGTGCATCCAAGAACGTAGTACCATCATACACCTGGCCCTCAACCACAAACCAAGGCTGACGTCCAGTTTTATGTCTTTTCAACTCCTTCAAGCTGATGAGATTTTTCAGGTCGGGCTTTTTCATGTTGATTTTAGGAATCTCTATCACTTTTGGCTCTTCACTAGCATCTGTACTTTCGCCCCAGTTTCCATTTGTCAAATCTCCGCCACTTTTCTTCACACGCTCCATCCAGCCACCAGGGATCGAAGCGGGCTGAGTTGGGTGCTCAAACCTCAGATATCCATCACTTTTGGTAATAGTCACGCGGAACCAAGGGTTATTCATCATACCAAGAACTGACCAGTACATATCGCGAGGCTGGATATTCATTGCCTCGTCCATTGCTCGTACAAGAATAGCATCGCTAGCTTCTAACTCGAACATTGGTATTTCAAGGGACCAAAAACACCAGCAATAGCATGTTTCCTGCCATTGCATGTCGATTTGACCTCCGTAGAGATATTGATCTACTTCACGATACTTGTCTTCGGGGTATTCAATAACTGCTAACTTCCATGCTGTTGCGGCAAACTAAGGTTAGCTGTAATACGTCCGATAAAACATAGAGGACTTACTCTTCCCCTTATTTAAAGATATTTCAACTCTTGTGATCCTGCGGCCACCTCCTCCATAAGCATAACCCCTGGCAGTATATGTGGAGGTGTTGCAAACAGACGCTCGCTCGTCGTGTTGCGGATACACGACAGCAGAATTGACATTTAGATCATATATTGCATATCGCTCATCATGCCACCATTTTGGTTCCTTAGCGGAAATTCCTGGATATACCAAAGTGCTAAAGCCAAATCAGCTGGAGACTTATAAAATCTAGAGGGCCCTGATCAAACTGACGGCAAGACACGATTATCGTATATGTGATACCAGTTATCGCTTGGACTTTCTGTTAGAATTAATCTCTTCAACCACTTAACACTTCGTCCGCCAATCTGGCCTGGAACAACCGCTCGCAGTGGACGACCGTGATCTGGTCGGAGTGGCTCTCCATTCATTTTGTGTGCTAGCATTATCCCTCTGTTGGAGTCCATTACCCAGTTCAACTTGACAGATGTACCATAGTATCCGTTGGGCTGAGGAGAAATTGTCAATGTTGGTCGAGACAAACCTAATATCAATCGCCGAACTCACCAGTCTATCTGCTCCCTCCATGCACACATATCTTGCTGTTCGAAGCGGCTTTGCCAGTCGCAGGATAGAGGACATCAATGGACCCGTGAAAAGAGCCGTCGATACTCCAGCAGCTCCCCATGAGAATCCTTGGGACTTTCTCACCTGGTTCTGTTCTTTACGTCTGTTTCCAGCGCATACCAACGTAATGGGGACAGTAATTTGTTCGAACTCATTCAAAATTTGTGCGAATTTCAAAATCATTGGACGTTCCACTAGACTGTCAATAGCCAGTCAATAGGAATAGTTATGCAACATCTAGTTTCAATATACATAATTTACTTTGTCTTACCCTTCAATACTGAGCTCCCAATAATGGATATCCTCCTGACGAACATTCGGTACATATCCATGATTTCTCACATAAAAAAGCTCAGGGGAGGTAAGAAATCCTATGAAGCCATTAGTTCGAGGGTTGGAATATGTTGTTATATTGTATATAACAATATTCAAGGAAGAGAGTACCTTCATCAAATAGGGCAGTTAAGGGAGCCTCGACATTGAAGGGGTGCTTCCCAGTTAGCCGAATAAGGCGTGGATCTCTGGGCACATGTTCATCAGGAGTATCCCTATCTAGGTGAAGAATTTCAGTCGGTTCGTTTGTAGGGGGCGGAAGGGGAATACCGTGGGTCAATGGGACTGATGCTTCAGCTCGTGCCGGATGTTGTGAAATTTGAGGAACAAGACTTTTTGCTGTAGCAATAACTGGAAAACTCTCTAGTTGAGTGACAGCAGCCATTTCGACATCGAGTTGCAGGAAAATTTTTCTGCATCAAATAAATCTCATTCAGACGGCACAAGAGGACACAGTAATGGAAAAGGGGTCTCTCATAAACAAGGAGGAGCGGAGAGTTCTTATTGTCAAATGACATTCCCACGAGCAGGGCCCGTTGTCATACCGAATATCGGCGACTTACTGTGTCTTTGGAGCACAAAGAATCAACCCCGGAAATCTAGATTGGAATCACATTTCGCAGCTAATCCGGTAATTGTGATGTACGTCAACAGCCGCACAGCTTCTCATGATTCCGCGGAAATGAAAACACAAATGCATCATAAACCACAGAATTATGCCGTTGAGGGAATGGTTGCATGCGACAGTTGTGTTTATGGAGTGGCGGAAACCATCTCCGGACATCTAGAGCAGTCGACGGGGCAGATAAATGCCAAACCCAGTAATTGGTAGTACCACCAAATGGAGAGCAGATTGAAAGACTTGGATCGCCAGGATGCGTGATTATTGATCAGAAAACTCACGATTGCACATCTGAGATCCAATGCCCAAAACCCGGAAAGAGTGGCGTTCTGTTTCCATCATTCATCAGGTGCAATTTAGACCATCATCAGATTGGAATGACCTCGAAAATATTAGAGATGCTCTTTTTGTACTTATATACAAATTTGAAGAGCAAAGAATTTCATACATTAAAACAATCAATCAGGAAACTCATAGTCAAAAGTTGAAAATGCAGCTCTCGAATGAACACTCATCAATGCTATTGAGCCCCCCACGATAGGGCAGTTAACCTTGGTACAATGGGAGTAACACGACCCAATGCAGTTAAAGGGCTCGAATGATACAAGCATTCAACATCACTGGTTGGTTGAACATAGTGAACCTGAACAAGTCTCGGATAGCTTCACTTAGAAAAAGTTGACAGCAGACTTGGGATTTCGATGGTGGTAGAACTGAAACTTGACTGGAATCGAAGTAATAACTATTTGTGGCTCAGAATCGATGACTAAGCAGGGGCAGATCCAACCCGCATTTCAGCTCTATCAGCTGTTTATAAGACATCATCAGTTAACGGTTGCTCAGCTGGGTGCGGATATATGATGATAGGTTAGCGTTCTCATCGGCGAACGAGGGCCACACATTGCATTACAAGAATGTCACCATCATCATTCTTTGAGCCCCGCAAATCGAAAATTTGTATTTCAGCCCAGCTGAATAGGGTGGATGTCATCCATGGAGCTATTTCATAGGCAAAGGCTGGTTATCCAGTGAAACCAGGAAGTTTCGCCATTGGCCTCTTTCCTACCATCTCAGCACTATGGTACCCCGAGTTTGTGGTAATACGTCCTGCTCAACGTGGATCGATTGCCGCTTTGCCGAAATACACCCTCGGAAACGATTCTAAGGTCGCCTTTGCCAACCGGAACATATCAGACTTGCAGCTGCTGATTGATCTGGCACCGAAACACAAAAGCGGTGTTGGTGTCAGGGTTTTGGTGTTGCTGTAAAACTAGATTGCAAGGTCTAGAGGCGGTGAAATTAATGAGGACTGTGAACCATCTTCAGCTTGTTGAGGCTGATTGAGCGCAATTGATGGGTCTATGCTAAAATAGTTGGACGGAAGACTCGACATCCGGTGGCGATAAAAGAATTTGAGAGCTCGGTTTTGGTGCGGAAAGGAGTCGCGGGAATTTAGCCCTGACAACAACGACAAAAGTACTGTGTCTCCTCTTGAGAATATTTTAAAGGATTGTGAAACCTTTTCCCGCTAGCCGCATACCGTTGGCAGTAACTGAACAACCACATCCCTTCTCGGCGAAAAAGCTTGTTTAGAGTGGAGGCAATACCAATTCTGCAATATTGAGACGCAGCATCGTGACGACCTCGTCGTAGCTGCATTGTAGATACAGATATCAGACATCCCTTACACGAGGGTCTGTACGTGAATTAGTCATAAGTTCTACCTTTTCTTTCGATCCGTTAATATATTGGGTGGTGATTTTAAAATACGCAGATCGTGCTAACCGGACAACTACTCTCTAGAATGAAAGTATGACATTGGGGCAACATGGCCTTTGGCATCCTTCCATCTAGGATTGGAAAGGTCGGCGTTCTTTGGTTTTAATTTTTACAGGAAACCCAAGGACTGCTAGACCACTCACGTCAGTACGGAACTGACTCTACCCCGTACTAGGCATCGAGGTAGCTAGTGCTGTTCTCATCTTCGCCGATAGATATGGTTTAAATTTTTGTTAGAAACATAAAGTCATATCCAAGGTTTCCTTCGGCATCATGTTCAGAGGGAAATCTCCGTATAATCTACGAGAAATGTCTTCGTCGACACAGATATAATTTCTATCCCTTGAGATTAACTCTTCATAGAGTTTCGGTTCAAATACTAAAAAAGGGATCAAACCTCTACTGTCGGCTGCAATGGTGACGCCATTCAACCCTCTTTGCAGAAGCCGTGCCACTTTACTACATTCCACTCACAGTTGGAAGATCTTACTATATTTGCCGTTGATTAGAGATTTCCTGAACTCGCAGATCACTTGAACTTTGATGTTAATTAGTTAGGCCATAGGAGTCACCTTAGCTCTCTGTTTTTCAGCCCTTCAGGCAAAACGACACGGAATCTCGACAAACATCATCACATAAATTCCAGCCTGCCGAATGATGAGACTTTCGTTTATAAACTAACCACCTAAGTCTCACATATGATTACCCTATCAACAGTACATTATATTTATCCGCGGTGAAGCCGGAAATGCGGTGACGGATGCCACGATGTAGAATTACTTTTAATCACGTCTGACCACTGAGGGCTTTTCTCCGAGATCCGTTGCGTCCACGGACTAGAAGAGCCGGAATGTTGACTAAACGACATACAGCCTTTGATCTGCATCAGTGAATAGCTGTCAACGGTCAGTGGTCAGCGAGCCCAAGATAAGCTTCTCTTGTTTTCTTTCCATTCCAGCATTAGGTATGGGCTAATGGATAAGTAGATCTCTCGTCATTGCTGCACAGGGGGAATTTAGATGGCAGCTTCGGCTCCCATGACGGTAGTCAAGTCGCAGAGAGCGATAAGAATCGGGGTGTATGAGAGACCCACTCCTTGCACTAGGCCTGGACCTAACTGTTTCACGATCTCCAAGATTCAGGACCCTGTTTTAATTTGTGTCCAACTGGTAGCTGAAACCTGTCCGTCTTTACCCTGTGACGTTTTATTGGAAATCCCTGTCAATGTGTACAGAGGCGAAGGCGTGAAAAGCATGCCGAGAGAAGTCATTATCTATATCCGTGCGATTTATGCGTGACCCCATATGGAGTCTAGTTAATTGCCTTTTAAGAGCAGAACGAAATCAAGAAGAATAATCAAGTCATTCAGCTCCCGCACACAGCGAGGTGTGATTTTCCTGTTGAAACTCTACTAAGTCCCGGCACAGCTTCTTTTTATGACTGCGAAGAAGGATCATACAACATTTTTACCTTGATTTAAGCCCAGTTTCCTAGTTGCCTTCTCCCGTTAGCCTGTGATCTTGCTGCATTCCTTTTCTATGGATGCTGGGAGACTTTCCAAGTTGCAATTCTCCAAGTCCTGCATGCGGGGTTATTTCATCTTCCTTTTATATTTTCGTCGCTAATGACCGGGTAGAAGTGGTTGAGGAGTGATTCGCCAAATTTCACGTCAAGCCTCCCATTTATTGTTTTATGCCCGGATTGATATTGCTTTACGTGGAGTATCTTGAGAATATATTGATATCTTTTCCTTTGCTATAAAACCCCTTTCCGCTCCATCTCCCCCGGTTGTGTTGCAAACAAACTAATAAAGATCTTCGGATTCCCAACCAAAGGCCATTGGACATATCCATCCCGATCTTGACGGCATCAAAGTGCTACAACCTCGCACCAAGTGTGCATCCATGGCGAACGGTGTTCTAAGGTCTCTGACCGCTCCCCCTGAGGTAAATCCACTGAACAAAAAGGCTAGAACAATACCTGTTCTCAATCCCTTTAACATATATGGCCGCATTTTCTTCTTCTCGTGGCTTGGATATATGGTTTCATTCCTATCTTGGTATATTTTCCCGTGGGTTTCCCGTCTTCTTCGATAGTTCTTCTAACATATTTCATTAGGTGCGCTTTCCCGCCGTTGGTATGTTTCCAGAACAAGGCACTAGACACTATTGAGAACAGTTTAGTTTAATCCGCCCATTAGATGACGGTCACAATTCGAAAAGACCTTAATATGAGCGAGTCAGATGTGGCTAACTCAAATATTATGGCTCTATTAGCATCGTTAGTTAATTTCGTGGCTCCTAATAACGACGCACACACTGCTGACCTTCAAACAGCTTTTTGGTTCGAGCTTTGTCTGGGCGACTATGTGATCAATTTGGCCCCCGCTGGGTCTTTATTGGGACTATGATCGCCGGCTCTGTTCCAACGGCTATGGTGGGCCTGGTCACCAATCCGAAAGGCCTAAATGCTGTACGGTTCTTCGTTGGCATTCTAGGTGCCACATTCGTTCCCTGCCAGGTGTGGTGCACTGGAGTGTTCGACGAGTCTATTGTAGGCAGCGCCAATGCTCTGGCTGCCGGTTGGGGAAATGCGGGTGGGGGTATCACATAGTGAGTTTAAGCCAAGGACATAGCTCAATGAAGCATAGCTAGAACTAACCAGCAACTGTAAAGCTTCGTCATGCCAGCCATATTTAATTCCCTGGTGAAAAACAGGGGACTTGCCGCTCACAAGGCTTGGAGATTGGCCTATCTTGTTCCTTTTGGCGTCATTGTTTCCGTAGCTATAGGAATGGCTCTCACCTGTGACGACACTCCCACGGGCAAGTGGTCGGAACGCTATAAAACTGCCGCCCAGTGCCAAATTGGAAAAGATGCTGAAGACGTTGTTGTGGAAGGGCACTCTGGAGTCCAGGATTTAAAGTCCTCTCCAGCTTCCAATGTATCTGCGCCAACACTATCGGAATCAGAGAGAGTTGACCTCCGCTTTACAGGAACACCCAATGTCAGCGAGGCTCAGGGGCAGGAAGCTAACCTTGGAGATGTGACAGGAGAAATTATCGTTGCCCCGACATCCCGTAAAAGTCTTGATGTTGTTCTCAGCAAAGAATCCCTAGCCCTCGCAGGGCCATATGCTTGCTCCTTCGGTAAGCCCCTGACAGATATTGTCCATGCACCCACCACGCTAACAACTCAATCGAAATTGTCCAGGAAGCCAACTGGCTATTAACTCCATGCTAGGTTCTTACTATTTCATCAAATTTCCAGAACTCGGTCAAACTGTCTCCAGCGACTGGGCCGCTATGATGGGTTTTTTGAATTTGTTCTGCCGCCCTCTTGGCGGCTACATCAGCGACGTAGTATACCAGAAGACTCAGTCAGTTTGGGCAAAAAAATTCTGGCTGATCTTCCTCGGTTTGTCATTCAGCCTCATCCTTACTGCTCTTGGACTTTCAGATCCCGAAGACAAGTCTACCGTGTTTGGACTTATTGCTGGTTATGCTTTCTTTATGGAGGCATGCAATGGAGCGAACTTTGCAGTGGTACCTCATGTACACCCTTACGCGAATGGTACGCAGATGCTCCCATCTCCCCTTTGTTCTCTAATATTGATTATTCCGCCATTGCATGTAGACTAACTCAATCTCTTCAGGTATTGTTTCTGGTTTGGTGGGCGCTTTTGGAAATCTAGGAGGCATCATATTCGCAACCATATTCCGCTCCAACGGTGAAAATTACAATCAAGCAATGTGGGTGATTGGAGTGATATCTATCGCTGTAAACTTGGTTGTTTGCTGGATCCCACCTGTGCCGCGTGGTAAGGTTGGCTGGCGGTGATTTATTTAATTTAATTTATTTTATTTTGGATTGCCCCCGGAGGATTTATGAAGAGGATATACGCATCATGTTTCTTATGGTGCCTTTTATTAAGTCAATCTATGAAACGGACGGAACGAGCTATAATAGGTCGCATAGCTACAGCTACTGCTACTAATCAAATAATGCTGCTTCTATTTCAACCATATATTTATATCCACTCTAGTTGCATCTTCTGAGTCGCCTCGTCCGCCAGACACGTACTATGAAACACAATCTACAATCTCGAAATACCAAACCCGTCCTTCTTCTCCACACCCAACATCGACCTTCTAATTTCCCCCACCGTCCCGGCTCCAGCTAGTGCCATCGTCCTCGAAAGCTCCCGTTCAAGGATATCTAATACCCTTATCACCCCCTCCTGACCGCCAAAGCTCAGTCCCCATAGGGCTGAGCGTCCCACAAGTGTGAAATCTGCACCCAATGCCAGTGCCTTAAACACATCACTACCCCTCGTGATTCCACTATCAATAATGACAGGAATCCTGCCACGAACCGCACTGACAATTTCGGGAAGTGCTTCGATGGTGGAAGAGACAGAGTCGAGCTGACGACCGCCGTGATTGGAGACAATGACTGCGTCTGCGCCATAATCAATGGCTAGCAATGCGTCTTCAGCGGTCATTATCCCTTTTAGGATTATTTTCAGGCTAGACTTGGAGCGCAGCCATGAGATGGTGTTAGACCAGGTAAGAGATGCGTCGTTGAGGGTGTCGTGGCTCCCACGCGCGATTTTCGCAGCTTCCTGGGCGTTCCGTGCTTCAAGGAGGACGCGGTTCATTGTTGGTTTTGCTTGCGGTGAATTTCCTTCAGAAGAGGATTGATTTATCGTCTGATGAAGATTTGCGAGGGAAAGATGAGGAGGTAGAATTAAGGCTGTTTTTCGCTCGTTTATACGGTTACCCAGAATAGGGGTATCGACAGTCAGGACAAGGGCTTTGTAGCCGGCAGCTAGATAATTTGAGTGGGTAATTAATATATCTTGCGGAAGACATGTTCATGTCGCAATAAAATAATTCCATAAATACGTAATCGCTAACAGTTGAACATACCTTCAGCTCTCCCTATTACTTGCGCGCATCTCTCTCGATTCTGCGATATATACAACTGAAACCAAAAGTCCACCGAGCTGCCTCCGTCCGGTGCTCGAATAACATCTTCCAACGCACATGTCGTATGCGACGACAGGATCATCGTCGTACCGCGACTAGCTGCTGCTCTGGCCATGTCGATTTCTCCATTGCCACCCGCCAGCCTTTGCATCGCACTGGGAGAAATTCCAATTGGGATTAAATATTTTTCTCCAAATAGGGTGGTGCTAGTATCGACACGAGAAACATCACGTAAAACCCGGGGCCGCAGGATTAATCTATCACAATCAGTTAAATATCATATAAACAGGGGCACCAATTCAAAGGGCAATTTTATAGTATCATATCGTAAGATGCGCACCTATCAAAAGCGCCCCTATTCCTCCTCAATGCGTTCTCCTCATCCGCCCCAGAGGCATAATAGTCCCATACTTGCTTAGGAAGCTTCTTTTGTGCTAGAGTCGCCAGTTCAGCAATTGTTATAGGATCCTCCTTTTGTAGACCATCATCTTTTGCATCGCATCGCTTCATAATGTGTTTCATTTCGTCGTTCTGGTTAAACCCAGCCAGCAAAAATATCAATCTATCTTCTAGCTAAAGTTAAAGCCAAACTGCTGTTGCAGTTCAGTGGATTTTCAGAAAGCGAAAGCAAGTTCGACGAGAAAACGTGAAGTTATGCAAAAAAAAAAAAAAAAAAAAAAAAAAAAAAAAAAATCAGATTGGCATAACTATCGTTAACACCCAAAGTACGGAATTGGCCCAGAGGAAACGTCGAAGGAGGTTCTAGTGCTGAAAGTCCAAAGAAACAAATGTATATAAAATGAACAACCGCCTCCGGAGTGAAAGTCTTTCTCCGGCTCATTCTTCAGATTTAACTAGGTTCAAGCCGCGGTCCTTGCGCTTTTTCATCAGTCAATTGTCCCGAGATTTTGTTAAGCTAGTTAAACCCCGCATTATTCGGCTTCGGCGAACCAAAACTTGGTGGAGGCCGTCAGACTAGATCTATCCAGGGAGAGCTTCAACCCGTCGGCCGTAGCTGGTCAAGGTGACAGATTTATACATGACCTAATTCTTCAATCCACCAAGAAAGCTATCTAATAGTTTATTTTATCCCTGTAAGGTCTAAGCAGTTCCACGGCCACTTGATTGATAGAGTTGAGGCATTGATCTTTGTGATAATCGTAATCGACCCCTGAGCCAGTCAGCAAATTCGAATATCTTCTTCAATTGAGAATGCCATCAATTAGTGGTAAAAGGCAACAAACTCTATAGAGATAGAGGGTAAACTTGAACTCATGATATTCCCTTTGAAAAGCAATGAATTCCTCACTTCATGGAGTTGCGTGTTTATATATTTAACTCCAGGTCTGCAAGAACTAGTTAACATGCAAATTCAACTTGGCTGATGGAGATTGAAGAGAATCAGGTAGTTCAATAAACTCTAGATTTGAATAAATGAAAATTACTTAGTTAGTATTTGATAAAAATGTAACTAGTTAACTAATTTAATTATTTAATTATTATTTTATTATTTTATTATTTTAACTAACTTAGTAAATTAAAAAATTTTATTTATTTATTTTATTTTTAAAATTTTAGATGTTTAAATATAAGAAATTATAAAAAGGGTTATATAAAAGTTTTCAAATTATATAAACTTGCTTAGAGCTGATAAAGTTAATATAACTAGATAAATTAAATAATTATTATCTTTAATAGTTTAATATTTAATTTTATCGGATTGTATGCAGTTTTTGATTATTTCTCTTCGAGGATTTCAGTTGCCGGAACCTGTTTGACAATTCCTCAAAGCCATTTATGAACCAAAACAGATAGATATAATAGACAAGCTAGCTAGATAGAAGAACTACCAATCAAGCCTCTTTCATGCAAGTACCCCATGAATTCTCCTCGGTGATGTCATAAAATAAGTAAGAGCTAATATCAAAGTAGATGTAGAATTCATCTTGACAATTTTCACTCTGAAGAATGCGCTGTCGTGTAACCGGCCTACAATATTCAAATCGGTAATGAGAATATTCACTTTCAGCCGCAAAAGCAGCGGCTTGGCTGCTATCTACGAAGTTCTATCTGAAAACATGCCTGTCAATTTGTTTGAGAGTAAATATGCGGTGTTGGCGTTGTTTGCTTGATTACCCAAAAGTTTTGAAAAGAAATTTTTAGATGTGGACTCGTGGTTGCCGATGACAGGACAAGCCATACAAGTTATATATCTATACAAGGATCTTGACGCTTGAGACCTGTCCTGTTGCTAGGCTTATAGTAGCTGCAGGGAAATGACATAGAATAGCTGCAGGGAACTAATCATCTGACGGGATTTCAGGAAGGGTTTCGTCATTCCTCGATGTAAACGTTATACTCCCCATGGACTCGAAATATAGAATTTTGATAATATCAGTTGACACGCACTGCGAAATGAAACGCGTCATATATCAAAAGAAACTCTACTTTTTTCTTGAGTGTTTGCCAAGTAAGAAGCAAGATTTATGTGTAAATCTTCTATTTGTAAATACTTGGCTGAACAGTAATACAATTTATGCTTTTATTCTTGTCTTTTTTCAAGGCGTCTGAAACAGTATATTTTAAATGAAGAATTATAAGAGAACAGCAGAGATATAGATGTTTATGCGAGAGGTTAATTACGCCATTCATGCTATTTTCTGCATCTCCGAGGTATTACAGGCGTGTATGATAATGGGAGCAAATATACAAATTCGCGAGACACTGAGGTAGTTATTCTGTGCCAATGGCAACATTATTACTGCCACCATGTGGAAATTTAAAAGTCAGCAAGTTGATATGAAGAATGAACAGTCAAAAAGCAGTAACTGCCGCAGAGACTCATCAGAGAAGAAGGATGAGCCGCAGAGAAATATTAAGCAGACTTAATTTTCACCACTATCTGTGTGATTGTGCCGAATTTCTAGGGTCCCAATTTTCGTGCTGATGAGTCCTCAAGTAGTCTTCTGTGGGCATCCCAGACCATATCATGGCAATCAAGCTTCAAGATGTAGGTATGAACACGGTCTCACAAGGAACCTTGCCTACCGCAAGAGCCGCCGTAAATATATCGATCCATGTTTGCCTTCTCCTGGTTGCTGCATGGGTCGCAATGTTCTGCGGGGGTTGCCACATGTGGTTGAGGAAGAAATCTGGTGCCGTGCATGGAAAACTTCCTGTTGTGATATCCAGAGTTGCATACTTTGAAGAGCACTTGATCTATGCGTCCCTATGCATCCTCATGTAGTAGGTGAACTGCAAATGCGGTTCTTCACCTTCTTACGACGATGCCATCAAAAATGAAACTTGACACAGTCAAAAATCAAGTTTTTGGAGGGGTTGGCCTGGCCCAAACATGAATGTGACTTTCGGTGCGTTTTCTCTGTGTACCGTCGAGGAGGCCGTCACTGTCGACGAAGTGGCAGAGATATAGAGAGAGAAAGGGAGGGAAAGCCTTGAGCCGTGAATAAGCATAAATTTCGAATGGTTTTCGCTTCCTCCTTTACGAGGAAACAAAGAGAAGGCTAACACCGCAATAATACATTCTGGTGGAAACAAAGAATTGAGATGCATGGGCGAGATATCATGATTGAATGAAATTTCATCCGCCATTATTCTCTAGAGACTCTGAATCTAACCAAACACGTCAAGTAATCAATCATGACTGAACCCTCCAATAAACTTGGGGGACGATCACCCATCACATCAAAGACTGCAGGCCTTCATTGGAGTACACCCCGAGAAATGACGACACGATCCCTAGGGATGCGAAAAGGTTCCAGCTGGTTGGATTCCTCCGGCTCTATCCGGAAATCTATGAAAGACGGTGCCGTTTCAGCATGACCCGATGCAAAAAAAAAAAAAAAAAAAAAGAAAAGAAAAGAAAAAAAAAGAAAAGAAAGAAAAGAAAGAAAAGAAAGAAAGAAAAGAGGAGAGAGAGAGAGAGAGAGAGGAGGTTGGAAAGAGTCGACTTTTCCGTTTTCATTTGCCCATGCCTTCTTTTCTTCATTGCGGCCTAGCGATTTTCTCTCTTAAATGATAAACCGCGATTAGGAGCGGTTTTACCATCAAAAACCCAGCCAATTCTCCTCGTATCAGATAATACCTATGGTCAGTATTTCAGAAACGTAACGTACAGATATTGTGTACTGTACGGTACAGGAGATCCATATCTTTGGTGCTTCATCTTAGCTTCTTAAGCTCCAATAGTTGCGGTTTCTACTCAGACTTAATGTTGCAGCCGCATAAAACAGCCTAATTAATCAATATGTCCTGCCCCGCTCATCTTGCATTGTAGCCACATCGAACACTCTAACATCAGTTTCCGTTGGCATTTGGGAGTGGGGCTATTGTGGCTTTGATAGGGTAGTTATTTGTTCTCCAGAACTATGTCGTAGCAGAGCCAGAAGAAATCTGGCCGTTGAGTATAATGGATGGGTTCCAAAGTGATTGTGGATGGTTTGAGTGGAGAAAACAAATAACGCTGGAGGGAGTGCAGGCTCTGAGCATGAAGTTGGATGAGAAAGAAAGTACTGTGGAATGAATAAGTTGAGGGAAACGCTCAGGAGGTAAAAAAAAAGAGGGAGAGTGTTGAGAGTGAGGCAAAAAGGGGGGAATGTCGTCTGATGTTGCCATCATATGTGAGGGGTTGTTGACCAGCAATTCTGGAGACAGCCCTGGGGTTAAAATTACAATATTTTATTATTTTTATTATTTTTATTATTTTTATTATTATTATTTTTTTTTCATTTTAGCAAGGGGGACTCCAGAGATGTCCCACTCCCTTCATGATCTTCCGGGCAAGTGGAAACAGAAAATGAGACAGTGAGATATGAAATTTTGTGGTTGTTGGTACTCGAGGGCTCTTGTCCCTTTTCTGAGCCATCTCCGTTGGTACATATCCAATAGCCAAAGGTTGTCCCATTGTTTAGATATGATAACTACAGAGTTAGAGATAAGCAATAACTCACTTAAACACTAACTAAATACTAGACAGTTTTAGCTACATGCGAGTCAGCAACATTACTGCATCACATTGCATTGAGAGCTAAATTAAAGTGGAACAGAACAATCACTCTGAGATTATTTCTCAAACCCCTGTGAACCCTTTATGAAAGGCATAACAAGCTTTAAATAGTAGACCTTATTTGTAGAAGAATTCGGACTTTGCTTTAATATCTAAATCTAAGTCTGAGAAGCTAGTGATATTTATTATCACATCATTCTATAATAGAGGTTCATAGACAAAATGTTAAATTTATACCTCTTTGATGATAGAATAGTTGTGAGGTTTAACTCTTTAGTCTGAGATCAAGACTAACTGAGGCAGTGAAAAGAAGGTTTAGTGACGGGATCTAAATATGAGTGTCACATTGATAAACCCAGACAACCTCAAAACTGCCAAGTTGGCGAATGATATATGTCACTCACATCTACCTGGAAGGTTTCATTGCGTTTATACAGTCTGACTGCAGGTCACTGCATTGACATCCATGGGAATGAACCTTCAGGCAATTTGAACTATGAAGCCAACTATTAACTAGTCATCTGTTTCACCTCTTTTTAAAGGCAAGCAGGTTTTTCACTAGTTAATAATGTATTTCCATGCATGTATGAATACTTTATGTGTTTTTTACTTTTCATATGTACCTCACATCAAGGTGTTCATTAACTCCTTGTGTATGTATATTCCTGCATGAAATGCAACTATAGTTTCTAAATCATATAGACTTGAATTCTAATAAATCTGAATCAGAATAGTTAGTTATATAAGATATATTATTAATGATAAATCTATGAATGTTTACTATAATGAGAAAACAAGTAATAATATATTTACTTTTTCTACATCATTGTAAGTCTTTCTTTTCTTCTCATATTTTATCTGTTCTTCTTTTTCTCATGCTTTATAACTCTTGGACTAGTCTTGTGTGACCTATTGCCTCACAAATCTATGTACTCAGGCACAGAATAAGGAACAGCTGTTCTGATTTAAATCATCATGCAAAATCAACACTGATGAAAAATTACTCAAAGTTAGAAGGAGTAACATCACTCTTTCAGGGTGATTACCTCTGCTTTTCTTAGTTATGCTCTCCCCTGTCAGTCTGTGTCTGCGTTGCAGAATTGTGGGTTTCGGAGACGAACTAAATACCCATACCAAAGTTTCTGAAAGCACCTGCAAGATGGGTTTTCAGTTTCGTCTAACTAGAAGTTTCGATTTGGTAGGGCCCATATTTCCCTTACTTTTGGATGCATTGTGATTGACACGGTGTAGAAAAAGGTGGAGATTTAATAATATTAAATTGGTAGATGTGTCTTTCTCTTGTACCTAGATTCTACCCGCTTACCGCGACTAGACGATGAAAGATTCCGTAGTAAAACTGGAGTAAGAAAGGTGCAGACAAGCTTGACCTCATTTCTAGCCGGAAGTTTCATGGTATCAGAGCACATGAATTTACTGCACGGGCCCGGTCACTTACGCACACGACAGCATTTTTAATCATTCGCCGTTTCCATAACTCCGGCATCATTTAAGCGTAGTGCTTTGCTGGCACAGAGATTATGGCCAGATAACCAGCAACCAATCACGAAAATTTCTCGCTCGGGCTGAATGTTAGGTTCTGAAAAGAGACTTCAAGTCTGGAAGTTATGTGTGTACTCATACGCAATGATATCCATCTACGAAATTTTCTATTTTACATGATACAGAAACGTTGTATGCGAGTTTAAAGGTACCAATTATTGTACCAAATATGATTATATGGGATTCTCTTTGCCAGGAACATTCGAACGTAGCCAATTTGCTTCCACTGGAATCAGTTGGTGCTAGTTATTGCAAGTAGTTAAGCCAGAACTTGCAAAGTTAGAACGATGTTTGGATCCTTTTCTTGTCTTTGGTCCTTTGCACTGACCAGCTGAGAAAATCCATGTGGCAACGTGGGCCGTGTCAACGGCCATGACAGTATAGCACTCATGGCTTCATTTTAACAGAAACTTCAGTCTGAAACCTCAAAAAGATATTACACGCCTGTCACAATATAAAATATAGTTATTAGTATGATTTTTATTGCACTTGTGAGCTATTGCAATCATCATACTTCAAGTGGAATGGCCCAAGTGATTTGAGAGGTGAGAAACCTCATGAGGGGAGCATCAGATTGGCCAAAAAGAACACAAAACCAACAATAGGGCAAACTCAATGACACCCCTATTCCTCAATACCTGAATTCAGAGATCAGAGTGTATGAATGTCCGGAGAGGGTTCAGACGTGTGTCGCTGACGAGTACACGGCGGATACAATGTCATCATCATCGATGTAATTTCTTTGGCTAGTTCCAGAAAAGCAATGCGCGTTTCCTGGTTGAGCTGCCAGCATGTTGTTGAGGGAGCAGCCAAGAATGTTTCATGCATGTCATGGCTAGTTACCTTATGGCGGCTACTCGTGCCGAAGGCTGAAGATTCCAAAGCAATAAATGTGTCAATGCGGAGAAACAAAGCAAGATATACAAGGAGATGGAGGAAAACATCATCCAACACCAACACGAGTGATGGAATCATCAAGAGCACAGAGGAAAGAGAAAATGAGAAGGGTTAAGAAAACGTGAGTGAGCGGGAGAGTCACATCAAGTGGCAGCCTCATTCTGCACATTGCCGCTCGGGACCCTTCCGGGCACGAATTTCATAGGCTAGTCTTCTCTGGTTTTGCAGAAGGAGCGTACACAGATGTGAGGCTGATTTGTGGTAATGAGTTTGCTTGACCATGAACGCTTGCATTCTTGCTGGGATGAAGCATTCATCTTTTGCAAAACAGTGCATGATATTGGGGGAAGATCGTATTTGAGATCGGAGCTAGTTCGGAGTATTCCATACAGACCTTCTTTTGTTGGTCAGATGCAACTCATGATTTGACAGTGCTCTGTGGACGAAGTATTGGATGGTTCTATTCTTACTGGCTCTGTCTCACATCCATGAGGTGATTCCGGGTTTTGAGAAATCAATGATTAATCATAATCGGGAGGGGAATGTACATATATATATACCTGAATATAAGTGCGCGGTGTGCGCAGATAGACATACATGCATGTGTGCATTGGCAAGGTTGTTAACACAGGTGATAAATTGGTGAGACAATATTCTCCACTCACTGTTGTGTATTGAACTAGGCGGAGAGAGAAGAAGTGGATTAATTCAGGGGGTAGCATATGTGCTGTATATCATTCCTTTGATGTGGGAGGGGGGTTAAAAAGGGATGGGAGGGAGAGGATGTAAGAAGATATGCAGTTAAAAAAGGGCTCTGCAGCAGCAAAAGTAGTTGTGCATGATGAATGTTTGTAAAAGTTCAGGGAAATATTTGGAATGTTATTATTAGGACATTACACACGTTATCAGCGATTTTTGGGAGAGCATGCCTGGAAGACGACTATATCTGTCATCCCTGTTTTCCATTTCTAGTTTCTGAACCGATGTATTATTTCAGAATCCCAGCCACTGAATAAAAATAGGAGGGAAATTAACCCAAATTATAATATTGAAAAAGTAATGGTCAAGAAAGCTGCATCTAGCCGGCATCAGCCGCTTCTTGCTTGGCTTCTGCGGGCAGAATCATATGAGAAGAGCATAGTGCGGGGCAGCCCACACACCTGGCTGAGTAGTAAATCCCGAGCGGCTTCGTATCTCAGAATCCAGAGGGGTAATTATCCTCCTTCCCCCCCTCTCAAAACCAGGGTCTTCGATGTTATTGATGATGAGTTGTTTAGGATATACAGACACCGAAACTTTTTGCCCCACCCAGAGTCGATTTCAACCCATGCAAAGCAACAAAATGGCTAATAAAGGAGGATTTCCGAAGGGGAGAGCTAGAGGTGTCCGATGACCAAAAGGGAAATATACAGCGTGTGGAGTAGCTATACAGAAAGAATCAATATATAGATATTACAGAAAGTGATTTGATAAAAAGAGAACACGACAACTTTGCGTGTTTAGGCTTGATTTAGCACAGAACAACAGGCAGTGAAGACGGTGAT
The DNA here is from genome assembly GCF_000150735.1 of Paracoccidioides brasiliensis. Lineage (NCBI taxonomy): Eukaryota > Fungi > Ascomycota > Eurotiomycetes > Onygenales > Ajellomycetaceae > Paracoccidioides > Paracoccidioides brasiliensis. Next base: position 1,408,581 of record NW_011371360.1, read on the forward strand.
GATGTCATGACTTGAGCCTCAAAACTTTAACTAACAATTGGACAATGATTGGACAGAAATGGCATCCAGCAAATAGTGGGGTCAATTTTTCCCTATTCCGCCTTTATTTTTACACCTATATATTTCACTTGATTTTTATTACTATTATTCCTTTCCTTGAAAGCTAAAGTGTTCTCTATGGCGGTAAACCGCGCATACAAAATAAACCGTCCTTTTTCCCATTCTAAATTTATGTCGCACTCTGACGCCCAGAGCCAATACGACGTCTCTATGACGGGGTTAAGCAATGTATGTTTCATGGCCGCAGCAGGTAGCTCTACTGTTTCGGAGGTTCGAAACGGCCAAACCATGCCTATCGACAGTGCCACGTTTCTTAGTTTTTTTTAGTGACCTTCAGCTTTTGCTGGTTAAGAGACTGTTTCTAGTTAGCATTGTTGACTCTGACGAAACCTGGGGAAATGGGAACGCAAAGGAAGGAGACGCTTAGTATTATTATTATTATTATTATTATTATTATTTTAAGTATTGGTGGGTTATGTGACAAGCAATACCGGACGTGACCGTTGGATGGATAATATTACGATACAGCGTACGAAATTCCTCGTTGTGTAACGATATATTACAGATACGAGGTACCCCTTCAACGACAAATAAATGTTAAATACCCATTTGTTGTTGCCTGACAGCCTCTGACAGGCCGTCAGACCATCTGCTTGGATAGAGAGCATCTATTTCATAAGCCATGATTTGTTGTCATTGATGTTTATCCCCGTCGCAAGTTGTCAGTTGCTTATCTACCGGCTATAGGAATTGCTGCTGATTTGTTAACAAGATTGTTTCTTGAACCAATCAGCTCGAAATTAAACCAGGAACACGACCCCAAATAAATTTCCAGATCAAACAGAAGAAGCCCAATTTCCTAACATTGGATGCCAGGCGTTTGTATCAGGCTCCCCGCCGATGCTGCTCCGCTGGTGTTTTAAGAGGAACCAACAAATGAAGAACTCTAAACCATAATGAAGTCGCCGCCAGTTTAAATGATCTGCGAAGTTGGAGGTAATCAAGTTAACTGATCGGGTATCTATCAACTCAAAAGCGGTGAATGAAGCCAAGGAACAAAAGCGAGGACTACGCCGAGATGAACCTGTTAAAAATCTAATTATATCTAATCTCCCGAGTCTCCATAGAATACTCCGTCCTTGGTAGAAGGAGCAAGAAAATTCCCAAGTATCTGGGGGACTTAGGCATGCCAAGCGCCTACCATTATTTTCGGGCCATCAGAAAACGACATTGATCTCGTAAGGCTGGAAAAAAAAATGACGGGAAAGATGAACAAGCAAGAAAGAAAGAGAGAAAGAAAGAAAAATACTTTTTGGGCATTAGGCCTAATCTATCTTATCACCCTCCGTCGCCAAAAGTAAAAAGGTTTAGCTACCGCTTCCTTTGTGCCCGCATTCAAGCCGTAGTTGGTAAACTAGGCTGGAACAACCGGTATTTTGTTGTGGGGATGTCGATTCTAATCTAGATGAAGTTCCTTTCCAACCTGGAGAAGCTTCTTTAGGCGTCCTACTCAGGCCCCAGCTGACGTTTTGCTTAGGAACAGACTCCACCGCCATTTTGTGTTTCCGGAAGTCTAATAATCATCATGCTAAGTAATAAGTAATACGGATAAATAATACACAAAAAAACCCTCCATACCCTTGGTGTTTATTTCTTTTTCGTCTGGTTTATATTCTTTCGAGTTGAGTTTTGGGGGGTAAGACAAACCGCTGCCTGTCGGGGCGGGCAAAGTGCCTGAATCCAGGTCAAACCTGGCAGCCAAGGTAGTTAAGACAATAGGAGCACGTTCTCCGCTCAATGATTGGGGGATTATTATGGCGTCAACCGAACCCTTTGTCTCCCCAACTCTTTCTGAGAGGCAAAATGTCCATGATGAGTGGTGTTTTTGAAAACAGAGCGACATTACGAGGTCTGAAGTCGGTAAAGGTACATGCAAATAGGAGACACATGAAACAACGGAGTTGACCTAACCTTTGGATCCTTAACTACGTTAGTGAACTAGTCAGTTCACTAACTACTAGCTTGTAAAGAAGGCCAGATGATGGGCAGACTGGTGTGTAACTGTTCACAAGGCAGCTGGGGCACAACAATATTATACAGCAGAAAATCCATGTCTTTCCAGCAGGCAGATTTAATGTTACTTCCTCTGCTTGGGCGGACGAAGACGTGAAGAGATAGATAATAGTTAATTAACAATGTCATTAGTCATACCAACACATGGAACAAAACCAGCATGCCATAATACAAATATTACCGTACGGGTACGAACCGATCAATACATAATACACAAACCATCTCCTCGGTGGGCCGTATCGATATGGTACGGTACGATACCGTGTCGCAGCATCGTGGATACCTTACAGGTAGATATGGTACTCCGTAACTACCGGTCCATCAATAATAACTGGATGGAACTTAACACTTTTTAATGCACGACGACGTAGGAAGTTGGTTGACTGGGGGAATCCCAATTCATTAATTTAATCCCTGATCCCATCAACCAAAGAAGTCAATCCCACCTTGAAACCTGTCCGGTTTTCCTCCTCCTCCTCCTCTCCCTTTCGTCTTCTTCGTCTTCTTCTTCGTCTTCTTCATGCTGTGTCTCCTGCTTGACCCAAGATACAGTCAAATTACTATAGGTACTTCCGCGTCCTGCACCTCCCCATCGCTCCTTACTCTGCCTCCCGCGGCATCCTTTGCCTTGCCGCCTTCGCATACTTAAACCCCGCGACCCTGCAGCGACACATCTCTCCCAGTGCCTTATCGCCGTGAGCGTCGAAACTTCTGACTCGTTTAACCCGTCGGTAGAACATCCCCCCCCTCCCCATCGACGACTCACCTGCATTGGGCGCCACAATCATTCGTGAAGAAGTTGCGCCAGCTGCTCGTTCGACGCACCTTTCCCTGGCCACCTCCTTTCGCGCTGCGATTGTTGGCGCACCCTCAGCAAGCTACTCCTCTGCGGATCGGGTTCGACAGGGACCTGCCTTGCAGCTGGCCAAAATTCACTCCAGAGTCGTGATCCACGGGGTTTGCCAGGGAAACTAGATAAAGGGGGAGGTAAGCGCCTCCATTTCACTATCTACTACACCCTCTCCAATTACCATCAGCTTTATTATCCCTTCTCTTCTTCTTCTCCTATTTTTGTCACTAGTAACACAAATTCGCAACAAGAAACTCTGTTCTCAGCCACAAAGTATTTCGTGATCTGCAAGCTCGGTTGGACTCCTTGTTGCGTCCCGTTCACCCATTACCACAACCACCAGAAAGAACCCGACTTTTAATACTGTTGCAAAAGACAGAGAATACTTCGCAGGAACAAGAGGGGAAACACCAAGCAAATTTTCTGGTGTGTCTGCAGGAGGATACGTCGGGCGACAAAAGGACACAAACACCTTTTTCTCCTTTTCACCAAAACAGAAAAGGTGTGAAGGGTGGGCTGGCTTGGAGGGTGTCGTTCCGCTGGACCCGAGTGGCAGGCATTAATCTATTCACAAACACTCTCTGGAAGGGCTTGAACGTATTGTATTGCAGGCCAATATGCACGTATCAAAATTCTGGCAAACGTGGTAGACCCCTTTGCTACACAACGCTCAGTCGCAACCCTTCGGTACAAGCCAGCCTATCCAACTGCTCCTGGTTTGTTCGGGAAACGAGAACGGAAAAGACAAGCACGGACTGCCTCCCTGACCATTTCCATACGGTTCAACACCTAATTATTTGCCTCCTACAGCCCTCCACTGTCGGTTGGTTAGAAGTTTAACGTAACTTGAATATCAACTGCTCATCCGTTAGTCCCCGTTGACCGCTTGCATTTGACCTTCGCTTTTACATCATCACTCCTCTGGAATGGCGGCTAGCGGGTGGGCCTCCCCCTCTATCTTCAAAGACAACACTCATTCTCAATCAAGATCCCCTCTACATGTTCCGCACAGAATTCCTTTCCAAAATGGGTTCTCTTCTACACTCAGCGCTTCTGCCCCTCCTACCTCCGGATTTGAACCTTCAGGGGTATCAACAGATTCATCTAGTCTCCCGACCTATTTTTCTAATTTCCCCAGCCCTACTCCTTTTTCTCCTACCGGCTTCACCGACTCCGCGCATGATACGCCTTTTCGCAATTCTGTGAGTCCTATAATGACGTTCGGATCTCCCGCTCCCCTCGAACTGCCGGAAAGTGCTGTGGCCTTTCCTTCACAACCCTTTAACGCTCCTCCACTTGGTACAGATAGCGCCGCAAACAACACTACCTCCAGCAAAACTCCTGGGCTGATGCGGAGGATATCCAGAGGAGCTGCGAATAAGCTAGCTCGTCGAAGACAATCTACATCCCGCTATGATAAGCGAGACAATAGCTCTGGTCCTGTGATTATGCAGAGGAGAAGTGACAGTAAAACTGGAACGACAACATCTAGGGATAGTGGCTTGGATTCGAGCTATGAAGAAGAGGAAGAACCCTGCGATCATCTAGCTTCGTGGTGTAACCGTGATACAAATGCTACTGCCAGTCGATGTAGCATGGCTGTTGCAGCCAATGATGGCTGTGTTGCGCCCAAACTGGATTCTATTTTGCATCGCGGTTCACTTCTGACCAAGGTATCTAAACATAAGACGAAGATGGTGACATTTTTCCTCGATTTACAATCTGCCAAGGTGTACTGGGACTTGTCAAATCCCGCAAAACGACTTTATATCGATGATATTAAAGAAATTCGCACTGGCCTAGATGCCCGCAATTACCGGGAGGAACATGATATTCCTGAAAGACTGGAGGAGTTATGGTTCACAATTATTTTCACGAACCCTGAGCAGTCCAAAAGCAAGCCCATTAAAACGCTGCATCTTATCGCTCCCAATAAAGAGACTTTCGAACTGTGGACGAATACCCTAGAAGGAATCTCTAGATACCGGATTGGTCTCATGGCCGGCTTGGCCGGCTCTGGTCAGAGTGAGAGCGTCCTGAAAGCTCACTGGCAACGTGAAATGTCTCGACGGTCTCTGGAGTCAGGAGAAGAGTCCCTTGATCGGAATGCCGTCGAGAACCTCTGCCAAAGCTTACATATCAATTGCTCTAAAAACATGTTACGGGCCCAATTCGCAAAAGCAGATAAGGACCGAACTGGAAGATTGAATTTCGCCCAATTTAAAGATTTCCTTCAACGACTGAAAGACCGCAAGGATATCCGAGAAATTTTCCGCTCTATCGCAACAGATTCTGCTCAGGGGTTAACGTTAGACGAGTTTCTCGAATTCCTTCGCGATTCCCAGTGCGAAAACGTGGAGGATAATAACAGAAACTACTGGTCTTCAACCTTCGAATTTTTCGTTCGCGGCTCCAAACAACGTGCCCTAGAACCACGAAATTCTCCCAGTGCTCGGATGAACCTGGAAGCTTTTTCGGCCTTTTTAATGTCTCCGAAAAATGGCATATACCCAGCACGATTCTCATCTCCGAAGCTCGACAGACCCCTCAACGAATATTTCATCTCGAGTTCGCATAACACGTACTTACTGGGAAGACAAGTTGCTGGCGAATCCAGCACCGAAGCCTACATCACGGCCCTCCAAAATGGCTGCCGCTGTGTGGAGATTGACTGCTGGGATGGCGCTGATGGTCGCCCAACCGTCTCTCACGGCCGTACATTGACGAGCAGCGTTTTATTCGCAGACTGTATTAATGTCATCAACAGATATGCATTCCAAGCTTCTGAGTATCCGTTGATACTATCGCTTGAGGTCCATTGTTCCCCATTTCAACAACTGGCAATGGTGGAAATCATGAAAGAGACATTTGGGGATAAGCTACTTCTTCGACCGCTTTTGACGAATTGCGCGATATTGCCCTGCCCAGATGACCTAAAGCATCGCATCCTGATAAAAGTTAAAACCGCAGACGAAGACGAGCAGTTGACATCTTCCAACTCTCAGATTGCTGGGCGCAAGCGCAGTTCCAGTTCGCCCTTTGCTCGTGCCAATGGTCCCGAAAGCGGTGCTTTTACATTTCCCATGGCGCATGTAACTCAGCCAATAGATTCTGGTAACTTTACAGCATGGACACCTGGAAGACGGTCACTTACAACAACAAGCTTGAGTAGCGCATCCGAGGATAGTGATGCTGGCCCCCTTGTGATGTCGACAAGGAAAGAGAAGAGAAAGCAGCCTAAAAGTCGGATCACCCGAGAGCTTGCTGAACTGGGTGTATACACTCGTGGATACAAATGGCACAGCTTCAACTCTCCAGAGAGCAAAAGGTTTAACCATGTGTACTCTTTCTCCGAGAGATCTTTCGAACAAATATCTCGCGACTCAGAGATCAAAGCACTCCTTGAAGCGCATACCAAATCTTTCATCACACGTGTCTATCCGGCGAATACTCGTTTCCGCTCGTCAAATTTTGATCCGAATTTTTTCTGGAGGAGAGGCGTGCAAATGGTAGCAATGAACTGGCAGACGTACGATATAGGTATGCAAATGAACCAAGCAATGTTTGCCGCCGGAACCGATCAAACCGGCTATACTCTCAAGCCAGACAGTCTGCGAACATCTCCGTCGTCTCCGAGATCTCTTGCTCTTTGTGGCGATGTAAGGCCAAAAGTAGACAGGAAATTGGTTAGATTCACAGTGGATATCATATCCGCACAGCAGCTCCCAAGATTGCGAGGAATGGGTCCGGACGATAGCATTAATCCGTATATCGAAATCGAGTTGTTCTGCGCCGATGATAAGAAGAAAGGCCTTGCATTTGGCGAAGGGGGTGTTGATACTTCAGCCCGCAATGGCGTGTCTGGAATTGGTCAACCGCACCGTCGTCGGACAAAAATTGAACAGCAGAATGGTTTCAACCCTGTGTTCAATGACCAATTCAAACTGTCTCTAGAAACCAAATACCCAGACCTCGTCTTTGTTCGTTGGGTCGTCCGCAACTCTCCTGATGGACGGAGCTTTGGTGGTAATAACAGTGTGCAGCTTGCCACCTTCACTGCAAAGCTCAGCAGTCTCTCACAAGGATACAGATATTTACCTCTATATGACGGAAGTGGTGATCAATATTTATTCTCAACTCTCTTTTGCAAAATCACTAAATTTGACCCGGTACCAGCACAACGCCCCGGTTTCAATTTATCGAGAGGAGACCAGAGAGGAATTATCAAGCAAATAAAGCACACATTAACCAAACGTACGTTGTCTGCCGAGAGAGACAAGGAGAGGGACAGCGATCGCTGCCAGGAAAAAGGAAAGGACTTGATTCTGAGACCTGAAGACCTCCAGCTTAGAAATAAGGGATCTTCCTTAACTGATGGCCCTTCTCTTGCTCTTCCATCTCCAGCATAAGAAGATGGGTCATTAGTTACGGAACCCGTTTCCCTTCATATGATATCCCACATGGTAGCCTTAACAAATCAGTGGATTTGACTTGGGGAGTGGTGGTGTGGACGGACTTGACTGGCTCGACGACCCCTCATTGCACCATAAAATTTACGACCCATGACGGCATCACCTTTTGTTCAAAACTAAAGTGGAACGGCGTTATACTTTTTCTTTTTCTTTCTTTCTTCCTTTCTTTCTTTCTTTTTTTCCCCCCGAAGTTGCTTTTATTAAATTAGGAAGCTTGACGACGAATCTGCTATTAATACAACATTACGTCGAAGCTTCAGTTTGCATACTACTGGAAAGATACGGGATAGAATGGGGTACATTGTTTTTGGCGACGGATGGTTTGCTGATTGTTTTTGTGTTCTTTTTTTTCTTCGTCCCCCCCCTTTCTAGCATTATAGTTGCTTGTCAACGGCCAAATATTCTCATTTTCTGTTTCATAATTATGTAATAAAGCATATGGGTATTAACCTCTACTCTTTTGCGATTGCTTTCCGCCTATATTCATCCTCCTCCTATCAGTGAGGTTATTTGTCACTCTCTTTTATTTTCCCATTCCTTTATATCTGGGGTTATGTTTTTATTTATTTAAAAAAATACCCATGTGCCATACCACGCTTGAAGATAGTTTTAATTGTCCACATCATTATATTATATATTTACAGCCCACATTCATTCCCTTTGTTAATTTCTTCTTTTCTTTCACTCCTCGCACCCAGTCTTGCGATAGGGGACATCAGTGGTGCTTGAATATTTTGTTTGCCGATTTGTGCATATTATATACCTATCTATACATGCAATATCCATCTACCAAGAATGACCTTTCAAATTTTTTATTTTTTTTTTTTTTTTTTCATTTTCTTTTATATTCCTTGTGGCCCGTCGATTGCATCTAAACAACAGATACTTCAACATCTGCAGATCACTGTCCGTACATAGCTACATTATAGAAACATCCCATCTATATCATTTGCTATAATTTCCCATTCTTGAGTGAGCTGATTTGAAGTTCGCATCTCAACTGATATACTCATCGCACAATCTATAAATAAGTCTATAATGTAGTCGCGATACCACAAATGTTTAGCCTTCTCTCCTTCTATATGGCCGCTACCGTTTGCAAACCCCCCAACTCTTAGAAGAGGTTATCTACTGACCTGAAAATTGCCCTTCAAGGATTCAGGTATTAGATATATATTATTATTACATTATATAAAGTCAGCCCCAAAGTGTTGCGTAACCTTCACCAATGTCTAGCTCACTGAACCAAAACCTTGGTAGTTTACTAGTAACTATCCGGATGAAGTAATTCTCTCGTCCACAACGACTTCTGTCCAATGAACGTAACATCAAACGAGTCTCCATCGGCACAGCCTTGTGTCTCTTCTCCACAAATCCCTCCAAATGCCTCACCCCCCAACATATTTATCCGCAAGCAATCCCACAAGCGGTGTATGGATCAACCCGGGCACAACCACATTCTTCAGCCTGACGCCTCTCTTCGCATAGATTATTACCACCGTTGCCTTGGTAAACTGTGTCGCCGCAGCCTTCGTCGCACTGCACGCCACCTGCGGCTTGCCGATATAGTTAGCGCAACCCCGCAATAGAAGAGACATTGACAATAGCACCACTGCCCTCCGTTTGCGACTCCATGATCGGCAACACGTAGTGACAGCTCGAGAAGACCGATTTCAAATTAACGTCATGCCTCTTCGGACATTTCCGCAGGCCCACCAGGCTCTGATCTCCCAACATTGTTGATTAAGGTATCGATGCGCCCGCCGTACCGCGCCACGCAAGCTTCCACGAGGGCTTTCACATCAGCGTCCTTGGCGACGTCAGCGCTCACCACGGTGCAGTCACCCCCCTTCAGCCTCGACGCGGCGCTGTGTGTGCTGAGCTGCAGCGAGATTGAGGTCGCAACCAAATACTTTGGCTCCATTGGCAGCCAGGACGCGGGCAGATGCAGCACCATTCCTCTACATGCCCTGGTCGCCCGACCGGCCGATTCCCGGCAGCAGGACGACTTTGCCCTTTATATCTGGGTAGGTTGCGAGGTTGAAAGCAGGGGGTGGGGTTGGTTATTGCCATTTTGGGGAGGGTTGAGATTTCTTGACGGATCTGAGCCGGTGAATTGAGGGTTTGCAGTTTGTTTGTTTTTTACTATATGTTCCGCTTTCCCCTTTTTTTGCTTTCAGTTCTCGAGATGAAAAGGTTCCACGTAGTGTTATATTTTTCCTGCTGCTTCGTTTCGAATATAAGTACCTATGCCGAAAATATAAAGCCAGCTCATGTCCGAATGCCCATATATCAGCGAGATATAGAAATAAATTTGACGTTTACATCTCTGAAGCCGGCAATTTTGAGCGAGTGCCGACAGCAGGGTTTATCTTATCGGGATTGGTTGGTCTCGACAAATTATCAACATCGGCTCAGTGTTCGGTAACTAGTTAGTTAATTAGTATGCCGAGTCGCCGGACGATAGCCGAAATATTTTGATTATTTTCCATCTATCAACAATAAAGGAAGTTATGAAAGAACTTCTCTTTGTGGGAACTGAGGCATTGCAAACGCACCATCCCAACTAAATTGCCATCGCTTAAGACTCTAATACCTGTGCTAGGTATCGAGGATGATAATAATGGACGAACCGAGGTGAGTCGTCTCATAACTAGAAGAATATATCTTGGAGTCTTATACATATTAACCGGTAGGAAGTTGGGTTTCAGCAAGATCAGACTCTCTCTCTCTCCTGTAGAAACGATACACCACAGTACACTGACACCTGAAACACCGTCTGTTACATAGTATGCTCAATATTCAGTTCTCTTGTTGCCATTTAATGCCTTTGGGACTCAAGAACTCGTTAGATTTCCTGCAAGTCTCACCTCAACCACAGAGCGCTTCAGATGAGATGGCAAAAAGAAACATGAGCGCGGGAGATTCCGCTCTGTAAGAGCTTTCTGGACGTTTGTCCTAACTGTGTGTCTCTTCCGCCGCGCATAACCCGAGATCCACGAGGACACTGGGCAGTGAACAGCAGATGACATCAAAATCCACGCATTGAGGTGGAACTGGCCCAGATGAATTGAAAGGCGATTATCGACTGGCAAATATAATTTGGGGTGATTGCTTTGTGTCGGCATCTTATTTGATTTTCCGAGCCAGTCGATTTGGCTGCATGGTTTGGTGCTTGGAGACTTGGAAATCCCGATTTTTCTGGAGACGTTCTTAGACAGAAAGTATCAATGGAGTCGAGAAATAATAGTGCCGAATCTTAGATCGGGGAACTTCAAGGTCCAATTATTCATCTTTCTGAGGGCGGGCAGCAGTAATGATCTCCTCCATTATTAAACACATTTTTTACTAATAAATGAAAGAATCTCTGTCATCGTTCGTTGCTGCAGCTGCAAAAGCATGTTGTAGGCTGTGTATCAAACCCTTTCCAAACCTGGATCATCTTACCAGGCTAGGCGAAGGCTGAGATGTTCGAGAATAAAAAATCCATCAATGCACGATCCCTCCTATCAGCTCCGACCTTGTCATCTCGTCTCAGGTGTGTGGTATGGTATGATCCGTGTTCCTATGGCAAGTCAATCAAGCCTCAAGCGTCGAGTCGTTGACAAAGTGATGAGAAATCAAATGCACATGTAACTAACCACGCACACCTTTACTACTCACAAATTCCACGGATTTCTCAACAGGATATTATTAAATTCTCAATGTAAGTTAAAAACTAAGAGGATAACTGAATTGAGCAACTAAATCGAGTAACTGAAATATGTAAAAAAAGAAATTGATTAAGTTATAATAAACTTCTAGAGAAACTAAATTTTGGAAAACCTGCTTAGAAAACATATAATGATTAGTATATTATGGTTATTCTTTTTATATTTATATGCAACCAATAACTTTGACTGATATATAAATATAAAACTAGATAGTGTTATATAAGTTAATTACACAAGAAATTTAATAACTATTAAAAATAATAAAAATTACTATTTAATTTAATTAAATTTTACTTATAATATATAAAATATATAATTATTAACATTTAAAATAATAATTATCATTATTTAAATATATATTTATAATACATTTTATATAAATTTATATTAATTTATTATTGTTGATTTATTTTTAAAATTATATTAAAAATGTTTAAATATTATAATAATAATAAGTATTTTATAAATAGTTAATTTTATTATTAATGTAGAAAGAAAATTCATAATTTAAAGCTAACTCTATATAAACGAAAGCTTTTTCTGTAAATAAAAAACCGCAGTCTTTCTGAAAGCAGACTCAGTCGACTGATTACAAATCACATTAAACTAATCTGATGAACCTCATATTTATTAGCAATAGAAATAAATTTGCATCTTTCTGGGGGACGATTTCAGCTGCTGTGAGCTCAATATTGGCGTTGTTTGACATGGTAGTGAGGTTTGAAGCTTGGTTGTTGAGTGGATGATGTGCGTTGAGTCGTTATGACACCAAATGATTTTAAATGACTCGAATTGTTTACTGAAGAAATAAATGTGCAGGGGGAACTTCAGGCTATGCACGATTAAAGGATGTGTTATTACTCAGCCGAACGGTTGGAAGTATAACGGCTTTACTGTTGTTCCGGGTTCCGGACAGGTCTAGTGGACTTCATTCGACAAACACATATACGATGTTTACTCGTGAACACATATGATGTATGTGCGTGTGACAATGTACGTACCTCCTGAAGTCCTGGAGAGCTAAGAGAGATGACCTCATAGCAGCATTGAGTGTCTTTTATTGTTTTCGACTATTAAAATTGACCTGTTGCCAAACTTTCCATACTCATCCTGGATCAAAATGATTGCTGCTCATCTATGGATGTGGCAGTTCCGCCAGCTCTGTATGAGAAATTCCGAAGCCACAAACGCGGCTTAGTAACAGCTTTTTTGGTGGTGGGGATGAGCAATGGCAGCAGTGAGAATAGTGAGAGTAAAAGCCAGAGCAACGGGCTAATAACAGGTCAGAGGAACAAAGAGGATTAATCTCAGCTGCATAACATCTTGAACATTCTCATGGCTGTAAGCTCTCTCAGGCTTTTTACTTGTGCCACTCCCCACGACTAGTGGGTGGGCGGGGCGTGGAGTATCACCACAAAACAACAGCTGTATTACCCCAGAATTGACCATCATTCCTATTAGAATGAGTCTGCCGGCCAACATTGGCAGACGTGGCAATGCTTGAACGCAAGCAGTGCAGTAATATTATCTGCGCTAGTTTCTTGCTCCTTGATTTCACGTTTATTTTTGCTTTTTCTATCTTGGCTTTTCTCTGAGTTTGTTCGTGCTTGGGTGCTTGCGCACACCAAAATATTTGACCCGTATACGGCTACTGGAAGGTGGGCTGACTAGACCCAGGCGTGACTATCTTCATCTTCTCCTGGCTAGTCACACCGTTTCATTGGTGGAGGGAGATGTTGGCTGGGGAGTATTGCAACGATTGGGCCTCATGTGGGTTTCTGAAGTCTGGTGTGAGATGTTGCACTTAGAACCTCCCTTCGCTAGAGTCCCTGTGTGGCAATTTTGTGGCTCTTTCATAGTTACATTTTTCCACTGAGAAGTTGACGATCGGCTACAAAATTATCCATCCAGGTCAAACTACGGAGTACTGCCCAAACCATGCTGCAACCCTTAATTCCTAGCTCGGTTTTCCCTCATCAGCGGCCAAACCACGCTGCGTTAGTTCTTGAAGATAAGGTTATTGAATTTTCCTTCCCGGCCCCGGTTTTAATGATGCTGCTCAGTTCCCTGGAATGTTAAGCTTAAACATCACGAGCTGCCGTATTTTACGCTTTGCCGTCAATGTTTTCTTACTTTGGTGTTTCCTGAGTTCTGCAGCTCGGATGCCCATGCACTGAGAATCCATATCAATCAGTGGGAATGACCTTGATGGCGTCAATTGCAGATGCACACAGGAAATCTAAATCTTTCATGTTGTGTCATGCACAATCTTGCCATCCCTGCATTGGCGATCATAAAATACCAGTCTATCCGAATCTTAAAATCTTCTGATATGTGACACGGACTTTACATATGGAGTTATTAAGTCCTCCGTATCCCCCCTGCTTACCCTTTTTCTGCATTCGTGCGCTCACTCTCTCTTCACGGCAAAAAAACTATTTTCCCCTTTCCTCTGCGTGCTTCAAGTTCGGTATCTTCGCGACCAGCAGGATGAACAGCTCACCCAAAGAAATACCAAGCACGCCTACCATTACGGAAACACATTCCGTCGAATCCATAGATAGAACAGCCGAAAAGAAACTTGTATGGAAATGCGATCTCCATGTCGTCCCCGTCCTCTCCTTTCTCATGAGTTTGGCGTTCCTTGATCGCATAAACATTGGGAATGCTCGTCTCCAGGGTCTAGAGAGAGACCTTGGTATGAGCGGACATGATTTCAACATTGCCCTGTTCATATTTTTTGTTCCGTACATGATTTGTGAAGTCCCGAGCAATATCATTCTAAAAAACGTTTCCCCTTCAACCTGGCTCAGCAGCGTTATGCTAGGATGGGGTGAGTGATCACTCCCGTATTTGTTGTCTCCGTTCAATGGCTCAAGGATTGTTCAGGGCTTGTTACGACTCTCCAAGGAGTCACAAATAGTTTTGCTGGATTGCTAGTCTGTCGCGTCTTCCTCGGGATTTTTGAAGCAGGATTTGTCCCAGGTATTCGACCCTAAACTAAACTCACTGGGTTGGTTCTCATGTATATCTGACACTTCATAGGTTGTGTGTATCTTATCTCTATGTATTATAAACGGCATGAACTTCAGACAAGGCTCAACTTTTTTGTATCGTGCAGCATTATGGCCGGTTCGCTAAGCGGAGTAAGATATTCCAACTGTCTTTAATTGGCTCGGAGGCTCATAACTATCGGCAGATTCTGGCCTATGCCATTGCCGGAATGGATGGCGCTCGTGGTTACAGCGGCTGGCGCTGGATTTTTATTCTCGAAGGCGTTGCAACCGTGGTTGCTGCTGTATTTTCGAAGTTTCTCATTCCTGAGTGGCCCGAAAAGGCAAAGTTCCTTGCAGAGGATGAAAGGAAGCTTCTCCTCGATCGATTAGCATCAGAAACTGAAAATGTTAAAATGAACCGTCTAGACAAGAATGCCATGAAACGCGCCTTCACAGATGTGAAAATCTACATGGGGTAAGTAAGATTTTTAGCCTTATCCGAATTCTAGCCCTGCATATGGAATCACTCTCTAACGTCTTCGGCCCCCCACCTTTGCAGCATTGTGATGTATATCGGCATTGTCAACACTGGATACTCAGTCAGCTTCTTTACCCCAACCATCCTCAATCAACTGGGATGGACTGCCCTAAACGCTCAGCTCATGGCAGTCCCAATATTTGCCAGTGGCGCCTGCAGCGCAATGCTAACAGCAATAATCTCGGACCACTTGAAGCATAGATTCGCGTTCACCATGTTGGGATGCGTGATTACTACCGTCGGATACATAATTCTCTTATGCCAACAATCCGTGTCCCCGGGTGTATGTTATTTTGCCGTTTTGACCATCTCAGCGGGAGCCTTTATGGCCCACCCCATTACAATTGCCTGGCTAAACAACAACGTGGGTGGGCACTACAAGCGCGGCATATCAGCGGCGATGCAGATCGGGCTTGGAAATTCTGGCGGACTTATTGCGAGTAACCTTTTCTTCCCGTCCGAGGCCCCAAGGTACCCGACGGGATTCAGGACAAGTCTTGCATTAGTATGGGTGTGTGCAGTCACATGCATCGCGTTTTTCTTGTACTTGTATCGGGAAAACCGCCTCCGCGATGAAGGGTTCCGTGATCATCTCCTGCTTCTTCCTGAGGATGAGGTTGATAACCTCGGAGACGACCATCCCAGTTTCAGGTTTACCTACTGAGTGGTTGGATATCCTCCTACCCTCCCATACCCCTCGCGGCAATACTTTTTCTCTTCATTAATGTATTGCTATTCTCCTAGTTATATTACACAGTCATAAATGGTGCCTGCAGTGGTTTTACTTTTGTATCCTTGATATCTTTTCCATGTCATTTTAGACCGGCTTGGGGGGTTTGCTTTCTTGGGTTTATCATTTCTGACTCGAATGTCTTGATATTGATTGTGATGCCTGTGCGGCGTCTATTTCACACTGGGGCTTTTGATTAGGTAACTCTCTCATGGTACTTGGAAATGCCGGTTGATATTTTCCAAGGGACACTGGGAAAATGGGATACTCTATTGATAATTCTTGAGGTATTTTCTCAGAGCTCTTATTCAGTGTTATGGCGATGGAAAAGTATCATTATTGGACTCAAGACTACTTTTCATGCATTTGGTTAATTCTACTCCATGCCCCCGGTATTTTGCGTACAAGCTTGGTTCAACCAGCTTCTGTATCAGCGGTAACCATTGTGGATTGGACAATGTTCATGTCTAAAGCCATTTGCGTATTTCCTTTGAGACAGGAATGCCCAGGCATATCCGTTGTCGATGCTTGCACGATCGATGACGCTCAACATCGCACTAATCGACTCGTCGACTGTGAGAGCCTTGAAATTTGGGCGCATAGGCCGCTAATCTTTGCAGCATGCTACCCAACTTAGCGAACTCCTCGGGGGTTGCTAGACGGCAAACGAATTAGCAAGAAAAAAGGAAGAAAAAAAAAAAAGGTGTTTTCCAAACCAAGAAGCGCGGGGGACACGAGGAAGCAAATTTCTCACAATCCGTGAACGCGCCGGTGTCAACCATACCGGGGGCTAATGCCATGAACAGAATCCCATCCTTTCTATACTGCGCACTAAATTTTGGCAGTCGCAGAATTCATGACGGCCTTGGTAAGGGCGTTGGGTGCTCCTGGCGCGACATCATATCCAGCGACAAAATCATTGTCTGCCATTCCAGTGGTAAAGGTGATACCTTTCTTGGCTGTCCCTTTTCAGCAAACGAGGCACGAAGACCCCAAGCAAGCAAGTGGATGTTGCCGACTGCATTCGTTCGGAAATGGCGAATTAGGTCTTCTTCAAGTCTCTTTGGATCTTCCATGCTATAACCAACCCCCACATAATCCGTGGGCAGGGAGTTCCAGAGAAAGAACCCGGGATAGGGGATACGCACAGGACACCGATACCTCGACCAGCGCGATGTCAGGGCTGCGTTCGCGATTAAATAGTCAACACTGTCGCTCAACTGAGCAGCCGTCTTCCGCAGCCCGCTGCAAAAGTGTCAGCATGGAGGCCCTCACTCGTTTGCGTTTCAACATGTGCACACCTTCAGGGAGTCATAGTCAGTTACATCAGCTTGCAAGATATGGATGTTTCTCCCCGGTAGCTCTTGTTCCACTCGAGCGTCTGTTGCAGCTTTGTCGCGCACGAGTCCGACAACTAAGTTCTCTGGGATGGCGGATAGTTGCTGCAGGAATCCGAACTGCAGTGATAGGTAAGAGACAATATAAAATCCTATCAGTAACATTCATATATCTCGTTTTCAGAAAATGCCAGATGTGCCCCGCCTGCTGCTAAGACTGCTGACTGCTACGCCAGAACTAACCTTGGCGTCGCAGCGGTTCGGCTTTCAAAGCGGAACCCAGGAGAGGCTCAGGTCGCAAGAAGCTTAACGGCAGCGAATGATGCAAAATGCAACCATACATATATAGTCATGCGCCATTCGTTAGCTATAAAAACGGAGTACCGGGAGTTACTGTCCATCTTAAAACGGAGCATATTGCCAAAATATCCAACTACACGACTTTTATCCTGGTTATATTTCCAAAATAACTATCTAATTGTCAGCAATTAGATCAGGAGTACGCCAATCAAACACTCTTCTTTTGTTCCATCCCTTTTGCACATGGTATATATTAATTGAAAAGGACCGCCTTGAGCCATGTTTTTCCTCGATTGAATATTCCATTTCAGCCTTTCCGCTGGCGCTGGGAGAAACTTGGCGATGTCTTTAGTGGGGCGGGTGGAAGTGGGGAAAGTTTCCAAGGTCATCGCAACGCGTAAACAAATAATAACCAACTATTAGTCAGTAGAACGTGCTTATACAGTTAGCATTCCAGTGAATCAGGGAAATCATGAGAATATGGGACAACTATGCCGTATTTTCCCGAGTCAATAACTTCACGAAAAGATACTTGTACAACATGTATAATTTCACTATACCGAAGGGGAGAAACACGAAAGGAGCAGCCAAGCTTCCAACGCTTGAAAGGAGAGATATCTACCCCTGGGAGCACACACGCTGGAACTGGTCGGCAGCCAACCCCATCTGAGCTGTCGATTGTGCTGTGCAACACCAGTTTAAAAGAATGCATTGCTCTCGTTAAATCTAACTGTCTCCCGTCAATGTCTGACATGATGTGCAGCTTTAAAATGATCTTGGCGGAGTAGGGTACATAATCCGTTAGAAGTGGCTCGTATCCCTTAACATAGTTCTCAGTCCAATTCAAAAGTAAATATTTTTTTAATAAGGGTCAATAAATGACCGTGATACGAACTCTCGTGAATTTTCCACCGAGGGTCTGCGCGGGGATATTTTCCCGATGACCTGCGTTGCGGAAATCCCCTGTATTCCGAGTCTGTATCTGAGGAATCAAGATCGAAGACACTGGATGCACTATTGATGTGCTAAATAAACGAGGCGAGCGTGATTCAGAGTCCCTTTGAAACAGCGGCCCGATGGTTGACAGCGGCGGTGATCAACTTCTGGAATGCGTCTGTGTAACCCCGGCCTGGAAGCTTCTTTTCAACAGCCGGGAGAAGTTGTGCTCTGCAAAGGCATCAACAATGACCCTGCTCCCCCTTCTTACCTGCAATTGCGTATCATCGGACAGCGAACCTTCGAACGCTGTTTGATGGGTAAAGACTTCACACGAATAACTCAGGTACAAGCTGGATGTTTGCAGATTGTCATTGTGGGACCGGCGCTGCCATGAGACAGACGTTGGGTTCGTCTGCCACACAGTCTCCGTAGGAGAAACTGCCCCAGGTGTAGGTGTAGGTGTAGGTGTAGGTGTAGGTGTGTGTGTGTGTGTGTGTCTGCATTAGTTACCCGATGGGCCCCGTGCGAACAGCGGATGCGGTCGATGGGGATGGATGGATCCCATTCCATGGAGGCAAAAAATGCGATCAGATGAGCCTCTGAAAGTTGGCAATCATGCAGGCTCATGGTTGGCCCCGCTTGGGAGGCAATAATCGGTGCCGAAACTGGGGGCTAGCGGGTTCCTAGAGACAAATCATGGTTGAGCTGGTGCGGATCACTTATTAGCTCCCAGCGTGAACCACAATTGATGGGGCTGATGGCGGCAGTGATGCCATCATCGGGCCCAATTATTACTGACAAAAGCTCAGAGGGAGGAAAATTGAGCGGCGATTTTTGCAACGATCTTCAACAAGCCTCCAAACCTTCTCCGTCTCCTCTCCTCGATCCCTCCCCTTGTCTTGTTCTTGTCTGTTTTCCGTTAAACTCGCCGGGCCTCTTTAGCTCTTCTCTCCTCTCCTCATTGTTATCCTTCACGTATTTTCCTTGTTATTTTCTGATTCTAGTGTCTGAACTTCTCATGTTTATGCTCCCCTCATGACTAAACAATCACTCAGAAATGGAAGACTCATTACGAATTCATGCGTAAACGACTTTGTCACACATCAAAAAACCTCTTGTCGGCTCCCTTTTATTATTATTATTATTATTATTATTATTCTCGGTTTCATTACCAATTTTTGACCCATCTCCCTCCTCTTCCCTTTGACAAGCTATTCCCTAACGAGATCTTCACCCACGATCAGTACTTTGAGTCGGCTGGGGCATATTTCCCCCTGTCGTCTTCAGTCCCGGGTCTGGCAGTAAGAAACAACCGTCGAACCAACAGTCCGATTCACCAATCCTTTCCGTACGATGCCAATCTGAGATTTTGTCTTGAAGCTCTGGATGCCGAGGAATTATATCCAATTGCTTGTCCTGCTTGCATCCAACCCTGCATGTACCCGCTATGGGAATTTAAAGACTACATACACATTCTTTGAAAGCCAACCTTCGTTCATCGTATTGCTCCCCTCTCCAAATCCGAAAGGAATCATCGTTCGTGTGACTGAATGTCAAAAATAAGACAAGAAACCCAAGTATATTTTTGATAACTACTAGGGTACCTATCAGGAGCTCTGTAACTGGTCATGGAAAACATTTGCACAAAGTCTCCGACCCCCCGGCACTACGCCACATACACGTCCAGGGCGCCCTGTAACGAGACCAGGGTTATGGGCGGTGTTCGAGATGGATATGATAAGAACAACAAAAAGAACCGCAAACGGTCCTTCTTCAGTCTCCTGGGCAAGAAGATATCAAATTCAAAACCTGCAAGCCTTTCGCAATCGCCCATATCATCCCCGCCTCCTCATTCTTCCTCGTCCACACCGCCACATCAGGGCTCAACCGCTTGCCCGCGTCTCTCAAACCAGCTCACCCCAGCGACATCAACCTCCCGAGTTTCATTCGATCGAAAACCCGCAGAATACTTCCAACGACTGAAACAGCTCACTCACTCTCGAAGGGGGCCCTCATCCCCGTTGTCCTCTTCACATCCGCCCTCACCAAAACACGCTGCTGGTTGCAATGATAAACAAGATCACCGTACCGCCATTAATATCATCGACGATGCCAGCAACTCGATTGGCCACCCGCAACGACAAAACCCACTACCACCCACTCAACCCATGACCGTCCCAATCCCACTCAACCATCCCGGCCATAACGATCGCATTGATATCAACAGCAGCAACAACAACAACAACAACGGAAAACCCCCTCAGGACCAACCACGCACCTCATCCCCTCTCCTTCCCTCGCCCCTCCAACAAAGTCTCCTCCTTAACCCATCCCCATCCAAAGAAAGCAAATTCCGCAAGGCATTCTTCCGCGGCAGTCCGCCCAAATCCAACACCCCACTTACTCAATACAACATGGCCGCCCTACAGGCCGAATTGAACGGCAAGCCTGGCGCGGGTTGTGGGGTGCGTGATGTCTCCAAACCAAACCCGCCAGGTGCTGATGGCGGCGATGACTACGATGAGTTGTTGGAGTTGGGGCGTAGTGCGAGGGGGGCCGTGTTGGAGAAGGAACTGAATCTGTCAAGAGAGAGGTTGATTTGTGGCGTTAAGAGGTGGTTGAGCGAGGTGCAGGAGGGAGGGGAGGGGAAGAATTGGTGATTTATTTATTTATTTTTTCATTCCTCCCCCCCCCCCCCCCCCTCCCTCCCCCTTCTGTTAGTGGGATCTAGGAATTCTGGTTTGTTGTATTATTGAGTCTATGTGTTTGTATCTGTGCTGCCATGATATATGATGTTTGGATTGACGATGTGTTGGGGCCTGGTAACGCGAAGTCCCACAAACACTGGATTAAAACTTTGCATACATGTCTATATAGACTAATTCGATATATCACACTTGGGCTTACTGTTCCCTCGCCCTCTTCCAGCGCTCTGTTGCTGCCCCAGTTTTCGGGGGATAATAGTTTTGCTATATCCCTGTGGAGATCGAGTCAAACGACCCATTGTTCCCTCGACATTACCCTCATCATTCTCAACAAGCTAGCTCATCACGTCCCTAACTCATCTCCATCATGGAAGAATACACCTGAACAGCGAGCATGAAAAGCTCCTCCCCAGGCATGATATGCTCGCACAACAACACACGAAAATAACCACAGAGTTGAATATTTATTTATTATACCCCAGTTGTTGTCAAATTTGATTTCTTTTTGATCTTCCATGGTTCTTTATCTTCTTTTCGCGGTTCATGGGGTTAATTCCTCTATCCCCATCCTCTCTCCTCCCTGCCTCCTAGGAGCTGCTTTGAAATACATCTATCTACATTCATCAATCCTCTTCTCCCACTCCTTGTCTCCATATTCACAATAAATGCGGTACGCGTAAAAGCATACAGTGCCCCATAAATAGCCGTACCATGTCCCATGAGGTTTACACTTATATACACGTTTGGCTTGTTTGAATGATTGTTACGGTGCCGATATCCAGATGGAAAACTTACGGATATGGCTGGGACCACCCATCCTGAAAGATACCTATGATGACAATGTGATGGCAATCACGCATGAACTTTGAAAACTGGCGACTTATATCTTATTTGGAGAGGAGAATGAAAGATAGAAACTACTTTGGTCACTTTCAGAACATCCATCTCCTTTGAAAAATTCAAAGGCTCATCTCCGTTTTTCTTTAACTCCCCCCTCCCCCAATTTTCAACAATAACCATGAACCACGGAGATTTTCGATCCGCTCATTTCTTTCTAATATATATATGTTTTACTTAATGCTTATTTATTTGAAAGGGCACGACAACTAGCTTATTTCCCCTGTGTTGAGAAGATATACTCCGCGAGAACAGGTATTACGGTGATGTGTTCCATACCTTTGAATCTTCCACAACGGGTTTGGCCCGCGCGGACAAAACGTCCAAACACAATGGTTTTCAGGTATTGTTTTCGGGATCTATGTATCTCATATTAATTTGCCTATTCGTAGCCAAGGTGGTGGTAGACTCATATTCGTTATACCACACGTAAGCTATCCATATGGTCATCTGCTAAAACCCCCGGGCGCTAACAAAGAAACAGCAAGACGAAAGATCTGTTACGCCAGACAAGACTCGCGGGGAGGAGATCACAACTAATTAATTGCACAATAAATCCTGCACACTCATTCCTAGTTTCTTTGTGTTTGATTCTCCCGCCCCCACGCCACTCCCCTTCTCTCCCTCCCCATCTCCCATCCCAAAAACACCCACCCGCCCATCTCCCCCGTTCCCACCAGCACCACCAACCCCTGTCATGCCAGAAGAAGATCCCAATACAGCCCCCACCGCCCTCCGATCGACATTCAACATCAACAATGCAGCCGACGCCTCATGTTCATGATCAATATCCATATCCATATCCACATACCCTTCTCTCTCGACGTCTGCAGCATACCGCGCTGTGAGCGGCGGGGACGGATTTACGCTTGTCATGACTGCGTTTGCGCTTGTGCTTGATGGGGCGGATGATACGGTTGATGTAGATAGGGTGTTGAAGGATGATTTGTGGTTGTGGCTGGGACAGTGTTGCCGTTGGTGTTGGCGGTGTGCTTGCGGGGATTGGAGGCGGGGGTCGAGGGGGTGGAGGGAAGGGGTTGGGGTTGTGCTGGTGTCGAGTGATGCATGGAGGGCGGGGCTGGGGAGGAGATGGGCATTTGTTGAGGGGTAGTGTGTAGATAATTGGCCGGGGGATTGGTAGGGGTATTCGCACTCGTACTCGTAGGTGATGCTGGCGGTGTGGTGGATGTTCCGGGAGGTTGTGGTGCTGTTGGTGTGGCTGTGGCTGTGGCTGTGGGCGTATATGAATGGGACCTGGGAGGGGGATGGGGGAGGAGAAGGGGAGAGGGATGAGAATCTTTCTTGATCCTGATCGACACTCGCTGGGCGATTGAATTTCGTTGTCGAAACCCCGCACGGCGTGGAAGGGGTGGACAGGCTTGTAGAATCTGTTTCAGTTCCAACATCGCAGTCGTTGCTGTTTGCTGCTTTGAGATCACTTATGCATTGCTCGAGGTAGTTCATGTAATCAATGCTAGCCTGGTGGAGTATCGAGCAGTTCCTCTAGTCAGCAATGCTACAACTAAATGGTTAAAGAAAGAACTAACCTGCAAAATCGCCAGCTTATGCATCTCCTGGCCCCCACAGGCCGGGATCATATTCTTCAATGTCGTGAACTCCTCATTCATCTTGGATCGTCTTCTTCTCTCAATCAAGCTATGCGCCGTCTTGCGCGCAATCTTTCGTCCCGCAGCAGTGGTTGCTCCACTAGCCTGCTTTTTCTTGGATCCAGCACCACTACCACCACTGGCAGAAGTACTATTTTCCGCCTTAGCTTTACCCTCTGAACCACCAGCACCATTGCACCGCGGTTTCACTTGTTCCGTTTGCATCTTGGGCTTCATCTGTATAATCTTCCGTGTTCTTGTTGGGGGGGGTGGTAGAATGAAGTCCGCTGCGGAAGGGCGTTTCTTGGTGCTAGATCGCTGTCGTGAAGTCCGAGAGGAACGGGTTGATGTTTTGACTGGTTGGATGTCAGGGGAGATAGGGGACATTGGACGAGTGGGAACTGAGAGTTTGGAGGTGCTGGAATTGCTACTACTGCTACTGTTTGGGAGGGCGGCTGGGGGCAGGCAGAAGAACATCTCGACGGGGGAGTTGGAGGATTTCTCCTTTGCGGCGATGTCCCCAGAGGAGGCCGGGGTTAGAGGGAGGCGCGGCATTGGCATGGTTAATGGATTGGGAGGGGAGGGAATGGAGATTGTAGACGAGACGAGACGGTTTGTAGAATAATTTAGGGGATCGTATGGAAGGGAGTAATAGTAAATATATGCTGGTCCAAATGGTGTTTTATTACTAGTCTCAGGGGGTGGATAACGCAATAACAAGTAGAGCGCGGGTGGAATAGATTCCCTAGAGTAACAATAGGATGCGATGCTCTGACATTTTTAAACAGAAAAGACACGGGAAAACGAAATGATCATCGAGGGAAAGGGCTGCTCTATAAGCAAGGGACGAGACTGTTTAAGAAGAGGAGATTGCAATGGCCCAGGCAGCAAACCTTGGGCTTTTGGGAGCAGTCCACATCGACAACATCCCTAGGAGAGAGAGCAAGTGTCGCGTGCTCGTGCTGCAACTGATAGGCTGGCAACGACCGCACAAGCTCCATCAACCAACATAGTCTGGACCATCATTCCCGTGCTTGAGCCTGTCAAGTTATTAGTAACTCGAGTATCCTGTGTCTCTTGCGCTGCTGGTTACTGGTGACGCTGGCGCTGCCGTGGGCATGCATCTTCGATCTGCCAGGGGGTTCAACTGTTGTTCGAGAGTTCCTCCGACACATGGAGCTAACACGGCTTTTTATTGGCGGGAATAAATAAGATTCCGCCCCAAACTGGGCGAGCGTTTCTAGCTTTGCGGGGTTTGTGGATGGAACCAAGAGATGGACAGCCAAGATGATACCGTTTTTGGCAGAGTACGGAGTAATTTGTGTAGGGTTGGTTTTACGTTATGCGGATGTCCTGATTGTTCCTTGGGTTCCTTTTGCTCCTTCTTTGGTGCATTCGATATCATTATCCAAGGTACTATAATTGTTTGGGACATTGAACCATTCCTCTGTTCTATTGAGAGATTGATGAATTCAAGTGATGGAAGATCTCGGTGGAGACGATTCACGGTGGCAGATTTCATCACGTGCTCCTATCCCACTCACAGGGTCAAGATTCCTGTCTCTCTCTTTCCTCCAGTCGATGGAACCACGTTCGTGTGTAATGGTTGTTTTCATTATAGAAAACTGTATCACTGGGACATGACCCCTCTTCAGCGGTCATGGCTATGTTACGAGAGATTGTGTTTCGCGGCAAGCTCGGTGAGTTGATATGATACGCTCGATAGAATATCTCTTCACCCTGAACGAAAGCGTAGAATTTATCCAATCAACTCCTCCGCATCTCCTCCTTGAATGTATGTATATGCATACCATTTTCAAAACTACAACCAAGAAGTCTGAAAAGTATATAAAAATATAAAAATGAAACCTAAAACCTCTTACCTAAAAATCCTATCCAACAAAAACTCCCAAAAGACCCTCGTGCCCGGCGACGCCGCCATCCTCTGCACTCGATTCCCAACACTATCCCTCAACCAATGTCCATGATCACTTATCGTAGTAAGATCAGCATCATCAAATCTCTTTCGATTTCGTCGATCAACCACGCACATCCCCCGCGTCCACCGGCCCATCGTCTCAACGCGTATATCCTCAGGTGAACTAGCCGTTAGCTGCCAGCACGGCTCCCGACGCTGCTGTTGCTGCCCCGTCGCAGAAAGAGACATAGATATCGAAACCGCTTCTCGCGTAAGCGCATACCAAATGCACAGCGGATCATGTAGACTCAGGGCAGCATTATCCTCATCGTGGCCAGGGTACATGGCGTCAAGAGTGGCAAAGCTGTGAGCGAGGATGATGGAGAGCCATTCGGCTAGCGGGGAGCCGGCAGCCATGATTGGTGAGATTTTGGCGCGGAATTGGCCGCGGGTAATGTCGTGGGGGAGGGTAATGTCAAGCGGAAAGAGCTTGAGGGTTAGTTGTTTGCTTAGTTGGGCAGGATAGTCGGGAAGATGTTGTGAGGATGTAGGCCTTTTGGGTGGCATGGTTGATTGGGGTGTTGTGGACGTCAGGGCGAATACACGCGCCGCGGCAGCGGCGTCGGCAAATGTGTTGAATTCGGCGACGGGGGTTATCTGTTGTGATTTGGATAGAGTAAGTATTTTGGAGATGATGGCAGCGGTTCAAGGTTTGCTTTGTTCCTGGTCTTTTGGACGTACGTTTCCGGGCACGTCAATTGTTCCACCCATAACCACTACTTCCTTTGTTCGTAGGAATGTCTCTGGGTCATCTGCTGCGGCCAGGGCAAGGTTGGTAAGAGGGCCAATGGCAACAATCGTGATCGTGTCCGGATCGTTCTCTTTAAGGACCCTCAGAATTTCCTGGTGGGCAGGTTTCGTTGAAGCGATGAATAAAGAGTGTTGAGAAGGATCCAGTGCCGATTCTGCTGTAGATGCAACCGTATTATTCTCCGTGGAGGAGAAGAATAGTGATTCCCATGTCTGCTGCGGAGTCAAATGCGGGTGCTGTTGGAATTTTGATGGGATTTTTCATCAGATCTCGCCTCTCGATACGTAGCAATGATTAATTTGTTTCGCAGGTTTTTTTTAATGGGGGGGGGGAGAAGGTTCTGTACGCTGAAATGAATATTACCCAGTCCGTCACGTCCATCTAATCAACCAATTAATGAATGATTCGGCTTTTCCCAAGCGGAATGGCAGCAGCCTTGAATGCACAACAACCTAACGTCAAAGAGACAAGAACTCACGAAAATAATCAGCCATCATCAACTCATCGTCAAGCGGACAGTCAGCCCCAACAGCTACTGTGGGCTTATACGCCTTCAGTGCATCGAAACCTTCCGGTTTCCCATTCTCACGACGCCATTTCATCTCCCGCTCGATGGTATGAAACATGGAGGCCACATTTCGAAGACAGCTATGTGAGGCGGACGTCACATTTTGCCAAAGTAATCAGCATTCAACGTATAGGGTATGGTAAGACATATATGATATTGACAAAGGTGCTGCCATATATCCCACAGTAGTAGTTATGGTCCGACATACTACTCCTATCGTCGGTAGGTAAGAAACAAGCACACCCACCTACGGACATCGATGTTCCCGAAGGTCAGAGATATCAGCTGGACCTCGATCTCATCTGATCGAGATGACAGTGCCAGCAGCAAGGCAAGGATGTCATCGACTCCCTGTTGAGCATTATTAATAAGAACGGTATTATCTTCTTTGGCACTTGCGAAAATCTGGTGGTCTCCGATGGGGGATAGCCATGTATACTCTTTTGTGTATACAGACAAAATTCTCTGATCAGAAGAGCATAATATGAACAGACATTGACATCGGGTCTTGAACAGCAACACAGTGCAAGAATTCAAACACAGAAGTAAAGGTCATCTCACAGGATCAGTATCGATAATTAAACTGCTCACGGGTGCCATGACGATATCAGGAATACTTATTATTTATGCGAACCCACACAAAGAGAGTATAGTGCGATATAGAACAAACTTATTAATAGCGGGCGGAAAAACGATCGACCTGAAAGCCAACGAGTTCTTTGATTAGCCAGGAGATTGGGTTCAACCGGGTAAAGGCCAATGACTGGCAGCCTGTAAATTACAGTACAGCTAGGCTGTGAGATGTAATAAGCTTGAGCCTCTTGGATGGAACCTGCTAACCTAAAAATGGAAGGCATATTTACCAAGATGGATGGCCCTCACTGCTTCTTTTGGTTTAGCGCCAAGGGGGGGGGGGCAATTTCCACAGCTTCACTGCGGCTGCCAATCAACCTAGACGAAACAAATGGTACTTAGAGATATACTTCTACTTACATAACAGCTCATACATTCCACATGTTTATTTGGTACCTTCCCATGAGGCAATAAAGTTATCCAAACCAGGCAAGGTGGTAAAATTAGCGTTTATTCCACTGAGCAAAGCCAAATGCTTTATAAGATATTATAAATAGTTCGTTTTAACCGTTGATTGGATTAACTATACCCAGAATAGCACTGTTTGCAAACAGTTAAATATGGAATATTTTATCCATGGTTTGGATGAATACAGGGGGGCAATTAAAGAGATAGATACCATGTATGTACCTGGTATTTACATACTCGGTGGGAGGATTCGGGAATCATACAGAAAATCGACAGAATAACGGAATCCTGCCGGCGGCCAGATCTAATGCTATCCCCAGTTCTTTGCCTTTTTCGTCTCTCGTAGAGATGGAATGGAATTCCAGGTCTACGGATGAGGATCTGTATGTAGTACATCGAACCACCGGGGCAAGCTGTAACAGTGTGGGGAAATGCAAAAGAACGTGAGTGACACGAGGCACCCTGGTTCGACTGTAGTTAAATTCCAGTGTGTTTCGTTTAACACACATAAATAATTACATGCATCCGGGAGAGAGCTTCGTGGACTGCTCCCCTTTTAAAACCAGTTTAAAGGCAAGCCCGATGTCCTTGGGACGAGAATCCGTGATATCGGTACGCAGCGGAGTTTCATCTATCGAGATAAATTGCACATAGCCTTCCTGGAATCCCTGGGTACGAACCGCCCATGGATAGATATCTTGTACCTCCCTGAGTTCTAAAAGGGGCAAACGGGGTGGGTTACTTAGTTCCTCTGCGCCTCCATTGTTTGTACCGAATGCATGTATGTAATGTAATGTACTATAATGTACTGTACTGTGCTGTACTGTATTCCAACTCCCTTCTGCGGCCCTGGGTGGGTGAAAGTGGCAGTGAATATACGCCACATATGGTAAATAACAATAGTAATACCCAACACCATAACTGCCGTTGCTGTTGCTGTTGCTGTTTTGTGGAAAGCTGGCCTTATTACTTAATCAGTCATCGA
The DNA here is from genome assembly GCF_000150735.1 of Paracoccidioides brasiliensis. Taxonomy (NCBI): domain Eukaryota; kingdom Fungi; phylum Ascomycota; class Eurotiomycetes; order Onygenales; family Ajellomycetaceae; genus Paracoccidioides; species Paracoccidioides brasiliensis. The sequence continues at coordinate 1,437,121 of NW_011371360.1, forward strand.
CAAAGCCCCCCCCCCCCCCCCCTGTTGACCCATCATCGCCTTCGACCTTCATACGTCTGCATCTTGCTCTCTTTTATTGCCATCTTTCTATCTCGCCCTTGGTTTCTGATTCATCTCTTGCTGTCACTCCTTTACGGTCATTTCCTTAATCCATTCATCACTTCTCCCCTATCGTCGAACGCGATTCTCTACCTGCTCATCCACGGTTGTGGCTCGTTTTTACTTTGTATGCCCTGAACTCTATCTCTTCGGCAATGATGTCGCCCACCTGACAAACCAAGTCCACCACTTTCCGCCTCGCCATCCCATTCCTCTCCTCTCTCCCCCCCCAACTTTCCATCCTGCCCATCTTATAATCAGCTATTACCACATCAGCCCCCAAAAAGGCTAATCCCGACATTGCTCTCCACGCTGGCCCCCCTTGCTTATCTTAAAGTTGGCCACTTAACAGCCGTCCTGAGTTTGAGGCCCGTTTTCCCCGCAAAATACAACTACTTTCAGGCCGACTCCTCCACTCGATTCCGCACCTCCTAGCATTTACGACGGTGTTGTTTTTGACACGGTCGCAACTCAGTCACCTTGGTTAAGCTACTACATCGGTTTTAAAAAACGGCTGGAAAATCACGTTCAGAAGACTTGTCAAACCCAGTTTCCATACGCTAACCACGGAGTGTCTGTCAACTTTGCGGAAGCCATTGAGAAAGCAACCCGTATCTCCAAATTTTGTTTAATCCTGAACAGGGTCTGGGCCCTGGTTATCCTGTCCAAATTTCAATAACGTCTTCTACCTACTTTTGAGAAAAAGTAACGCCTCACAAGTACGCGTCTTATTCCGATTCGTGATTTTTGTCCTTGTTAATGTTTCTTGACAAGCTGACTGTTCTTGGGTTTTATTAGCACAGCCAACATGGATCCCCTTTTGAACTGGGCTATTTTACTCTTTGTTAGTAGCGGCTTCTTCTGGTACTACAGAACCAGTTCTCGACCTAGAGCCGGGCCCGCATTTTTCAAACCTGCCCCTGAAAGACAAGAGAATGGGTCTGCAACCAAAAAGGCAAAGCGGAAAGCAAAGCACAACACCAGCAGCAGTGGTACTCCTAACCCACCTTCAAGACCCTTTGAGCAGGTCCATGAAAAACCAAAGGTTGTTGCTCCTCCAGGAGAGGAGCTCCCAGATGAGGGGATGGATAATAAGGAGTTTGCAAGGCCACTCGCTAAGGCGAAAGAGGGCGCCAAGCTTCCCCATACCAACAGCAAATCCAAGGAGATCCGCACTAAGAAAATCAGTGCCAGCGGAGATGAGTCTGACAACAAGGATGCTACCGAATTATCCACATGTACCTCATCCTCCCACAGGGGCAGATGCTGATGATGATCTCTCCTCTATGAATTCACCTGTTGTCAACCCTGCTCGGCCAGTGGCAGGTGATGTCTCCGATATGCTCGAGGCTGGGCCAGGCGGGCTATCCTGTTTCCGTTTGGTAATCACTCCTCAGCAGGAGCAGGCTCCGAGGAAAAAGCAAAAGACGCAAGATACTGGGGAGACGAAGAAACAGCGCCAACGAAGGCTCAAGAATGAAAATAGAAAGTTGATGGTGCAAGAAGCAGAGAAGGAGCGTCGCATTCAGCTTGAAAAACAGCTCCACGGCGCCCGAGAACATGAACGCCGTGAGGCTGCGAAAGCTAAACCTCCTACAATGAATGCCTGGCGAAACGGTGCCCTCAGCAACCAAACCAACGACCAGACTAACGGTATCTCCAAACCTACGATTCCACCTCCCACCGCCCTTCTGGATACCTTCGATCCAACCCCTCAATCCGCAGGCAAACTCGAAGCATCATCCGAGAACTCGAGGCCGTCCTCCTATATGGATAACTGGACAAATAATCTCCCTTCCGAGGAAGAGCAGATGCGCATTATACTGAGCGAAAATGAGTGGACGACAGTGTCCAGTCGCAAAAAGGAGCGGAAAAACGGCTCAAAGCGAACTGAAAGCGTCAGTGAGGAGAGCAGTTCGGACTTCCTCGCTGCTAAAGATTCCGAGCCATCAATAGCCCCAACAACGACAACAACAACGACAACAACGACAGCCCCCTCTGTTGCGGAACAATTCGAGGTGTTCAGCGGCAAAGGCCACCCACTGGACTCTGATTGGGATCCTTGATAAAATCGGAGCGGCGCAAAACCATGCATACTCTCCCTATCTACATTAGCCCTACGGTTCTCTTTATTACCCCATTTTTAAAATTATTTTCCTTGGAACGTGTTTTTAACAGCACTTTGCTACTGATTCCCCTATTCCAGTGGCTATGGCGTCAGGGTCGTGTTCTAATCCTCTACTGTTAACTACTTCTAACTGCATGTTGCTCTTTTACATTTCTTGTTTCTTTTCTTGTTTTTTTGCTTCCTGGAGTCGGTATGGTTTTCCTTGTATTTCTCTCATTCCTTGATTTTCCAAAACCTTTCTTTCTCTCCTGTTTTCTTTTCGTCATTGATTGTCATGCTATATACATATATATACCTGGACCATGGGACGATCTATCAGACGCTCTCACCCACATGATGAACATACAACTCCCGTATTCGCGCATCTACTTGACCATTCATCCCTCGACAGACCGAAAATGGCAGCCGTTTAACAATACTCCTCGACATGTTCGGGAAGTGGCCAGTCGTTTTCGTCTTGCAGCACTATTTTTTCCCGAAATGACCTCTCCTAATATATCGGAGCGAAGCTAAATTTATTTCCTGCTTTTTAAAACCTGTATACATTCATACCTGTCTACAAATATCCTTTTTTTTTTTTTTTTTTTGTGTGTCTTTTCCCCCCTCTCTGCCTACTGCTGTTCCCATCTCACCTTTCAGTTGTACTATTTTGAGCCAGAAGAAAGGTACAGATTGTAGATTGTACCCCTGTTTCGATTTCAGTGTTGCACCTCAACATATTCAAGAGTGGTCTCTCAGCTTACTGTTTAGTTTACTAATGTTTGTTACTTATGTGTATGTTGTCGTCTCTCCCCTTTCCCCTTCAGGTTGTACAATTTTTAAGCACTAAATGACAATTATAGTTGTATTCATTCTTCAAGTCCACACTATACTACTCTGCTTGTTAGAATTAATAAATATTTCTTGTCTCATTAGTTTTGCTCTACTGTTATAAGACAACCTGCAGAGGAGGGAGAGAGGGAGATTTGAGCACTTTTCGAGTGCATTTCTTGAACAGCGTCAAATTCGTCCTTGGAGTGTTTTTTTTTCATATCCCTTCTTTATATGTTCTTGTATTTTCTTTCCATATTATTTTGCTGTACTTAGCTCCGCACAACTTTGTATATGTTAACTCTAGTCTCATTTCTTTAATCAAACTCGTTTGTATCCTCCATGTCAACTCTGAACATATTTATATGCAGATGTATCAACGTTCCGAAACACATATATATCTTGTCGGCGAGATGGTGTGCGTCCGCAGCAACACTGGAATCAAGACCGACTCCTAAAAAACATCAATAACCACAAAGTCTCAGGATCGCAGTTGGATATTGTTTGAGAAAGCTGCTTGTTCGGGTTGTGCTGAACTGTGGTTGGTAAACACAACGACGACGCAGTGAGAAGAAACCAGGCATCGCCGCACCAAGCGACGACGGCTGAAGGGCTTTGTTGCCCGGCTGCTGACGGCTCTGGTGTCCAACGAAAAACCAGAGCGCTATTAATAGCATTTAGAGTGGAGTCAGAAGGATTATCACTTATAGACTCCAACCTCTTCCTTGGTTGGTACCCGTTGGTTCCTGTGGTTAACTCGGATAGAAACGATGGGAAGGGAAGCTTGATGCCTCGAGACTTTTTGAGTTGTCAAAGCAACGGGTTTTGAGCGCAACCAACCTTTTCCCCCCCCCACCCCCCTCCCCCCCCCCAAAGACTGGGCTTGGCTCATGTTTGGGCCGTTGAAATAGCCCAAGTTTAGGCTTTATGCTTCCACCGAAAGCTAATAACTGGGTTATTATTTACTTAGGTACCAGAGTTAATAGTTGAGAGGAGAGTTTAAGTTATATCGCTAGCCTGCTACTTTTCGTCCCTCTTCATGACTACTTAAATCCTCTTCTGGCCGGCAGAGTCTGAGGCCAAGAAAGAGGGAGAACAAGGGGCAGTCCCTTCATTTGGCTGTTGTATCTGTCCTCCAGAGCAAAAAAACCCCACCTTTTGCCGTCTAATACTAATTACGCACGCAGTAATTAACTAAATAGTTACAAGTAACATCGGCGCCTGCCCCTTTTCCCCATTTCGCTAAATCATCTGCTTTTGGAGCGATCGTCGTCATGTGACTTCGGGGGAATTATCTAAGCTCTGCCCAAAATGCCAGAAGCTCTCCTTGGCAACCATTCCGCTTCTGGGCATGCTTCTCCTTCCGCATCGTGGCCTGTACTCAAACGCCCACCCCC
>NW_011371360.1:1441564-1442568 GCF_000150735.1 Paracoccidioides brasiliensis
TCCAAGTCCGCTCGATGCGATCCGGGAACAAACCAGCAAGATTGAGGATTGGCTAGACACGATTTCTGACCCCGTCAAGCCGTATGTTTTTGCCCAGACCCCAGACCAGTCGCTTGCACTCCCGCTATGGGCATCCTTCTCCATATTTTCCCGTTTCCCCCGCTTCTGCTTCTCCAATCTCCAATCAATGCCGCAGTATGCGCTGAATGGGGGCAAACTAAGGGGGCTAATCATATATATTGTTAAAATGTACCGGAACATACAGATATCTACCAGCCATCGGCCGCTTTTTGATTGTCGTCACTTTTCTTGAGGATACGCTACGCATCTTCACTCAATGGAGCGATCAGCTCACCTATTTGAGAGATTTCAGGCGCAGTACGCTTCACTCCCTTTCTATATACCGGAGAGCTCCTCCTATATCTCTTTCCCCTTTGGAGGCCATTGGCTCTTAATACCCACCCCCCATCCCTTCTAACCAATCAAATGCTTCACAGTTCCATGGGGCATCACACACATCTTCCTCATCCTAAACATCGTCGCAATGGTTTCGTGTTCGGTACTGGTGATCGCACGGAAACATAGTGAATATGCTGTCGCCGGTCTTCTCGGCGTTGTCGTCGCACAGGCCCTTGGATACGGCCTCATCTTCGACCTGACCTTCTTCCTCCGCAACCTCAGTGTCATTGGAGGTCTTCTTATGGTGCTCTCAGACTCCTGGGTGCGCAAGAAATTTGTCCCCGCTGGTCTTCCACAAATCGACGAGAAGGACCGGAAAATGTACATCCAGTTTGCAGGACGTGTGTTGCTGATCTTCCTGTTCATTGGATTTGTATTCGCTGGGCCGTTGGAGTTTCTGGAGAGTCCTTGTTAGCCTGTTTGGGTTGGTGGCGTGTCTCATGGTTGTTGTTGGATTCAAGGCGAAGTGGAGTGCTATCATCCTGGTTGTGATATTGAGCATCTTCAACCTCCTGGTCAACAACTTCTGGACGGTATGTGATTGA
>NW_011371360.1:1444082-1493083 GCF_000150735.1 Paracoccidioides brasiliensis
TTTCTTTTTTTATTTTCCTCTTTACGTTTTCTATTTTCCTTAGGCAAATGTCTCGAATAAAGTTAATCGCTTTCCCATTTTTCTTCTTGAATCTTTGAATACTCCAGACCACCTATCCATTCAGTTTTTAGCCTCCCTCGTACCGCCTCTTCTCTGCCGTTCCTTGTTACTTCCTCATAACATTTCTTTTCACCTTATGGTTTGTTCCAGGGCCCCCGAGGAGATGTTGTGTTTCCCTTGTTCCTTTTTCCTTGTCCCCTACATATCTCTACGTACCTACGTAACAAAAATCTATTTTTTTTCCCCCTTAATTGGGTTGTTTTTGCTTTAAAATATGTACTTCTGCGCATCATGTTTGCAGCCTCATTGGAAGCAATTTCTCTCCAGGCATTTTATCATTCGTTTCTTTTCGTCGCGGTATTCCTTGTAGGTATAATGTGTATTTACACTTATTTTTTTTTTTTTATAAGGGATTTGCTTTCGATCTAAAATTTCAACACTGTTTCTAGCTTCATTCTAGCTAGTTTTAGTTTTAGCTGGTGAAATAATTAACGAACATTGAGATGAACGTGCGATCTTCAATTTCTTTCTTTCAATTTATTCCTTTCCATGACGAAGCTTTGTTTATTTATTGGCGCAGGAAGGGGGAATGCAATTGATTTACCCTTTTTTTTTTTTTTGGCGTTTTTCAACATCTAGAACCTCTGGAACCTTTGTTCAGTGGAGAAAAATCCATTCCTTCCTAGATCTGGCACTTAACTCAATTAAAACTTCAAGGACCTTGTGGCTTGTTCAGATCCAAAACTTCCCGGGGTCCGGAGATCCCGTCCTGTGCTAAAAGGAAACCGGGCTTCTTAGTAATTTTTATTATTAACTAACTAGTTAGTTAACGTAAATTGATTTCTTCCCGTCTTCCACTACTTTTGTTTTTCTATCACTTCTAATTTTTAAGAGAAAAAAAAGTTAGAAAAAAAAAGAAGAAAAAGTATATAAAAAAACAACAAAAAAAGGGATAAGATATAAAAACAAAGTGTTTTCGTGGGAAGATGATTGGGAACCTTCTTTGCGTCTGTCTCTTATGTGGCCTGTGTTACAACCAGGTTTGTGATGTCACATGACCTAGGTAGGGTCAAATAGTTAGTTACTGAGAGGGCATGAGAGAGAAGAATGAAGAATGAAGAAAATCCAAATTTTGGAAAGTTTTTGTATTTTCGCATACTCCAATTCACTATCTGTAGAGAACTAGCATTTGGGATTTTCCCCAAGTAAGGTATGTGGTTGCTGCAGGTGTTCGTTGGTGCAGTGCAGTCGAGGTGCGGGAGCATATAATAGTGAGTGCACGTTATGATGGATAAAAGACGGACGTATCAAGAATATCGGTTTAGGATCTTGATCTTGATCTTGATCTAGTGTCTGACAGTTCAACGGGTGATTTTTTTTTTTTTTTTTTTTTTTTTTGGTCCTTGCTTCCTAAGACTGGGTGGGTGTAAATAGATACGTGGGTATGGTCAACCAGCAATGGAAGTTGTAGGACTGAGAGTCGTGCTGGAACGAATGAGTTGATGAGTTGGTATGGTGGTGGTGGTGGTGGTGGTGGTGTTGTTGTTGGTGATGGTGCGAGGGCCTCCGCAAAGGCTTTTTGGTTGCAGGAGAGAAGGGGAGGCACAAGGAGGTAATCTGTACCGTGATGGTGTGGACATGTGTTATATGACCCGAGAGGGAACAGATCGGTAAAATAGAGAATAAAAATATTTCCTCCCGAACAATTAGCGGCTATGACATTTACATTTAAGAAACGGGAAAGGCGGTGGTTGGAGCAGGGTGAGGAGACTGGATGGGATTTGGTCGTTGTGTTCATGTTCATGTACACGTCTCGTATTCATCAATCTTTATCAGCACCCCATTTTATCAGACAATCATCAGAAAGTACTAAACACGTTATGACAATCAGAGATCCATACTCCATCGCCAAGGACGAACGCTACGTGGCGTCTCATCATCATCAAAACATGATGTTTTGGGATTTCTGACTTCAACATGTACGGTGCGCACATGTTCGGTATGTTTAAGATCGATATCGAGAGTTGAAGATGGCCAAGCCGTATGGAGCTTTAGATCGTGCTGCTGCTGCTGCTGTTGATGCTGTTGCTGTTGAATGGAGAATGCTTTCCCGCTATCAGCCGTTGCCTTTGAGGCCGGTCGGGATTGCAAGTGTTCTTCACCGATAGATTGCCATGGCCAATGCCAGGTTGCTGGGGAGGGGTTATCGGATGGTGTAGAGGTGTTGTTATTATCGCTACCGCTATTTTGTTTGCGGGAGTGCTGAGGATAATTCGGAGACGGTGAGTTCGAACGGGAGTTGATCGATGGAGAACGGCTTCGTCGATGGTCATCTGGTGAGGATATTTGGCGGTCACAATCAAGGGAGGAACTAGCGCTAGTTCCTGGAGCGAATACTGGACGTGGAGGGAGGAGGACGACATCGTCTGGGGAGGTTGGCGAGAGTGCATAGAAGTTATCTGTCGCGACGTGTAGGGGGGGTGGTTTGACACGTCTTCTAGCCGTTGGCGAAATATTGGGCTGGGTTGGGTTTGGCCAGTTCTGTGTGCCGTCGAAAGTACCGTCAAGGTGCGCTTCAATTGATCTCCGGTTTGGTCTCCTTCGAGCAGAGGGCGATACGCTATCCTCCTGTTCCTCCCCTTCGTCAGCTCGAGGGGAGGCACCATCTACATTTTTATACTTAATACCAGTGATCTTCTCCCGAATTCCATGTCGCGCATCGTGAACAGAGAGATTTGATCGGACTTTTCCAGCCATCACTTTGGCGCTGGGGGGAGGCTGCAACATCCACCTTGTTTCCGCCCTGCTAGTCGGCCCACAAACGATTGGTGGGTGCAAATCGTTAACGTCCGGATTCCGAGCTACGTAGTACTTGGTAGAACTACCAGTATCCGCTCGCCCACGACCAGACAATCCGACAGAAGATCCCTTAACTTCTTTGCCACCCCATAGCACCTCATCTTCCCGTTGGTAGCGTATTCGATTCCAACGATCTCCAAGCTGGTTCATGAGGGGCTCCTTATCTTTCCTTGAAGAGGGTACCAAGTCCTCCAAAACACCTGTCACTGCCTCAGCTAAGGAGCTACCGGGGGCATTTTGAGGGCTAACTTTAGCTTTAGCTTTGGGTTTTGCATCTGGCTTTGGGGTGGGGCTACCCCCTTGGCTTCCCGTACGGCCGGTCTTGTTGTGATTGTGATTGTTGAGAGTGCTGTTGAGATTGTGAAGGTTCTTGCGCCCGGCTCGTTTCGCAGGAGGGCCAGGGCCCAGGCCGATCTCTTCGTCCCAGTATGAATTTGTGCTGAAGGGGAATGGTTGGTGGAAGACAATTGGGGGTTGGTCGGTTATGATGTCGCCGTTTGGCGAGGGAGGGGGTTCACGATGAGTTCGAGCGGCATCCTTTTTTCGTCTCCTTCGATGAATTGAGGCAGCACAGGGGGTGCAGGCTGCGTAGTAGAAAACAGCGGATTGGGCACCCCTGAACAGCCACATGATCTTCTCCTTCGGATCTCTTCTTCCCCCTTCTCTCCTGTTCGTCTGTCTATGGGTTTAAAGATATGAAGAATGGTCGAATGTTGACAAGTGGTAGAACGGATCTCGGATGGACGTGGATTTTGATACGGAGCACATTGGCGGGTTGCTACGATACGGTCGGATATTTAGCTGCTGGGTATAAAGCGGTAACCATGGGGTCTGGAGGAGAAGTCTCCTACATCGGACGCTGATTGAACGACTGACATTAGCCAGGATGTCGTTGGATGAAATAAGAGGTGATATGGGGGGTTGAGGGGGCGGGGGTTGGTAGTGGACTACTACGACAGGCCCTCGTCCCACCTGCCAGAGTCGTACGCGGTTACCAAGGACCACGAATCACAGTAGTAAATAAGGAGAGCAGTGTGGGAACAGCATACCTAATAATAAGAATAATAAGAGCACGCCTTATCCACAGCAAATAATGTTGCTTACCGTGGCCAGTATGCTCAGTCAGGGGGGCTCTCTACTGGTGAAGCCAGCAGCGCAACAGTGAAGGTGAAGACGAAGATGAAGATTGAGGATGGGTATAGACGCCTCCGGTCAATTGACAACGGTCATTGATGCCTAGGCAGATGGGGTTCATTGGCGGGTCCAGGGTGTTGTTGACAGGTATGGGAGGAGAGAGGTGGAGTTAATGGACATGGGTTTGTTGTAGTTAGTAAATAAGATTATTCTTACATTTAATTTTTAACAGGTATGTTGGGGAATAGCTTTTTGACCCAAGAGGCTATAGAACTAGTTATTGGGGTGAAGGAAGAGACAGATAGAGAACAAGCGCCCAAAACTCTCCCACATTTAACTATTCCACTTTTCCACTTTTCCCACTTTCGAGGTCCATCACCCAATCTCTAAACTAAGCACGGCACTGAGGCGCTCTCACAAGCTGCGGCAGATGCCAGACAATGAGGCTAGAAGCAGGTGAAACGTTAGGTCCCAAGTTTCTGGACTAGATCAAAGTCTCACCATGATATTGACTTTGAGGCGATTTTTATTTTTAATTTTAATTTAGCTAAAGTTTTCTCTTCTTCTTGCTTCTTCTGCTTCTTGTCTTGAATAACGTGATGGGAATAACAAAACTACATGATATCATTCTCAATTGTATCTCATCTGAGAAATTGTCGTTGGGAAGAAGCCACCCAGGTTTTGTCTATTCCCTCGCTACAGAGTACTCCGCACAGTTGAGTGGATTGTCATTTCTACCTCTCCCATGATCTTCAACCTCAGAAGATTTTTATGCACTAGTTAACAGTGGGACACAATATGTATATTCATCTTCTACATATTTTCCAAAATTCTCGCTGTATCTTTGATCCTCATGTGCCGGTCATTCATTTCCAAAAGAATTCAGTTAGGACGTATGCAAGTGGTCCACACTCTGCAATCTGGGCCCTTCCTCTTTGAACTCAAAGAGTCTTTTTCAGCACTTTCATTACCCGAACCTCACGTTCCTCCCGGGATCCGATCAACCATTTGTATCATCATCCATTGTCCAACCTATTATTCTCTATTTGAGGGTTTGATGTGGGGTAACTATAGGACCACTCTCTTCGATATATCGTTTTAAAATTCTTCTCTCCTACGACTAGATCGCAGCTCTGAAATAAATAGGATACTGGAAAATATAATCTATACACTTTCCATTTCTTTCGATCTTTGGCTGTTTGACATCGAACATGCCATTCCGTATACCTTTGGTCAGGAGAGAGGCGCATGATGAGTCGACATGAATGGATGGACCCGGCGTAACTGGGAAACCAGAATAATAAAGAGAGAACCTTTGGCGACTGCGCCTTTCATCTAAATATTCACTGCATTACACATATTTTCTGATTACCAAATTTCCCAATATAATCCATCCCAATTCATAGAGTTCCAAGGTTAGGATGTCCCATCTCAAATTTCAGCCAAACAATGGGTACTTAGGTACAGTTCCCCCTCTATTTATCTGACCGAGCTGAATTTACGTTCAATATGACTGAATCTTTTTTTACCTGCAGATGGTATTACAATTCGCTTCTCACACAAATCTCATCTCATTTGAATAGACGATTAGCTGACCAGTGGGTTATGATAGGAACTGATGCTTCTTTATGACGGACAGTATGAATTAACTGTTGTCTGGCAGCCACTCTATTGCATATAGTTTAGCTAGATAGTCTCTCGTCCAATCCAAAAATTAATCAACCCACAGGTTATAGCTTAGTCCATATGTTGATAATGATATTTATATCTTTTCCTTATTTTTATAAGATATTTAGATTTTGAGATTTATAGCAAAGCAATTTATATTCTCTTCTCTGAATAAAAATAATTATTGAAACTACTTTTAAAGCTTTTGAAACTTTTATAATTAGAGAAAATGCTAAAAGTAACTCTGCTAAAAAGTCTATAAAATATAAATAATTAAAAAAAAAACTAGTATAATAAAAAAGTTTAAATATAAATAAAAAAGTTTTTCAAGTTACAAGAAATTCTTTATCTTTGTATTTGTTATAAATAATAAAATTATAACTAACATTTGCTATAACTAAATTTATTACTACTTTATTAATAAATAATTAATAATATTATCTTCACAAATGATTTAAAATGGAAATATGTATAAATATAAAATCTTGAAATCTTAACTAATAAATGCAAAAATTAATATGCATATTGACAGAATGGCAAGCTTGGTTGATTGCAAAGGTTGCCAACTACGAGAACAACTATACGCTGGAAAATAGGTCACGGGAACGGAAGAGTCTGACATATAGTTTAACTAGCCTCTCGTCGATACATTTTATCTTCCCTTGCATGCATAATTGCCTAGGAAACCTGCGACAATGCCTCTGTTATTTTGACCTGCTTGGGAAAGTTATTAGTCTTGCATCAGCTATTTACACCACGCCCCCGGCCCCCCCCCCTCGCTTTGAGATAAAATTTGAGGTTTCGCTTTTGAAATTTCCTAACTAGGAGAGCTTTACGGAGTAAACATAAGGTTCCCCCTTTCCCCCCTACCCTGCCCTGTCAACCACATGAGCGATATATTGTACTTTGCAAGCCATTGCCGAGGGGAATTGTTCTGGATATGGTGAAAGGAAACACAGCATGTCGCTGTTTTTGGGATGCTACGTCATGGTATATACATACGTGCACTTATGAGATGAGTGGAAGGAAGTCTCTGATGAAAGACGATGGTGAGCGTGTATTGCGGTTCCCTTCGCAAGTTGAATCAATGGAGTCATAGTTACATGTTACGCATATTATGCCTAGGTACGCAGTATAAAATAAGATACGAATGCAGCAAAACAAATCTATGCACAATCACCACCTCAGGCCAACCCAAGAATTCAAGTTGATGAGAGGTAACTTCTGTCTGCCAACATATTTTCTCGCTGATGCGGTCGTTCGCCCTCTCACCCAACCTCAAACTTGCATCGTGCTCTCCGGTTCCTCGGTTTGAGGTATACTTAGGTGTGAACAGATGGTTGGTTGGCTGGCTGGCGCGGATCGGGATAAATTTGTCTCCAGCTTGGTGCCCGGGCGAAGCAGACTTGCACGCAGTCCAGCAAGAAACCCGAGAAAGAAAACTATGCCATGCTCATCCCAGTCCTCCACATTGCAGGTAAAAGCACTCGACTCCCTCGACCAGTTATGCACATCTCACCACGCCTTATCAAGATCATGTTAATTGAGAGCCCCAATAGGCCGGAATTTGGTTGCAGAAAAAACTGTCCACACAATTATTTCCTCTTACCATTACCGGCGGGGTGTACAATATATTGGTTCAATGTTTCAATCCCTTCTCCTCCTGATGAATCAAGACTGTTTTTCCATGTACAGTACATTTCCCTTTTGCGTCCCATGCCTCGATTCTGTCCTTTGACACCTCCCTTTGCTTTCCTGTTTCCCCCTTGATTAAACCAAGCCCCGTTCCATAATATATGTCATCCTACGTATTACCATCTCTCCCTGCACGCAGAACCATAGCGCTGCTCCGGGGGAACTAGAAAATGGGGGTGAAATAGAGGCAGCATACCCCGTATAATCAGCGGACGCGGGGTAAAATGGAAAAGCGGTCCCCACTTTAAATAAAAAGAAAAAGAAAAGAAAAGAAAAGAAAAGGCATGCATCGGGGGTTTCCACTCTTAGATATGTTTCGTGCTCTTGACCATTTCACCCTTAACCTTAGACCAGTCAATGCCACTGTCGATTTCCTCATCGACTTCTCCGCAGATGACGACGTTATCGCCACGTATCAGATACAGGCCATGTTCGACCTGCGAGCTGGGTTCTGGGTCATCGGGGGTTCGTATTATGCGCTCCACTGTCTGTGACAGGACGAGATTTGTGAGTTGATCGGTAGAAAGGAGGGTGCCAATTAGTGTGCGACCGTCTACGGTGAGGATGAGGACCTTTTCTGTTGTGGGCAGAGAGGGTATATACGTTAGCTCTGGTTTTTTACGGGTAGGTTTGGCAGCTAGCCATTGCGGATATGAGTGCGGATATCACTGGGGCAATCAACTGTTTATGTAGGATTGGAGAGACATGATTTCGGTAGCAACCCAAATTGGAACCCCCGTCTCTCTTAAATTGAACAGGATCCGGACAGAACAGTCGACTGAGATTCTATCCCTCTCCCACTTCCCCCGGGTTAGGGAGGTTGAATGGGAATGACGGAACAATTGAGAAAGGTCCACCAGAGACAAGGATGTAGCAAGAATAGGAAGATATTATGTAAGAAATATTCGCTGGTAAGTCTGTAAACGGTAATATTGTTTGCGCTCAGATATTATTTGGTTTTCTTTAGAGTAATTGATCTCATCTTTTTCAATTCGGGCTCGGCACAAGTTCTGTTGATTAGATAATACAAGCCAAACGATTTCCCCACCGGGCGAAACAACCAATTTGAAATATTTCAATTATCAAACTCATCCACTTCAACACACAATTATGACGCCAATTCGCAATAAAAAGTCTTCAAATTCTCCTGAGAGGGAGGGAAGTCTTGAGCTTATGATAAATGCTATTAAAATGCAAGAAATATTCTCAGTTTCTGAAGCTGTGTGTCTATATGAGGTTCCTCACTCAACTCTTGTCCATCAACTCAACGACTGAACTGTACTGGTGAATTTTACGCACAAATTCACAGAGACTGACTCAGGCTGAAGAGGATAGTCTTGTTGAATGGATGAGATAGGAGTCAAATGGCTTACTAGGTTGTTTATTCCAGCGCAAATCCACGCAGGGCTGGCACACATATACTGTTTATTCTGGACGGACACGGCAGTCATCTTACTCTCAAATTTGATCATATTCGCAAAGAGACTAGGATTATTTCTTTCTGCATGTCAGCACATTCATTACATCTCTTGCAGTCGTTAGATGCGAGTGTTTTTGTTGTTTTAAAATGAGCATATGGAGGGAGGTCTAGTTGAGTAGAGAATTTGGTTTGGATTCAATCTTATTATAAAGGAGATTTTCTAGATGCTTATTCTGCAAGTGTGGACACAAGCCTTTACTACACACAGGACTCAATGTGAAGGAGGTCTAACTAGGAATGAAGCTCAGGGCCTCATTCCAGCAGCTGAGCCTGTTGAACAGCCCGTCATTCAACCCCCGCGAGCCTGCCACCCCCTAGCCTGCAGTATGATCACGGCTCCACCACGGTGCAGCAATTGCAGTTCCCATAGGGATAGAAGAGCTGGATGCCCTAAACCTAGTGCCATTTAATTTGATTTAATTAGGGGTTGTTGAGTGTAGATAATTTGAGTTGAAATCTAGCCAGTTGACGGGTGTTCGCTCGGTGGGGAATAACGTTGGTTGCTAGTTAACTAGTTAGTTATTCCATTAGTTTAGCGAACTGAGGTTGGAATTAATTTATACCGAATTCTCAACAGGTAATGACTAGTTCATCATCTGCGCTGAACAACGACTCTTCCCAATGAAAACAAGTAGCTAGAAGCATTCTGAAAATGAGATTCTCGAGATCCGAAATAATGAAGGATAGAGAATAGTAAGGGGCCCCACACCGTTTTTCAAACCTAGAGATTGTTGTCAAGGTTGGTTTCCAAGAGTAACAATATTCCAGTCGGTGGTCAGTGTCCTAGAAATATGGCTGAAATAATCGACCCTGCTTGGGAGGGATATATGTGTTTTGGGTGGACTGAAGACCTCCTCGCGATAACGAACCCCTAATCATATATTTTACCTAAAACATTCCTAAACTGAAATAGAATATATGCAAAATCGCAGACAATGAAACCCCTCCATACCTAGAAAACAAGTTAAAACCAAGCTAAAACCAAATAAAAAGAATCATAAAATGAGAAAGTTACCAGAGCCCCCAACGATACACCGGTTAGTTCATAATCAAAGACTCAGAGCAATATTCTAGAGGATGCCAGACAAAAAAGGAGGTAAAAGAGGTTGGAAGGTCCAGTCCGGAGTCTGATGAAATTGACTGATACCAGGCGCATATCCCTTCCACAACTTTTCCCCCTGGAGCATCCATCCAGCTCTTGAACTGTTCATAACCAGTACTAGTATTCACCACATAAAAAAGAAAGGAAAAGAAGGGCGAGCAACAATCTTGAGTCAAATTTAGCTGAATGTGTACATATATGTGCAGGATTGAAAGGGGGTGTGTTTCAACTCAGCTCCGAAAGATCCAATGGAACGCTACTGCCCCTACCAGCTCTATACAGTTTCTGGCCAACACGGAACTCCCTGGGTTTCGGAAATAGTGACTCGTTTTGGAATTTGAATCTTGAATCCTCTATTGGAACTCGTTGGGAAGAACTTCTCATGGAGTTAGCTTGGGAATTAGGTCGTAGTGATGGACCGCCATTTGTGAGCGTGTAGTTACTTGGGTCCAGTAATGAGTGGACAGTTTGCTGTTGCTGTTGAGGTGCTTGATGTTGGTCTGCGTAGGAGGATGGACGTGAAGTGAAGGGAGTCGACAGTAAGGACGATGTTCGCGCCGATGATAGTGAGGGAAGGGATGATGTTGGGGGTGGTGGTGGTGGAGGCGCGGATGGAGCAGCCGTTTGTGGTAGAGGTGGGGTCGCTTGCGAAAAAGCGCTCCTAGCAGCTTGCATAGCTATTGACGCTGAGGCTGCTGCAGGGGGTCCGTTGGTAGCAGGCGGGGGTGGCGGCGTTAATCGAGACGGAGGTGGCCGGGGAGCGGAAGATGGTGGAGGAGGTGGTGGGGCAGATGATGGTGGAGGTGCCAGATGCGCTGATGTTGGTGGTGGAGGAGGGGCTGCTGGGGGAGGCGGGGCTGATACCTTTCGAGCTGTTGGGGGGGGAGGGGGTTTGGCGCCCGGAAACGGTGGTCGTGGAGCTGGGGATTCTGGAGCTGATCTGGTAGAGAGATGAGAGACTGATGATAAAGGTCTCTGTGAAGGACGAGGCGGAGCCTTTCGTAGATTTGCAACCATAGGATTCTCGGGGGGTTGTGGAGGACCGTCATTTGTCGGCAGTGGAGGGCGAAAGCCTGGGGCTTTGGTGGGGGGTTTTGGAGCACTGCCCGTAGGAGCCCATGGGCCTGATTTTCTGGAGTGTTCCGAGTCTGAGAGGTATGAGGCATCTGGGTTCGCGCCGGTATCAATCCCACCACGCTTCTTCAGCTTTGGCATGCCGCCAGCAAATAATCCACCTATTTGAGGTGCTGAAGAAATTATCCCGGATTCGTCACTACCACCACCAGTAGGAACTACTCTACGGCCTTCGTCGCTATTACTCCGCAATCGGTTTCCACCCGAGACTGGCGGTGCTAGGCCAGCCGATGGTCTAGGCATCCCGGCAGGAACGGGAGGTGCTCCGCCGATAGGAGGGCCACTAGATGCTCCGGACGACTTCCCAATCATAGGGGCAGATCTATCATTCGTTACGGCTTTCTTAAGGCGGGTGCCTTTCGAGATATCTGAGAGAAGAGCTCCCTAAGCAGTAGGTGTTAGTTTGGATGAGGATATTCTAAAGGGGTCCATGAGATCATACCCGGTCTTGCACAACTGCTTTTGGAACTTTACTAGGTAGATTACTGGCCTTGGGTAATCCGCCAGCTGCAGGGGGTGGAGGTGGAGGAGGACCACCGCCAGCCACAGGAGGCGGAGGTGGTGGTGGTGGTGGTGGAGGGGGGGGAGGAGGCATGGTGCAGGTAACTGTCAGCGGGCTAAGTTACTTAGTGAGAGAAGAGAAGGATGCAAGAATGGCCAAGATAAGAAATGGAGGAAGGAATATTAACTCCTATTGCAGTACAGCCTCAGCATAAGGTATTTATCATCATATAAAAAAAAATATCCATTTGTCAATATAAGAGTGAAAGCGTAGTCATTAGAGAGTGGTAAGTGATATTACCTGGAAGATAATGGGGCTTCCATGCAGGGTTTAGCGCCACGGGCTTAGGTAAGGCACTTGAATCGCTAACTTAGTTTCCCTAGTTGGAGACTGACACTTTGACATGATTGACATCGCCCTTTATATCGTAAGACATGAATTTAAAGGCAAACTATATGTAAGTTGGGTTATGCTTCTTCTCTAGTGATGAAGTGCATTCCACTTCAAGCTCCAAGAAGGGTCCGTGGCTCAGTGTGTCAACTCTGCCAGTTTTCGAAATCAATTCCGCACCGCGAAAGAGCTGCTGTTCACATCCAGTCAACTGGTGTCTCTACGAGATTCAACACCCTACTCCCAAATGCCGGACACCAAAAGCGGAGTTTCAGATCGGTTTTCAATCTGCACAATGGAATTTCACGGAGATTTGCGTCAGGTGGAACATATGCGAAGCCTCACGGTGACCCGGAGGCCATGTTAAAGATGGTCTTTAAAGAATACCAGACCATGATAGCTTCTCCCCGCGTCCCTTCAGATGAAGCCGTGGTACAATTCCTGCAGCGCTGCGGCGAGGTTGTGAAAATAGCACTCTCCAAAAATTATGACACAGTTTTCTCTTTGGCTACGAATAGTGATACCAATGCCACCTCATCTCTCCTTGATCTCGACGTTGAAGACAGAGGCAATGGAACTGGAACTGGAACTGGAACAATATCCGCGCCACAAACACTCCCCAAGCAATCACCAAAATCGTCCAAAACGTCAAATTTTCAATCGCGGATGGCAACTGAGATATCCTCATTGCTGAATGATCTTCTCCGCAACCCCAAAATTTTTATCTCCCCCGAAGTCCTTCGCTACTACACCCTACTTCAAGCCCAGCTCAAGGAAGCTGACCACTTCCCCGAAATATTCTCACTCTATGCTACGAAACCGGTACCAAACGATAACGGTTCTACCATCACCTACCACACCCCAAACCCCAAGACAGTTAAAAGCGCAATACCCAAAGACCTCGCAAACATTGCCCTCGATGTCGCTATTGAGAAGAAAAACCTAGCCCTCTGCCTCGCAATCATAGATGAATCTTTCTGCAAACCAGCCTTCTACCGATCGAAGTTCTTCCGCAAAGCTGCGCTGCCACTGGCAGGCCTAGCCACCGCCCCGACGGCAGCGTATGCAGCGGCCTTATACATCTCCACACTCCAATCAGCCATGGATCCCAATACCGCTCTCTGGCTTTCCTTTTCGGCCATTCTTGCCTATGTAGGTTTCACGTCTTCCATTGGTATGGTTGCGATTACCACTGCCAATGATCAGATGATGCGCGTGGTGTGGATACCTGGCATGCCATTGCGGCAGCGTTGGCTGCGTGAGGAGGAGCGTGCGGCTATGGATAAGGTTGCGGTGGCGTGGGGATTTAAGGATCCGATGAGGATTGGGGAGGAGGAAGGGGAGGAGTGGGAGAGTCTGAGGGAGTTTCTTGGCATGCGGGGGATGATTTTGGACAAGACGGATCTGATGGATGGGATGGAGTGAGGGAGGATAAGAATCCTATTTTATGGGAAATAGTCACTGACTGTACACTATGTAAATATAATTCGTTTTATCATTTTTAGATGAAATAATTTTCCTTCAGTAAGGGCTCTACTCAACATGGGATTGAGGAAAAACAGGAAAGTGAGAATCCTATGCTCGAAGCTAAGGAATACAAGTGGAATTTTCAGGTTGTTAATGTTCATGTTTCGTTACTGTATATTTTGCAAAGACCTAATTAAGACCCAGATCGACGGCTCTATTGGCCTGCAACATCCCAGGGACAGAAGTATAAAAACGAGAAATACTTTTTAATACAATCTCTTGGGGGGAGACATGGAGGCCTTGATCGTCAAGCTGCCAACGTTCTGCCATCCCTTCTTCAACAAACTGACGAGGTAGTTGATGGCCAACATGATGTTGGAGATCAGCTCATCCTCGGTCATTCCGACGTTTCCAACGGCAACACCAAGACACAGAACCTTCTTCAGCTGGAACTTGATGGTGGACTTCACATCATTGATCTTGTTGCCGAGATCTTCGGCGTGGGAGACTGGGGTGGGAAATTTACCGGCTATAACAGAGCAGAAGAAAGGAGAAGGCTTGTCAGCTATACGCAACAAGTGGTGTAGAGGTTTGAAAGCGTTAGAACGAACCCTTGGAGAGACCAGGTCCCAAAAGGCGAGGAACCATCTTGATGATGCTGTCGGAGGCGATGAAGGCATCGTACTTGCGGGCCAGCTTCTTAATGAGCTTTTTGTTCTTGTTCAGCTTCTTCAAGTCCTCCGTGGACATGGAGTCGACGCCGAGGTGCTTGGCACGATCGATATCATGCTGGTCGCCGAGAACACTGTTTCAATCGCACTACAAGTCAGAACACGTTACCCGTCTACCACGTAATTATAATTGCAATTCGCTTTTGATCCGCTGATGAGAAAATAGGGTTATTGGGCGACGCACCAGATGCTCATTCCCGGGCGGGGAATGGCAGGCAGCTTGATGGTGCCGGAGAAACGCTTGTCACGCTGGGGATCATAGTTCTTCAGGCCGATCTGGAGCTCGACGGTCTCGAGGAAATTTCTCTTTTTCTCGTTCAGGGAGAAATCGAGGAGTTGTTGGACATTTTGGCGCACTCCGGCTGTGTTGCGAAAATGACCTGTTAACTCATATTCCATCTCCAAGACGTGTCTCATGCACGGAGATGTCATCACCATTCAAAACTTACCGACTGTGATTTTCGACATGATGGAGACAGTCTTCCAGAAGAACGAATTCTTATGGTGAGGATTTGCGCTTGGGGAACAAGAGGATCTTGGAGGTTGTGTAAAAATGCTGTTGAAGTTGAAATATCGAGTTTGCAAGTGTGGAGCGTCTAGCCTCATTGGGTTTGGTATAGCCCTAATCGGATTTAATATTTATTTGTCACGTGATATATCGATATGCTCATAGAATTTCGAAGCTGAATTCAACCAGGAACTCACTTAAACACCGAAGCAGAAAACTACCAATATGATCTGGCTTGCCCCTAATATCAGGTCGGAAAACCTGAGCCACATAATTGTCATTGGCGGAACTGCTGCTATACCACATTGTCACCTGCTCTCAACTTCCCGATTAACTACATCTCACACCCACACTTAGCTACCGATTTGCATTTCCCCATATCCACCAATACTGACAGTCAATAGAAACGTGCAATCAAATAAGGCTGACGTTCATTAATGTACAATATGCTATATCAATCCATAATTTCTCTCACCAAGTCAATTAAGGATAAAGGCAGACAAAACGTGGGTTGTTAGACGTTATAGCCTTCAGTAGGCAACGAAAAAGGAAATATTCCAAAGCACACTCGTCTCTTTCCGCCGGGATCTCTCTCACTTTATGTGGAGCAATTTAGTTGAGGGCTCATTCATCGCAAGAAGCGAGTAATACCTGGGGTCAGCTTGTAACTTGAGATACCAGTTCTGAAATGAGCCTAACCGGAGTAAGAGATCTCGATCATAGCTCCCTCAACATAGTTTGCCCATCCAGGATACTAATAATGTTAGCCTATCCCCTTTTGCAACACAATGGAGCGAAGTCAACTCACGATAGCTCTAGCCCAAAGAAATATCACATCGCCAGGCTGTAAGGCACGGATAAACCCTTCCCCAGACCCACTACCAGAATCCTCCACGACTTCTTCTTTCTGATGTTTCCTATCCACCGTCCATACAATTTCACGAATCTGCGTATCACGTGTTGCAACACTATTCTTCTGAACAGGCCAAGTCAACACTCTCCCATTCCCATCTTTCACAAAGTTCCACCCGACTGGTCGATAGGCGTCAGAGTATTCCGCGGGTGTTGCATACTTGTCCATCGGACCTAAATCTGGTGGTGGCTCTAACTTATCACTCAAGTGATGTAAACGACGAAGTATCTTTGCTTCAAACCAGGAGAAGGAAGAATTGTACGTTCCTAGATGCAGTCCATGTCAAAATTTTCCGACCTAGCACAGCTCGCGTTTTATTACTTCTTCTTAAGATAAAATTGAAAGGAAGAACTCCATACCTTCTGTCCCCAACTCCCCACCCCATCCCTGATCATGGCTAGCGATTTCAAATCTCACAGACTCAAGCTTCAAATCCCTCAATTCCAGTCCATCTTGCTTCAACTCCCTGATTTGAGGCCCTCTCAGAACCAACCCATATACTCCTGCGCCACGTGAAGAGACGCTAAAAGCGCTACTGGGGTCTAAAGTAACCACATCTCTTACTGAATAGTCCGCATAATTGATAATTATGTCTGCAATCTCCGTGGGTAGCGCAGGGTTGGTCGACTTAAGGAGGCCACGGACAAGGCCGACATCGGTTGGGGACGGGGAATAAGGAGTTGTAACCGGAGTGGATATGTCCGTAGGGGATCCAGCGAGGCTTCTGGAGGGGGATCCAGAAGAACCTGATTCGGATGAAGATCTATGCGGAGACGCTGGGACGAGGCCGAGGGATCGTCCTATAAATGATAACATTGTATCTGGAGCAATTCTAACTTCGATGATCACAAATAAAATACCCTCCTGACTGGCAGATCTGCAGTGGCAGGACAGGTGCGACGGTAAATCGAATCTAATTGCTCGTATAAGGGATATGTTGATGAAGGGTTCGTTCTCCTGGCTATGCTATGTTAGGTGTGTCATTTAGACAAGAGAATAAATACAAGTCCGCATGTCCAAAGGCAATCATGCTTTTACTTACAGAGTATGTTAGTCTGCTGCCTGAATTAAATCAGAACAATTAAGACTTAAATTTTGAATATTTAGCAAAGATTCATAGTTAAAAAAATAGTTCTCCAAGATGCGACTGTCAGGCTACAAAAGTAAAGAGGTTAGAGGCAGCTATGAGTAGATATGATGTCAGCGATACTTCGGCTAGTTAGTAAGTTACTCGGCGACATTGTTCCATGACGCTAATTTAGAATGGGAAATTACCTGTTTGTGTTTGTCTTGTTTGTCTTAGAGGTAAGTTTTTGTTGGCGCTGTGATCATGTGATTCGTTATTTTACACTGTTTTGTTCAAAATGGAATGGCTAAAAATTCCACGAACTCACAATGACCTTGTCTCAACATCCATCAGAATTCTTCATTCCTCTGTGACTGTCTTATGAAGATCATGAACGACTGTTCAGGTAATAACACAGAAACCATTTGTTGACAACCCTATTCTCTTACAGTTGAGTTGAAGTCATGTGAGTTCGTGGCAATTTAGCAATTCATTTTCAACACGTCCATCCACTCCATTCAAACACTTAATAACTCCATTTCTCGCCCGTTTCAATCTCGAGGGACGCTCAAGCTTCCTCTGTCTTCGCTAGTTCCCCAAGGGTTGTAGCCAGAACTTCCCTATTTAGAACTAGCTTCTGGCTCTCTACAGGAATCACGCAGGCGTTGACCCAGGCAACTGTTGTAGACTGAAATCATGAGGTGGAGGTGAGGAATGGCATCAACCTCCCAGAGTACTACAACGTACGATCTTATTCAAGCTGTCATCATTTTGTACTGCAGTCTCCTCAAAAGCCAAAACAACAAAGCTTTCACCCTTTGACAGGTAACAGCTCTACAAGCCTTCCCATTAACACCTGAGCAGTCATGACGCCATGAGCAGCTATGAGGGCAGGATCATCTGAAAGGAATCTAAACCCACATGCCTCATAGAGTTTCTGGGCGGATACATTCTCCGCCTCCACCCAGAGCCCTATATTTGCCCTTGACGCACGCATCGAATTCGCTTCCACCCGCGCAGCCTCAACACTCGTTTCAATAAGTTTACGACCAACCCCCTGTCTTCTCGCCTCAGGCAGAACAAACATGGAAACAGCTATATAAGCAGCCTCCGAGTCGACAATTGATAGTGGGTCTGCTGCTTCGGTGTGGCTTGCTGGTTGCAGAAATGGATTCCATAGTGTCTGGGACTCGGAGCCGTCTGCGGGGAGTGCTTTGGGCCCAAGTAGCACTATCATTCCTAGCCATTCGTTCTGAGAGACATGTTCGATCTCACTAATCTCTGCGCTGTCTGCTTCCGTGCGGATCGCGACAAACGTGTTGGAGAGTGGATTCCGAAGGCGTTGAACCCAGGTTGCGTCGTTGAACTTCGACTCTCTGTCGTATGTCGACAAGAACGCTTGAGGGTCCTCCTTTAGTGCACGGAGGCGTGCAGCTTTGTAGAGTTGGCATAAACGCTCTCCGAAGGTCGGTGAAGGCCACTCTCGAGGGACATGGATCACTTTTGTTTCTGATGCCATTTCCCTGGGCGAGGATCTAAGGATTCCGACTATCTCTTCACGGTATGAAGATGAGGACAAAGTAACGCTGCTAAAGTTGACTATTCAATGATTGATTGCCTCTTTTATTTTTGGTTAAAAGCCCCAGTCGCAACACTTTTCCCTGCATAGAAGGCGTGTATGTTTTTGGCAGGATAAAAGTATCCCATTTTGCCCTGAGTCATCGTCCGCTGGCGGTGGAGTTACCGAGATCACGTGGATTGCCTACAAATCGACAGAAGCTGCACACCAACTATGAAGGTCGGTGTGCAATAGTTGCTCCATAAACTCGGATCGATGACACCCCTCAGAGTAGGGACGGAAATGATGATTTGGATATACTGAAAAACCTCAACGGTATCTCCCTCGTTGTTGTTTCTTCATACACCGAGGCACCGCGAATACATCACTCACATGATTTTGCCGGCTTTGAAATCTGAAGTGAAAGATGAATCAATTGAGGGATCATCCTCAACTTAAATTGCAACGTCATGCATTTTTCTATGATTCCACCCTGTCTCTGGAAAGAAATATCTAATACAGGAATTACACACTCTTCTAGAGGGTACCCGTAACCCTATATTTTCTTCTTCTGACGGAAGCCGATTTGCTTTACCATTAACATAAAGTTATGCACCATTCCAAGTTTTAGATGGAATGCGCACTTTCATTGGATTTGCTCTATTACCGTCATCATTTATTCTCTTAATCTCCTCTATTTTTCATCTATCACCTCAAGATTTATATCCATGCCATTTCGATCACATTCTTAAAGAATAGTTTGGAGATATCAAGCGTTCTTTACGGGTATGAAGCAGTAGAAATAGAGGAACAATTGATATGATCAAATAAAAATTCTTGTCAAATACTACATGCTTCTCCGTATACGTTAAAAGCTTTTCTTCATTCCTTCTCCTCGTCAAACTTCGAACTTGGGTAAGTCAATCTAGCACGAAAGGGGTAAAGAAGGTGCCAAGTCCCGGAAACATCTGGCTCATTGTTCTGATTCTCTGGGAAGCCCAACATCATATGGCATCATCAGCTACCCGTTGGACAATCTCAAGACCCACATGACTACGTTTCGAAATAGTCGATGGGATCCAAGACACCAGAGAATCGTCGTTGAGGTCCGAATGGCATGGGAATAAATAATATTACTTTTGGATTTCTGGTAACTTTGATACTTGAGCAGAGTCGCCAACACGCGATACAAATGCTGTCGTCAATCCTCCCAGGCTGGCCTCAGCAAAGAGGCTGCTTCATGGTTCGCCCGAAGGGGAAGATGAGGACGGGGAGGATGAGGACAACGACAAGATTGGAGCTGACCTGAAAT
This sequence comes from Paracoccidioides brasiliensis, assembly GCF_000150735.1. Taxonomy (NCBI): domain Eukaryota; kingdom Fungi; phylum Ascomycota; class Eurotiomycetes; order Onygenales; family Ajellomycetaceae; genus Paracoccidioides; species Paracoccidioides brasiliensis. The sequence continues at coordinate 1,463,662 of NW_011371360.1, forward strand.
CTAACAGTCAGGCCAAGGACAGTACGCCTTAGAATTAATATCTCTTGGTTAAAAACTTGAAACCAATCCCAGAAGGCAAGAGAATGAAAAGAAAGAACAACAAAAAGAAGAAATGAAAGTAATTGGGTGGACAGCAGACTGCTCCTCCAAGGGTTGTGCTCGCGAGCCTTTTTCATGATCAGCGATATCCAGTGGGCGAGATCGTCGAATATGCGGGCGGCCATGACAATCTTCGACGCAACACTGCTGAAGAATTGTTACCTGTCTGTCCTGGACAACATGGATGATGAGTTCCTGAATGACTATTGCAAATCTGCTGAAGTTCACTGCCAAGTCCGTCAGTATGCTCGGACAATCGCAAAACTCGGAATCTCCATGAGCAAGCTTGCCCAAGAGATTGAAGATGGCATTCGGGCACTGACTAACCACCAAGGTATTGAGACCGGAGATGCCCTCAAGGCCGTCCTGGGATTTCCGACTGGGCTCTGCTTGACTAATATAGGTGCTCACTAGACTCCCAATTCTGGAGCAAAGGAGGTTCTCTAGTTCGACGATGTCTTGTAAGTGGATTTCGGGGTTCATGTCAGTGACAGGATTGTCGATAGTGCTTTTCTTGTTGCTTTCAATCGGTAAGCAAATATGCTCCTTATAACGTTATGCAAAGCTAAAATAAACGCTCAGGAAACTGGTATTGATTCCTGCATAGCCGAAATCAGTGAAAAAAATCCAAGAGGTAATGGAGAGTTTCAAAGTCGAGCTTAACGGAAAGACTATCCCCGTCAAAGCTGTTCGAAACATCAGCGGCCATAACATCTTACGCTACAAGATCCATGGTGACAAACAAGTACCTTTCGTCAAAATGCAAATATGGAAGAAGGTGATGTATTCGCCATCGAAACCTTCGGCACCACGGGCAAGGGTTATCTCAGAGATGATGTAGGAGTCTGCGGCTACGGCTGCAATGAGCATGCTAGCGCTGCTAGGCTTCATAATAACTTTGCCAAGTCACTGCTCGAAATCATCGATGATAATTTCGGCACTCTTGTCTTCTCCAGGCGGTCCCTTGAGTATAGAGGAGTGAAAAACTACCACCTAGGCATAAGATCACTTGACTCGAATGGCATTGTTGAGTCCTATGCACCGATGGTGATGTTCCTGGCTCTTATGTCGCGCAGTTTGAAGATGTTAGCTACCATGTTACCATCCACGAAGTCAGATAAGTCAATTTTCACTAACAAAATCATTTAAATAGACTGTCCTACTGCGGCCCAATTGCAAGGAAGTAATCTCTCGAGGGGATGATTATTGAGGGAAATGGGAAATCAGGAGATTAAATATTCTCGGGGTAATTGTAATTATTGATTCTTTTTATCCTTGACTTCAACCGCCAAAGGATGAGTTAGGAACAGCGCTGCAAACACGTCGTTCTTTTAGAATATCCTACGCTGATGGCGATCCTTTAAACTGCAAAATACTAAGAACTGAACATCACCCTCTCTCATTGTCTCAAGATGCTGCCATGTGAAACTTTGGCGCTCTCGTTCTTTGGCCGATATCTACCATTTATGTAATTCCATGAGAAGAAAGGTGATACGAGGCCTGACTGATACATGAGGATTATCTACAAAAAATAGGGGAAGGACAACTTGTACTTCAAACGCCCTTTTTCCCAAGCTCGTTCAACCACCACCGAGTCGGCCACCTTTCATCTCAACAACATTTACCAAATTATTCATGTCAGCCACCTCTAGCAAATAAAATGTACGAAATCAAGCAAATTTTAAATTTTCAACCCATTTCTAAAACATATGACATTTTTCAAAATACTTTAACAGGCATACTTCATAATCGAATTTTACATATATACAATCAAACTGTCAAAAACTTACCTCTACAAAGCAGATTCTCTAGTTTAATGAATAATATTCATGAATGAGAGAGAACAGTCTTTTCTTAAATCACAATTATATAAGAGATGACTAGTTCTGTGGCGTTCCGCCCCTATTATTATCTGTGGTGTTCCGCCCCTATTCTTCCGCCCCTCCCTATATTAGTATCCGCTCTCTATTCGCCCCTCCCTAATCCACTCAGAGGCCCCAATCTTTCCTATACTTCCTATCCTATGCGATCGCTCCTACCATATAGAGCAATTATAGTGTGTATATATAGCAGGGCATCTGCCCATCTTATTAGAAGAGAATCAGACATGATTTATCCTACCTATTTGATTGCTTGTACATATCAAATTGGTAGCATGTCCATGTCTCTCTAAAAGGTCCAAGATTCGCTGAATCAATCAAGGTCCAAGATCTGCTAAATCAGTCACCCTAAATCATAATCACTAGTCCAATCACCCTAAAAAAAAAACATTAGCTATGGTATCATCCTCTGAGTCAGGCCTTGATCACCTTCAAATAACTGTCTTAACTGCCTCATAAAGTGCCAAAGATAAATGTCCTTGTCATTTGAACATTCTTGTCATTTTGATGGCTTACAAATCCTCAACAAGACCAGAGGGTGCTGGGTTAGCCAGCAAGGAGCAAGGCACTGATGAGGACACTCACCACAGCAGTTCCCACCAATGCACACAGACATCTACAAAAAAGTACATGATAGCAATTGCAGAAGTGTGAAGAAACAAGAGCAGTCAATACACAGAATTATGACTGTTGATCACTCTCTATGACTGTCTCAAGATGAAGAGGTTGCTATCCACTGTCTCTGCAAGGTGATACAATAAGATGAGTGCAACAATGCAGGAAATCCCAGTAGCAGAATGAACAACCATCTTTCATCAGTGAATCCAGATGTTCAGAACAGAAGTCACTAAGCATATCAGAGATCAGAGGTCTATCACTTCTGTCTTTGCAAATTTCAGTCACTCAGTTGCAGAAGATGATCACTGCAATGAGAAAGTGATACTGAACATCATAGAGAAGCTCAAAGAGCTCAATGTATGATTGAAGGAGCAAGAGAACAGGTTGAAAGACCTTGATATATAGTTAAAGAAGTGAGAGAACTGGATGATGAACCTGAAATCCTGGCTCTGTACCCATGAGTCTCTTCTCGATGAGTGAGAGAAGGAACTAATCATTTATGAGATCTGTTCAGGGTACATCAGCATCACCTGCTCATTCATGACAAGACTGGGTCTAAGAGGAGTCAATCAAGAAGTGTTAAAAGTAACAAGTTATCTGTGAGAGTCAATTTTACATGCCTGAGTTAATCTAGAGTGTGATAGAATTGCCAGTAAAAAGTATTACACATATAATGTGAAAGACAATAGAATAAGACAGAATAATCAACTTACTACTGAGAGGTATAATCAATTCACATTCTTAATAACAAGTACTTAAGATGGAATCACTATCTTTTTATATGACTAGAAGCAGTCAGTGAGGCTCTGAGCAGCAGATCTCATGCTTTACAACTCAGATAAGATAGATATGATCACTTTTACATTGAGATTAGAGTTCATAATTACTCTGAAAGAGAAGATGACAGTTCTCAAAGTGGTTCTTCTATGTCTCAAGAAGAGAGCTCTGAAGTGACATAATGAGCTATTGTCTGAATGTCAGAATAAGATGACAGTGTTGCTTGTGATAACAGTTGATGAGCTACAGAGTGAGTTTCAGCTTTCAGAAGAGAAGATTTGAAACTGAGTGCAGAAATTGCAATTCTCATTTAATAAAATAAGTGAGCTATTACTCACTGTATACATCATTTACAATATCACTCTTCTATAAGCAGTAGTGATTTCTGATCAGATCATGATCAAGCATTTTTTGCAGGAGAAATTGAAGAGCAGTCTAGTAATGATCACTCTTCTTATCTTGATGAAATGCCTAGATGGTTTTTGCAAGCATATATATGATAATGAGCTAGCTGCTAGATATATCTGTAGAGATCAATGACAGCAACTTCTCAAATATGAAAGAGTGAGATATTGAATTGAGAATAGACCTCTTATATTTCATCAGCACAACTGCACAAAGAATAAAAAAAAAAGAGAGATGAAAAGAAAGAATTATGAACTTAATTATAATAACTGACAAAAGAAAATCTGAAATAGCATATCAAAATGAATAGAGAAAAAGCATCTGAATCTTTGTTCAAAGATATTCTGTCTTTATTATTATCTGTGATATTCTGCTTCTATTTTTCCATCTCTTTCTATATTAGTATCCACTCTCTATTTGCCTCTTTCTAATCCACTTAGAGGTCTCAACCTTTTCTATATTTTCTATTTTATATGATCACTTCTATCATATAGAGTGATTATAGTGTGTATATATAGCAGGGCATCTGCTCATCTTATTAGAAGAGAATCAGACATGATTTATCCTATCTATTCAATTGCTTATACGCATCAAGTTCACTACTTGTGAAGTATAGATTCTAATATTATAGAAGTTAATCAAGTCAATAGATTTATTCAATAGCATTGCGAATTAAAGAATGAGAAGATTTCTACATAAATATAACTACTTATGAGCTTTATATGAGAATTTAAAGCTCTGATATAAGTGATTTAAATTGATGAATAGTACTATAAAATGTGATATTTTGCTAACAAATATATACAATTTTAAATAAAATTGATTTTTAGAAAGAGTCATCTCAGTAGCTTTAGTAGTAATTAAAGCTAAGAGAGAGAGTAAATCAGTTTTTATACAGTTAGAAAATAGAAAAGAGCAACTGTGATGAAAAGAGCTAATGCTACAGACTGAGCTTCATTTCTTACAATTATAATAAAGGATAAGCTTTATTAAAGCGTGTATAATTTACTGTCAGTAACCAATATTAGTGATTGAAACTAAACTACAAATAAGCTTAATTTAAAATGACTATTAGAGATATTCTATAGATATTGTTGAGACTCAAACAGTGTAATAATAAATATAAAATAAATATAAAATGTTAATTGCAAGTAAATATAACAGTCATATTATAACTGAATTTAATAAAATGTGCTTGAATCATAATATTAATATCTTATATATATCTTCTCGTTTAATGCAGTTGTTAGATATTAACGACTTCTTATCATTAAAAAGAGCACATTGCAAGAAAATAAAGCAAAGCATAAGATTAAAGGTCAATTATTGATATCAAAAAACTCCAGTCAACTATATAGAGTAATTTCAAAATGGGAAGGTGGCCGACCTGGTCGTGAATTAAGTTAACTGGATAACTCAGAAGTTCGTTTAAAGTGTGTGGATGAGGCATGCGGTTGGACACACAGCAACTTTTTCTCTGGTTAATCATGTTTCGACTAAAATTGCTGATTGACGTATTCCTACAAAAGATGTTTCCTTCATCTAGTTATGGCCTGACAAACAATATTGAAGCATCACATGACCCTGTGAGCGAGTCCGTGGGCGTTGAATCCACAAATGCGGACCTCCAAGAAAGCTCCGTTCATTTGTAGCCTGACACACAGACATGGGCTATAAACCAACCAGCCGCGTCGTTAGCGAGCCACAGCTGATGATCAATTCCTGGGGTTAGCTTCATGGGAGAGCCTTGTGAGTGGTCACGGGTAGCGCCCGCGCCTTTCATTCTTGTGCCGAATACGGTTTATGCTATTAAATGGAATATATATTGGGAACGTAGTCTCGAAACTCATAGTTTTTGCGTCCAATGTTGACGATACGGAGTAGTGAAACTCGAGACGGCTAACATGGCAACACGAGGAGATACACAAAACAACGACTCTAACAACGATAACAGCTCCGCGAGCAGGACGGATGACAACGGAGTCGCACGCGAGCTTACGGCGACATACTATTCCAGCTTCCCCAACAGGTCAAATTTGCGGAATGCCTTTCGAAACCTTGATAATCCCATCCACTTTGCGGAATGTCGGGGTTGTTTGGTAGACGAAGCAACACGAAACTTCGTAGTCGATTTCGGGAACGATGAGGCGTATGCGGCCTTTGATCTGGATGAGCAAGACTTTGCTGCGCTTTTGAGCTCGCCTGCATGTTCATGTTTTTGATTTACTTCTACTACCCCTTTTTCTCTGTCTACCTATGTATTGTTCTATTAACTTTTACCGGCTGTGACTTACTCGATGGAATTAGAGGCCCAAATCGCTCGAGACGAGATGGATGTAAGTTGACACCGTCAAGCATATATAGATCCTTTTTATATGAACCTTGACATGACTGACTGGACTTATCACAGTAATATATGGTCACCTGAACTTCAACGGGAGGTAGCCCAGGTACGGTGAGATAGCTAATTTTAAGGCCGTGGGAAAAAATAAATAAATAAAAATAAAAAAAATATGATGGCACGTAACCCAGGGCTTATATCTTTCCTTCAGACCGTAACGAGCGACTATGGAGTTTCAGCACGTCTCCAAGCAATGATGGTTTCGGAACCTGATACCTCCCCCAGCAACCCAGCAGACTCTGTCAATCGCCCACCCTTAAGCAAAACAGAGCCTGAGCTAGAAAGAAAATCCATGCGATCTTCCCCAGAAGACCTGGAGCGAGGGCATCAGCTTGCGGGCCTCCAACGGGTAGAAACGGCATTTTCTTCGCTCGACGGAGCCGGGTTTAGCAAAATTTCACTCGCCCAGGTCGTCAATAAGATATGGCATTTTTCGTCGGTGGATTATGGGCAGAAATGTATGAAAAAACAGGCCTGTCATATATCTCGTCAACGATGTTAAGATGTTCAACATCCCAGAAAATGCTGATAAGCCAAATTAGATCTCTGTTTGGGGTATAATTCGCTTCATGTGGCTTCCGGTGTTCATTTTGGAACTTTGCCGGGAAAACCGGATGGTAAAAGGGTCTGGACATGGCTCCTAATATGTGATGATGGTTTGTTCATATTTCAGACTTCCTCCCGGCTAAATTCTTCTCCCACTTTTGATTGCCAACGTCCGAAACCTGACATGTGTGCTACAGGAACCGTAATATCGATTCATGAAAATCCATTTCCCTGCCCAAGTGAAATGCCCCAGAAACAGCGGCAGAAAGCTCTCGAGGTAATTCGACGTAATACAAATTTAGTATTTTCTGGAATATCATCGCAGCATATTGCTAGCGAACATAGCAATCCGCTAATGACTACGTATGTGCGGAATTTTCCGAATGAGACGGGCACAGCAGCAGTTAAGCCTGGAGAAGGCCCTAGCTTGCTCTTCTACTATCTATTTGACAATTGGCCCGCAAACTATAATCTAGTTGTTGGGAGGGAGCATTCGTACAACGCTGCTCTTGATAGTTTAGTAAGTGACTATATTTTTATTCAAGAAACCGCGTGAATTCCTCATTTCTGCTAATGACCAGAGTAGAGAAAACGTATGCTGGAACGAGCTGAGGTTGGGCTAATTGACGAGCTGCACACGCTTGGCAGGCAGCTCGCAGTCCTCCAACGGCTCTATCAGAGCTATGACTTGATTGTGAATCGCATTCTTAAAAGGCAGCGTTTGCTTCGAGAGGAGGTTCGCATCTCCCAGTCTGGACCCGGTCTCCACGACCACCACAATCATCAGAGTCAACAATATCATGGTGGCAGCCCTTTTGGGTTGGATTTCCTTAATCGAGCAAATACCTCAAGATCGATGGCGTTTGACGAGACGAATCCGACGGACCTGGGTGGCGTCCAGCTCAGTTCTGCGGCCATTGGCCGCTTCGAACGTCTTCTTGATCGGATTAGGCTGTACGCCTTAAGCGAAATTGATGGGTGCTTGACTGAAAAGGAGTCAATGACGTTCATGGTAAACCTGTCATAAAGCTCCCCATGTCTGCACCATCTTCTGGGATCGTACTAGCTGACACATTTTTAGGTCTTCAATTTAATCGCCGTCAAAGACTCACAGGCAGTCGAAAGGTTGACTCGAACTACAATACTCATAGCCAAGGCAACCGTTTTATTTCTCCCTGTGACTCTGATGACTGGATATTTCTCGACGCAGATCAAGGAGCTTGAAGGTGTATATACGGTTAAACAGTATTGGGTTTCCTTTGCAGTGCTCCTGGCGCTGTCCGCAATAGTTCTCGCAGTGTATGGGTGGGCCACTGATACAGTGGAAGGCAAGACCATCTATGTGTCCTTTGCAAAGAGTTTTTATCGTTCTTCTGCAGCAGCTTTGGGGAGAAAGAAACACAAGGTTAAATAGGTGGATTTTGTTGATAAGATATTTTCTTTTTCGTTTTCTTTGAATTTTTTTACCAATTTTGTAGAAGTTTGGGGTGTTTTATATCGAGAACTGGAATTTAAATTTTTTGGACCGAGTAATAACTATATGCGATGCGATGCCAGGATTGAGGATTGGCATTGTCTTGCTTTGCATGGTTGAGGCCGGCGTATCCTGCCTTTCCAAAGCAAGCAAGGTGGAGCCATATAATGGGCATATATATGGTCTTGTTGTTTCTCAGCTTTGCTCTGGTGTTTGGTGCAGACAGAGATTCTATGATGAAAACCTTAAATATAATTAATATAGCAGGTGCCGGATTTTCATTGTGTGTCTGTGGCAATTCACTATTGTCCTTTGATCCAGTAACTAAAGTGATATTAATTGTCAGCTGTAGGCTTGTCGCTTCGGATTTTGGTTCTGTGTTTCTTCCTTTGTAGTGGAGGAATTCTGGAGCCTTGTTTTTGGAATTCCATGGTTGTTTAGCTTCCTAAGGAGGATATGTGTCCTTTTCTGTAGCGCAAACAGTGCCCGATTTAGGCAGACGGAATGGATGGTATAAAACATGCAACATAACTAATCACCTGTGACTAGCTATAGCATTCAAATCACATATCGCTTTATATCTCTGATATCTCCAGATCCATATCCCCAGACATATATTCCGTTCCTAAATCGTTATTGAAATCGTTTCGGTTGTTCGTTGGGGCGATTGGGCTCAGGTCACGTTATCTGGCTGACAAAGGCTACGCTACGCTTACCGCCGAATTCCTCAATCTGGACGGTGCTGCCAAAAATTCGCACCTCTCATCCAGCTCGCTGCTCTCCGTAACCTCGTCCCCATCGACTGCTGGCTTGTTCCATCTCCATCTCGTTCGCCTATTCGCTCTTCGACCTGTTCATAGTCTCCAGTGAGTCTCAATTCCCCAACCCCTTCCATCCCCACCTTTTCCGCTCTTAGTTACCTAGGACAACCGTGGCTCTCTTCCCTCCGCCGCACAACTTTTGCATCCACCTTTTACCCCAGCACTATCCTCAGACGTGCTGCCTCCCGAGATGCTTGATACGCCCAAAGCCCGCTATCTAACCACAGTGCATACTGCGTTCGGTTTGCTAGAACTCAGCTAACTCGCTTTTCTGGTTCCTTGACTGTAGTCCTCTCTCTACCCTTCTGTTTTGCCCTGTTAGATACTCCCCCAACACCGCCAACATGGGTATGACATTTTCGAAACTATTTGATAGAATATGGGGGAAAAAGGAAATGAGAATTCTCATGGTTGGCCTCGATGCTGCCGGAAAGACCACAATCCTGTACAAGTTGAAACTTGGCGAAATCGTCACAACAATCCCTACCATCGGTGAGTTCGATCCTATCCCGTGCCCAACTTCAAACGGTCCCCTAAGGAAAAGCAAAAAGAATGAAATAAAATAAAAAGGACTTCAAAATCACGTTTAGGGAGAATATCGAATGGTGGAATTTCCAGTTTTTGTTTTGTTAATATTTGCCTATGCAGGATTTAACGTCGAGACTGTCGAATATAAGAACATCCAATTTACCGTGTGGGACGTGGGTGGACAGGACAAGATCAGACCCCTGTGGAGGCACTACTTCCAAAATACCCAAGGTATCATTTTCGTGGTTGACAGCAACGATCGTGACCGTGTCGTCGAGGCTCGAGAGGAGTTGCAACGAATGCTCAACGAGGATGAACTCCGTGATGCCCTACTCCTGGTCTTCGCCAACAAGCAAGATCTTCCGGTATGTCTCATTCATTCAACAGTGGGATTTTAAGACTTCTTATGAACATATGCTGATATATCGATTGTGTTTGTAGAACGCGATGAGCCCTGCTGAAATCACCCAACAGCTCGGCCTGCAGAGCTTGACACGACGCGCTTGGGTAAGTCAATCCCCATCTCAAAAATCTATGGTTATAATGATTGTCTGCTAATGCCTCTTGTTTCCCTTTCAGTATATTCAATCCACCTGTGCTACAACTGGTGACGGTCTTTATGAAGGTCTTGAGTGGTTGGCAAATGCGCTAAAGAAGGCGGGTCATGAGTAAACGCTTAAATGAATTGATGTGGAAATAAACCAAACTCCCCCTCTTTTATCCTCTTCCCCCACCATTCTCCCGCTTCCCTAACCTCTCCAATATACCTGGGAAATTATGCGTTGCGTGTGCTGTGTGCCGTATCCGGAGTGCATGCAGAAGATATATTTTATGGGCTTGTGGACATGTTCTGATAGGTACTAACGAAGGACAAAAAAAATTTCCTTATTCCTTCCGTGCTGGTGTCATTATTTCTATCTCTCTCTCTTCCCGCTCATGTCACTACGCACGCGTACATTATTTTGCAAATCTTTTGTGTGTGATGCTGTTCTTGTTTTAAAGGTTCCTTTTCCCATTTTTATCTACACTTTATATTTTCTATCCCGTTGCCCGTTTTATCGTGTCGTATTCTATCCTATTCTACGCCTTTTTCCGTTGTTTATTGAAGCCCTGCATTTAATTCCGTTAATACACTTGTTTTGCTCTTCTCTATTTTGTCCGTCAAAGTAAAATGGTGAAGTTTCGCCTGCATGTCCAGTGCGGTTAAACAAACCTCGAGTGAATCCAAGAGCAGTTGCTCGTCTTGGATTTACCTTACCCCGATGTGTTCGGGGGACGTGAACAATCTTTGCGCCTCGTATTTCTAAACCGCATAGTTACATTTCAACTGTCATTTGCATCCCTGCTTTGTCCTCCAGGGGGTTAAAAATAAATAGTGAATTAATAGTTCTACGACATGCACCAAACTAACTTCTAACCGCCAACCCGCCCGTTGGAGCCCGTAAAAGAAACATAAGAGGCTCTCAATGACATCCCTCTTGTTTTCTCCCCGCGCCTGCTTGCTTGTTTACTCTTTCCTGGCTCTTTTCACATTAAGAAAACAAGGAACGCTTTGAAAATTTTAAGATTACTGCGTGGCGCGTGAGCATGTATAGGAAGCCGGAATTCAGATTAGATAATAAAAGGGACTCGAATAATGGAAAGATTTACTACACGAGGGACTGCCAGATCTTCGGTTGTTAGTATGATCCATTTATAGGGGTGCAGCTTAGGGGGTTGGGTGCAGAGCGGAGGGTGAATACAGGTAGGGCGGAAGGCGGAGAGGGAAGAGCGGAGAGCAGGTAGTTCATGTGCCGCATGGGAAGGGAACTTGGGCTACGGGATATATACCTGGTTATATGTACACACACCATCTTTGCCGCACACGTTCAGCTGACTTAACCCCCTTTTATTTACTCATCGTGTTTGCTTGAAAGCTCCGTGGTATTGGGCTGGGCGTCTGTCTCAAGAACATCATAACTAATTGCAAACTTTCAATTTCAATTTTTTTTCTTTCAGTTCTGCTTATGTACATGGAGCCGCTTCACTGCATATATAGGTTAGCTTGCCTCTCATTCAGTACAGGAGATCAATCATCTCACCAGTTAACCAAGAGGCAAGAGAGTACTTCCTGTGGTTCCAGGTAGATCTCCTGAAAACATGAATCAACTGACCTCTAAGTCCTCTGAATAAATATACTAACAAAACTTGCAAAATTAACAAGAGCTGGGGAAAATTGTATCTTTACGCACACGATAACAAGGGAATAAACATTAAAAGTGAAAAAGCAGATGTGAGTTGAAAAAGAAATATAAATTGCGTAATAGCGAAACCGCTTCTCTCTACCTTCGTCTGATTAAGAAAGTCACTACTTTGGCTGGCTGCCCAGGGTGTATGTTTTTACCAATGAGAAGACGGCTAGCAATACATAGCAAGGGGGAAACAAGGACTAACACTTAGCACTTGATACTCTTGCCATGTAGCAATGATGTTGAGAACAGTGGCAACTGGCAGTTGTTCCCTATATTACAGTAATCAGCCGGTAGAAGAATTGAGACGTACTGTTGCCGCCAAACAAAAAGAAGGTCCATCATTTGCTGTCTATATACTCTAAACAGTGAAGCTTTACCTTGTCTTCAGCTAGTAAAACAGGAGCTTTTGAGAGCTTGTTTAAGTTCCCCCCATGGGAAGTGCAGGCATGTCGAACGTCGTGATTCTTGAAGTCTGACTGGCATTTAGTTCAGAGGAACAGGAGGAGGACCGTACCTGGTCTTTTCTGACACCTTCACTTTTCGCATCACCACCCTGCCCCTGAGACGTTGGTGCCATGCCGTCTGAGGTGGATTTGCGCAAATCAATCCCGCTTATCCACCATGACGCAGCATAAATGATATGAGTAACGGAACGCACTTCCTCCATTGTACGGGGGGAATAGATCATGACAAAGGTGGGAGGGACGAATCGAAACCACCACCACCAGCTCTCTCTGGCAAGGGGATGGCGCTCACCCCAACCCTTTTCGATGATGGTTTTGACGTCTGCCGGGTGGAGAGTGAGATGCATGCTTCCGTCGAAAGCGTGAGAGTGGCAGATCTCTCCGTTGCATGTCAGGTGACTTTGACATCGGGGCAGAGAAAACAGGCCCGTGTTGTGCTTTTCGAAACGGGAAGTCCCCAAGAACAAACTATCCGGATGCCGGAGTGATAATTCTTTGATCGTTGCCGTCAATGCAGTGTAGATAGCTTTCGAGCCCCTATCAGTCATCTGACGCTGTGGAGCAATTCCGACGATCTCTGGGCGATTGCCGATTCGTCTGGGAAGGTTTTTTAGGATCCCGCTCTGTGGATGGATGTAAGATGGAAGGGAGGGAGGATTTAGAGGATTACGCAAGGTAAAGATCCGCAAGACGCATATGCGAAGGTAGCCAGCGGGCGTAGAGGGAGTTCCGCCAGGACCAAGTGCCAGGAAGTCATGATATCCTTTATGGACTTTTTTGGCGAAGTTGACTAGCCATAATGCCACAAGAGTAAACAGGGCCAGTGACAAGGTAGAAGATGCAAGAGGCTCTTTCCAGGACATTGCAATAGAATGCAACTGTGTCTTCATGAGTCACTGAATATGATATAGAGCAATACAGAGCAATGCAGAGGTCTTGACATACCATTCTGTGATGAACAGTCACGGATGTATGAAAAATGCCTTCCACACTCCACAGTTTAAACACACCCACAATTTACCAGGAAACAAGAAGGCAGAAAAAAGACAATCCGGAGCAAAAAACGAGTGTCTGAAGTATAACAACAAAAATGTTGGGAGGCTTGAGAAATCTATAGGAAGAGAAAGAGAGAGAGAGAGAGACTCATTAATAACTGCTAGGAGCCAGCTTTCCAGAGAAGAACTCAAGGAGAGCAACACAGGGAGCGGTATAGGATGAAAGGATTCCTAGGGCAAGCTATTTATCGTCCTCTACAAGTTATTTTTCGAGTTCTCAAGTGACTGCAGCGATATTCGCAGTGCGAACCTGACCCAAAGCCAATGGCTACGGCAGCAGCCATGCACCCCGGCTGGACGAACCAGCTCACAGCAGAAGCGACTTCCACCCGCCGCAGGACAGACAGTTCAGCTGGGTTGATATCCGCTCGAGAAGTTGGGACAAAACAAGTTCAATCATACACAGCCTCTGGATATCAGCCAGCTAAGGTTTTTTTTTTTTAAAAAAAAACCCTTCACGTAGCTGATCATGGAGAAAATAAACATGCGGGTGCGGTGAAGAGCATGTGTTGATGTCCCATGGAGTTAAAGAGTATTATTGTTGTTGTGCTTCGTCAGACTTGCATCACCTGCCAAGGGAGAAAGCTTTGGCACTTCGAATTGGTAACTGTCTGGTGAACTCGCTCATTAACTAATAGCTGGTTATAGTTTGGCTGCGCCACGGGGGAGGGTTTGGGTCTCTTTATTTGATGTTGGACACCCAATTTGGCCTTCAGGAGGCCCTAGGCTCGAGTTATTATAGACAGTTACATAACCCACTTCGCCCACTTGGACGAATACGCGGGATGTTCAGGCCGACATTGGATCATATGGTCGTTGGATGACCCTTGCACCACGAGATTGGCATTGAAGAGAAGCTGCATCAAAGGGGCCACCCTTGAGCAGTCTGTTCCTTCAACCGCCATCGTTCTTCTTTTGTGTTGGCGAAGTACGGGTATTCGAAGGATGGTTGTAAACATATTGGGATTTGGGCCAGCCCTGTGCTCTGTCGAAGACCCCCACTTTGGATCTATAACTATAACTATAACTAGTTGACTAGTTTTATGGAATGTAAAGCTGACTTTTTGAGAGATATTTAGTTGTCGAATGACAGACTACCATCCAAGACCCTGCCATCCGTTACATCCTGCTGCTACACACTAGAGGTCTCCTTTTGACAAGAGTTATTTAATGCTAAAGAATATAAGGTTTTCTGCGCCTTTTCTCATTCAAACAGGAATATGGCCCTAATTCAGGATCTGAACAGAGTCTGGACCATTCTAGGTTTTCCCCCATGTCCTCTTCTCAAGGCTGTTGTCCATTGGACTTTACCTGAGAAGTTTCCAGTACCACCAATCTCTTCCAATAGTTAGTTAAACCTCCAAAGACTTTACTAGCCGCAGTAGGCGACGAAAACATAAGAGCCTGACCTATTATGGTGCACAAAGAGATTCAAACCCAAACTCTGCTAGTTAGTTTACTTCACTGGTTAGTTAAGGTTCTCACGGGAATCTCATGCTATCTTTATGAAAACTCAAATGCAGTCAGACTATTGAGCGAATCTGCTCTGTAGAAATAACACAAACATGTTCACAGAATAGCCCGAGGTCAGCTGTAATGAGCAATCAAAAAGCTGTAGTTAGAAATGGAGATTTCAAGCATCTAATATACTCCATTCTTGTGATAAACAGCGTGTGAATAAATAAAAGACTGTATATCAGAGTGTGAACCATCCGTAAATCAATGTTTAGATAGAAGATAGCATACCAAGCAGGGAAAGGAGAACACAGGCCTTTCGTTCTTCGATTCTTTTGACCATAGACGACGTGAAAAAGTACGTTCAAAAATGATAAAATTGAAAGGATGTAACGAATGAGGCCGTAGCCGGGAAGCGTCAATTGTTATTACTGCGTATTGAGTTCAGAGGATCCATCCCAACATTTACAAACTCTAGGTAGAATTATATGGTTGAGTGGATCGTGTGTAGCTATATCGTTCTCTGTTCATCAGCAGAGATGGAGAGGGGTATAAAAGCCAGTCTCGCAGAATCTCACAAGACTTATTTCGAGAACAGCAACATTCAATTCAATTCATAGAAGGCATCTCCCCCCATAGTGCATTTATCAAATACTGGTTCAATCACATAGATTTAGAGGGCTCCCGCGTTCCCCTGATGTCATGGGTTTCGGAACCTAGAAGCAGAAAAAAAGAATCCGCACTCCATAGTTACCTCCTCCCAAAATGAAGTGCACTTGGCTGCTAAATTGGGTTAATTATTCCCCACGCACCTCACCTCTGCTGCTGCGGTTGCCCGCATGGCATTCGCTCGATCTTGTTGGTGGGTAGCTAAATAGCTGATATTCCACATGCGCAAGCTGGTTCAGGCGTTGGGTTTGGCAGCTGACTCCACCAGCAACTAACTAGTTGGATCCATCGCAGCACGGTTCACGATCTTATTGATCCACGTTCCCGTAACTAACTAGACCGGCAGACCTGACGTGAGCAGGCGGGTTTCCGACAAGTCTATTAATTTCAATATTCTCCACGAATTTGCAGATTATCTCACCAGAGAGTTATGACAGTTGGGGAGTTTGAGAGGTAGGAATAATGGCAGTGAGGGAGGAGCCGTCAAAAGGTTTGACAGTCTTGCTGCATTCAGAGACCCCACCAAAACAAGGTGGTATCGACATTTGACTTCATCGATGATGCAGTTCTCGAACATGCATGGGCTACAGCACATGCGGGGTGCTCTCCACTCCAGCCTACAGCGCTTTATGTCGAGTTGCAACTTGCCTTTTTCCAACCCAATATTTGGGATACTCGTACAGCCTGACCGTCTGAATGCCAGGGGAGCTTGACCATGCTGCAGAGCTAACTAGTCACCTGCTGATCAAGAACGCGATACCGGAATTTTTTCATCTGTGCCGAGAGGGTCAACATCTTTACATTCGGCATCGATCGACCCTTGGAAATCGGGCAATAAGATGCATGAAACCACACAAAATTATCATTTTCTCGATTGCCTTTTGGAATCTCCAGGGGGTGTGGTGCTTTGGGGAAATCTTTCCGCTTCTTTTTGTATTATATCTGATTAACCTGTCCCATAACCGCGGTTCCTTCGAAATATGAGAAAGGGAACTTGGCCAGGCCGGCCTCTTTACAATGGTATATTGCCCCGGAAAAGACTAAGGGGTTGGAGGATCAGCGGCAACCGATTCATTCACTGGATCTATCAATAGTAAGAAACCAACGTCGGATCTCCATTGTTATATGAAGGCATTCGCGCATTGAATTCGAGGTTGGATACGCCTCTGGAACGCTCTCATGGCAAGTATGCGGGGCCATCTGCAATACCACCGAACTGTTGACGCTGGCGGTTTGGTTAACTAAGGGCTTCAAAATATTGCATCCTAATTATGTTTCCAAGAGCGTTGGAACCCGGACATCCTTAGTCAGCCCGTCCAGTTGCTATGGGGATTAAACCGGGACTACTAGTACACTTTGGGACTAGCGAACTCGAAGGCTTCCTTGCGGATGCTCTGTGGGTCATGTTTTTTCCTTTTTGACGACGATAATTTTATAGAGCCCCTTTCGTCTCCTTGATTTTTCGCTGATTGGCCTACTGCGGAAATAAAATAAGCCGTTTGCTATCTGTGTTTATATATGGATGGCAGCGATCTTTTGCTGGGTTAGTGATTGGTATCCTTCATTGCCCGTTGTCGAATGTACAATGACGTCCGGTTAACTACCACACACAGCATTCCATACAACGGCCCGGTTTGATAGTGGATACCGCGATTCGGACACTTCAGTTTGACAGCTGCCTTATCCCTCCATCCTTTATTCCACCCCACCCCCCATCCCCCGTGTCAGCGTTAATGTCCTGGTTTGCATCATTATCGAGAAGGAAATGACACGCCACCACGCCTCTTCTCATTTTCGCGATGACGTTACCCAATGTCTCAAGTTAGAAACAGACGCAGAGAAACAGTATTATTCCTGCCCATCCCGACGCACTTCTTTCGACCATGATGAAGACTCCGCGGTCTACATAGATTCTCCTTACGACGCAACTGCTTCCGTGGAACCCATACTAGGCTGCCGCAACTTGCCAGTGAAACGGAAACGGAGATTTCACCTCTACAGAGTGCCACATTCTGTTATGCGACGGATATGTTGGGCTGTATTCATGGGATTGCTTCTGTTTGTCGCATTTCTATTCCGGCTTAGCATTGCTGGCTCCTCGTTCAGCGCTAGCGCTGTGCGACTAAACCCGCCAAACGAGAAGCCCACATCAGCTCAGTGGGAAAATTTCCCATTCCTTACCCGGTTTTACGGAGGGATAAAGACACTGGTTCCAAGGCAAGATAATGTCCCTGAGTACCCAATTGATGGGATGGTCGAAAAGATTATGGATTTGCCAACAGGTGACGGAAAGGGGGGGGAGTCGGGAAAGAAAGCTGAGGCGATGAGGAGTACGGTTTTCAACCCCTATCCGGATTACAAATCCAAAAACTATATTGAAAAGTATGGAGTGAAGAGTGATTGCTTTCTGGATGCTGAGAAGAAAGTGACGATCCCACCGGTACGACATTTCCCAGGTATACCCAAAGGATTTCCAAATGCTGCGATGGGATCAAATAAGCTCTTGGGCATAAATGACGATGTGTGTTTCGATAGATTTGGACGGCTTGGTCCGTACGGTCTTGGCTATGGCATTGCCTCAGGTGGGAGTGGGGCTGGCCTGGAGGGCGACAGATCAGGGGTAGCTGAGGTATGGGAAGATGTCCCGCCTGTTGATTTCCGAGCCATCAAATGGGCGGAAGCACAAGACCGCTGTGTAGCTGCAAACAGCCATCGATTTTCTAAGCTTGAACATCCAAGGGTTGATCGGATTGCTGCTGTGACACTGGGTACTCTGGATGCAAGGTACGAAGAAGAGGGGCCCGTAACTACACCGCCTAAGGACAATGAAGACGCTGTGGCCGCCAACGCTACATTGAAACTTCCACGAACGGCTGTTATCATTCGAACCTGGAGTGAATACAAATACAACAAGGAAGAAATCATATATTTGCGTTCTTTAATTACAGAGTTATCCTTGACATCTGGAGGGGAATACACACTTCATTTCTTGATACAAGTGAAAGATGACAACCTGCAAATTTGGTCGGACGATGAGACCTACCGTCGTGTTCTTAGAGATTCTCTACCGAACGAATTCCGCGGAATGGGCACACTGTGGTCAGAAAGACAGATGGGCCTGATATATGGTGGTCTTGAAGAGACCTTCGCTCGAGACCTCCCTGTCCATGGAGTTTACAGGAGCACTTTTATGCCCGTCCAATACTTTTCCTATCGACATCCTGAATATGACTTCATCTGGAACTGGGAAATGGATATCCGATACACTGGACACTGGTATCACTTCTTCCAAAAGGTTAGTGAGTGGGCGAGAGAACAACCACGCAAGGGTCTTTGGGAGCGCAACTCGCGATTCTACCTTCCATCCGTGCACGGGTCCTGGGAAGATTTCCGCCAAATGACCCGCGTGCAAACTGAGATTGGAACCGACAGTGCCAATAATATGTGGGCCAGGCCCGCTAAAAGTCACCCTAAAATCCGCCCAGAAGCGATCAAAGCAGACAAGCCAATCTGGGGCCCCGAACGACCCCATGAGCAGGACATTTTCGAAGTCGACGGTGAAGGTATCCCCCCAACAACCTACGAGAAAGACAACTACGTGTGGGGCGTTGGTGAAGATGCCGACTTAATCGTCTTCAACCCTCTCTATGATCCAGTAGGAACCACTTGGCTTCTCCGCGACGATGTAACTGGGTACAACAAAGAGGACGGAGGGCCTCCCCGCCGCGCAGCAATTGTCGCTGCCTCGCGATTATCACGCAAGCTTCTAACCACAATGCACCTCGAGACAAGTATGAAACGCCACACGATGTTTTCAGAGATGTGGCCCGCCACAACTGCGCTCCACCACGGCCTCAAAGCCGTCTTTGCTCCCCACTCTGTATACATCGATCGTCGCTGGCCGATCAAGCATCTTGAATCAACGTTTAATGCCGGCCGCAATGGCGCAACTGGGGCATCCAGGATATCTGTATTCGGCGACCGGGAGCATAATTTTAGAGGTACGACGTGGTTCTATTCTGCGATCCATTCAGCAAATCTTTGGCGCCGGTGGCTTGGATATAGGGTTGATGGCGGTGGTGGGGAAGAGTATGAGCTGGCGACCGAGGGGCGGATGTGTTTGCCTCCTATTTTGCTTCATCCCATCAAGGATATTGAGATGATTGTTGAGAGTGTGGATCGTTGAGACTGTTCTGGTGTTTGCGAATGGGTCTTCCTTTTCCTTTTTATGGGGAGTTTCTGTTTTATTTTATCTTGTCTAACTGGCATTCATTTTGTCTGTAAAAAGTTTTGTTTTTTCTGCTCTCCTCGTTTGTTTGGTCATTTTCTTTTGTTCCCTCATGAGCGGCGTTATGTTTTCTTTCTTTTGTTGTCTCTTTACTCTTAGTAATAGGTGGTGCGTCGACATCGACTCGACTCCTTTATTTACCGGTGGCGGTCTCTGCAGCGTTTTTGTATTTTGATTATGTACCTGACACGCCATCCCCTTCCATTATAATTTAGTAGACATGATGAGAACAATGAATGATGGAGTAAGACCCAAGCAAAATTCCTTTCTGCCTCATGTGATATTTTGAAATTCGTATTTACCCTTTTCTCTCCGTGTACCTCGCATCCCCCCTGTGGAATGGCAAAGTTCCTTCGTATCGTTCCATGGCATATGTTAATATCCTTTCCTCTAGAATTGATGTTCTAGGACCTTCTTCAACTATTTCACGACTGATTTTCTGTAAAGATATTGTATCGACTTGGGTTGTATGCTAATTTATGTCATTCCGCGTCTGATTTTTGATGTAACCATCTAACTATGTGCAGTTATCCACAAGCCATATATTCCTTTTCATCATAATCCGCAAAGTCCAGAATAGTATCAATCGAAATTACAGTTGAATTTTCGGAAAGGATGGATCGTTTTAAATTTCTAATTCTAGGGTTAGATACACCTTTTAACTCCCTGACTCCAGGGAACAAAAATCAGAACAAAAAACAGAAATCCAAAAAGAGAAATCAAAAAAGACATCACGTACTAACGTCAGTTCATCTCCTATTTGTTTCGTTTACATTAATCACACAAGTGTTTGCCTAGGTAATCCCCTTCCAAATCAACATACAGATCTCCGACGCTGCTCTCCTCTGTGCATCTCAAAATAAAACTGAAAATCGATGTAAATGTATCTGCAGCTCTTTCAACCGCAGCTTCATCAATCGTTCTTGGATCGTACTGGAATTTCGTTTTGTAACCTGTCGGGGACTTGAATACCTCGCACATGAGCGCGTAGTTGAAAAACATCCTGTTCTGGCTCACGCCCATGACGATCCAACGCATGTGTGCATCAAGTGCTTTGGGTGGGGGATCGAACGGTTGGAAGCAGAACATGGTCTTAGCACCACTTCTGTTCCGATCAATATCAAGAGCATTGTAGATCTCTGCAAGGCCAACCATCCCATTCTCAGTGGTCTCCCAGAGGAGTGTCTGCGTATCGTGAAGGAGAGTCCTAAGAGATTTTTCCCTTTGGAACTGAGTTCGGAAAGGGAGGAAATTAGCGCAGTTGCCATTGATCCGTTGCGGATTGTCAAGGTTCACGTTGCGACCGGTTAGGAGGTTGTCATACGTGACATCATGGCTGTTACTTAGAAACGCTAGAAGTAAACCCCAAACTGTCTGAAATACAATGGGTATGGTGATTCCGGTACGGTGTGCGAAGTCGTTGACCTCGACTCCAAAATCCCTGGTGAGCATTCCTCCAACTTTTGGTTCTAAGGATTGGCTAAGATAATCAAATTTGTTTCCTTGGAGTAGATTCACCCAGAACTTGAGCATTTTGTCGGAGTCACTTGCGGAATGATATTTTATAAGCTCGGTGAACTCTGTGGGCTGTGGTGGTTCCTCATTCCTAGCTATAGCGACGAACTGATCGTCGAATATACGAAGCAGGGTGCCATCATACATGGCATGATCTATTTTTATATAGAGATCAAGCGTAGCATCTTGCGTTGACTTCAAAATTCGGTATTGGATAAAAGGTTTACCCACTGCGAATCGACCATTCCACAGGAGGTCGATAATTTTGTCTCGTTCTTCGGCGCTGTGGTAATATATTGTTTCCAAGTCCAGAACGGCTTCTTTCAAAACCACTTGCACCCATTTTGGAGGCTCCTTATGCTTCAGGCTCTTGACAAACATGGAACGCAAAATCGTATTTCTGGCGGTTAGGTTTTCAACAAGTTCCACCCATCGCTCAACATCAAAGTCAGATGGGACCTTTCGAACCGTCTGGAGTTGCCAGAACTGGTGATCAGTGTGGCCTTGCGTAAGAAATTCAATCTGGCCCGGTACGCAGGGATAGATCGCCTCGATGTCGGTTTCGCGAACGCCTGATTTATTCAAAGCATTGTAGATATCGTCTTCGACTGTGAATAAATCAAGAGACGTCGATTGAACTGCCTTGGTCGTTTTCAAAGGTTTGATTATCCGAGCTTGCTCCTTAATGGAAGGAAATGCCAAAATATCAGCAACGGACAACTCATACCCGAGCTTGCGGCACTCGCTGACAAGGTTGATAGCGGCAATGGAGTCGCCACCAAGTGAATAAAAACTAGACGTAGTCCTGACAGGGTCATTACAATTGAATATGGAACTCCATGCATGTTGTAACACTTCTTCTTCGCTGGTTTCAGGAACCGGAAAATCTAACGCGCTATTGATAGTGATAGAGAGAGGATCTTGGTAGCTTGCGACCAAGGAATCCTCCATTGATTCGATGAACTTCAACACCTCCTTCCGGTTAGTTTTCCCCGACGGCAGAAGAGGAAGACGTGCAACAGGAAACCAAATCGCTGGGAGCATGTAACGTGCAAGAGAAGTGAGACTTGATTGCAACTCCTGGAAGGGATATGCGTCTGACGGGGGCAAGAAGAGGGCGGTATTAGCTTCATTATCATTATCACTAGAGAAGGCCGAGTGGAGTTGACCAACAGCGACGAGCTGCGTCTTGTCGCGCACTTTAGCGGCGAGAACCACACAAGATTTCAACATTCCAGTTTTCAGGATGGCGTTTTCAATTTCTCCAAGCTCAATACGGTAGCCATTGACTTTCACCTGGTTATCTCTCCGGCCAAACAACTCAAATCGTCCGTCAGGCAGCTGGCGAGCTGCGTCACCCGTACGATATATTGTCGTCCCATCGTTTCCAACAAAAAAGGCCGCACGTGTGGCATTAGGGTTATCTAAATAACCCCGGGCTACCTGGAGTCCACCAATGCATAACTCACCTATTTCCTCCCGGGGCAGGGGGGTTTGAGAGTCAAACTCGAAGACTGACAAAACCACGGTGGGTAGCGCAGAGCCAATATTGTTTAGGCTGCTGGTTGGTCCGATGACTGCGGTTGTCACCATGACAGTTCCTTCTGTGGGTCCATAATTATTATAGACCGGAATGCGAGTCGCCCAAGTCTCCAAAATCTCTGGTACAAGAGGCTCTCCTCCAACGATTAGCACCTTTAAACCTGGTACATCTGATGGCTTGAGAAGTTGCTTGACGATAGTAGGCGTCAAGTTAAGATGGGTGACATCGAGGGCATTAACAAATCCAGCAAGATTCGAGAACAATTTGGATTGACTGACAACGCAAAGAGTTCCACCAGCGCCAAGTACTGTGAAAAGATCGAAGTACGACCCGTCGAAGATATAGTTGAGGGCCCATAGTGATCTCCAAGAATCGTCTGCTTGAGTAGCTTCAACCATCCCTCTAGTAGCGTGGAAGACATTGCCGTGAGTAACGAGGACCCCTTTTGGCTCACCAGTACTCCCAGACGTGAAGAGCACATAAGCAAGGTTCTCAGGAGACATTGTTGGATCGATGACATTTCCGGCATCAAAATGGGAAATATCCAGCTGGTCAAGCACAAATAGAACACAGTCAAAAAGGCTCACAGAACTAGAGCTGGCAAGATCACTGAGGACCATTTTTGCTCCAACCTTCTTCACGATGAAATTGGTCCTCGCTGGCGGACTTGTCGGATCTAAGGCGCAAAACGCGGCGCCAGCTTTGAATATTGCCAGTATAGCGACCACCATATTGATTGACTTATCCAAACAGATAGGGACTACATCTTCTGGACGGATTCCCTTGGATAGAAGGAAGTTGGCCAATTGATTCGCCCGCTCATTTAACTGTGTGTAGGATAGAGTATTGCCGTGCTCGTCCTCTACAGCAGTCCTATCTCCGGAATGAGCCACTCGGCGTTCGAACATGGAATGTGCAAATTGAGATGCGGGAACATTCTGTTGAGGTTCAGGTGTAGTAGTTTGAGAAGCGGAATCCAGTATTGAGGATAAATTTAGATCGCCAACAAGCGTCTGTGCATCAAAGAAAAATGCATCGAGAACGGAGGAAAATCCGGAAAGGATGTTTTGCGCAAATACCGGGTTCAGAGTTGATGCTAAGGAAATGCTGCTAAGGTCAGGGTCCCGTGCCTCAATTTTGATATACTCAGTCAAGTCAGGTTGCTTCTCAGCAATAAATGTGAAGGTATCATCGGCATCCGAAGAAGGGGGCTTCACCAAGAAGTTGACAGAAGTGTCAAAGAAGCTGGAAGGGCGATCCGCGGCCAGTAAGATGTTTCGCAGTCCATAGTGAGCATGATCTGATATAATCTGTAACTGGTGGTGAATATCTTTGGCAATTTTATTGATTGTCGAGGACATTGAAATTTGAATACGGAGTGGGACCTGCATAACGGTCGGCCCTGGCATGAGCAGAACATTTTGTATTGGCACATCTCGACCGAAGAGGGTAATACCAAAGATTACTTCGGCATTTCCAAGGATGTGAGAAAGGACAAGCGCCCACGACGCATATAACATCGAGCCGACTGACACACCAAGGGCTCTGCTAGCTGAATGAATTGGAGTTGATAAGTCCAATGTGGTAGTAGTATTTGACCCTTGCATATGTCCCAGCTTTGAAGGCCTGGAATCTTTGAGGTAGTTGCGCCAGAACTCTCGACTTGTATTTTTGTTCTGCTGAGCAAGGTGTCGAACAAACTGATTGTAATGAGGGCGATTAGCTAGCGGGCGTGTACGGATCAAATTGGACAAGTCATCAAATATAAAGCGACTAGACCAGAAATCAAACAGAGCATGATGCATGGTGAACACCAACTCCCCAGTAGCAAGAACAGTGATTTTGAAGAAATGCGATCCCATGGCGATTGGGAGTGGTTTTTGCTCCAGGTACTCAGTCAGAGTAAGGTCCAATTCCTGCCAATAGAGGTTTGCCCCATTTGGAACGATTTGAATGTAGGTCTTTCCATATGGAGCAAAAGTACTCCGAAGGAACGTGTCGCTCTCCATAAGGGTTTGTAGAGCGACCTTTAATTCTCCAACATTGGCATTTTTAAGCCTGACGACCCTGTCATAGATGTAATTGGTGCCACCAAGCATGACATCAGCAATCAAGGGCTCCTGGGATGCAGTAACGGGCCATGCGTCTTCGATACCTTTGCCAATGGTGTAGTTTTTGGGAAGAAGTGAGAACGGGTTCACATGTGTCGAAGGTATTTGCATCGGCTTGCAAGTGCTCGCTACATCAAAAAGATTTCTTTGAATTATAATATCGTGAGCTTTTACATCGATAAGTTCCTGCCTCGCATGAGATGCAGCGATGATGGCAGAGAGCGAGGATCCACCAAGATTCAAAAACGAATCCTCCAAATTGATTCTTATCTCCGGCAGGCGTAGAACGTCCGCCCATATACGCCTTAGAGAGCTTTCAACTCGGGTGAGGGGACGTTGGTCTGTGTCCTGGACCTGGGAAATCGAGTGTATGAGTAGTTCTTGTGGTGGAATCGCCTCTACGAGGCGAGAAAGTAGAGGAACATCGATTTTGCCGTTGACGTTCAAAGGCAGTTCGGTTTGCTTCCACCAGTATGCAGGAACCATGTACGACGGCACACGGTCTCGAAGGAGACTCAGCAAATCTAGAACTAGAGATGACCATTCTATTTTCCCTTTTGGCACAACAACTGCGACGAGCGATTTATTGTCTCCCATGGTTGCGGACACGGTCCACGCATCAAAAACGTCAGGGTGTCCTTGAATAAAGCAATTGACTTCTCCTGGTTCAACACGCTGGCCGTTAATCTTAACTTGAAAGTCTATGCGACCAATCATTTCAATGCTACCGTCAGAGTGAGTTACCACCATATCACCAGTACGATACAGGCGACCGGGACCAAATGGATTTCGCATGAAAGACTCCCGCGTTTTCTCTGGCCTGTTAAGGTAGGATCTTGCAAGTTGATGTCCACCAAGACACAACTCTCCCGGTTCAAGAATCGCGGCCAGCCGCGTAGTTCCTGGGACAAGGACATAGGAACGGGTGGAGTCGATGGGACGACCAATGTTCTGAGGATTTTGTTTAGGATGCATGGTATGTCGCCAGTTGATTTGCGTCACCTCACTCAAACCATACGCATTCAAAAGCTCAAGCTTGTTCATCCAGACCGGTAGCAGAGCTGGATTGATCAACTCGCCTGCAACAGTCATCCGACGCAGAGTAGGAACGCAGGTTGGGCCAATCAAAGTTGCAGTTGACGGTGTGACATCTATTACACTCACAGCCATTGAATTTATCATTTCGGTTATCCGGACTGTCAGATTTTCTTTCCTGGCCAGACACAGACATCCTCCTTGCTTTAACGTGGAGAAAATTGAGCGTTGTGCGGCAGAGAAAATTGGATTGTGGAAAAGAAGTTGTCGAAGATTTGGAAGAGTTGGAAAAGCCGTCAAGCCTGTGTAGGCTGATCTATGCTCTAACAGAACGCCCTTCGGTTTCCCCGTTGAACCGGAGGTATAAATGACATAACAAATGTCAGTCGCCTCTTGTGTCACGCTCAAGTTGGAATCATCCAAGTTGGGAGCCTTGTCCATTAGATCCCCAATCAGATAGGGATATGCAAAATTAGCTGCCAAGCCCTCATCAGTGATAACAATTCGTGCCTGAACGTCAGAGACAATAAAAGAATTACGTTCGACTGGGCTTTCGGGGTCCAGAATGACATAAGCGGCGCCCGTCTTTAGGATAGCCAGAAGAGAGATAATGAGCGCAGGGGAGCGATCCATGCACACAGGTACGTAGTCACCTCGTCCACAACCAAGTTGGCGAGCAACTTGATTAGATAGTTTGTTAACTTCCTCATAACTAAGGGACATCTGGCCCTCAAAGTTGATGCAGTCATTAAGCGGGTTCAGTTCGACTTGGCGCTCAAAGAGTGCATGGATAAGACCCGTAGCAGGTGCACTGACGGGTTCACTGCACTGTAATAGGAATTCCTTTTCCGCGATGGGCATGATTTCAACATCTGAGAGAGGGATGGTACAATCTTGCAAAGCTTCCTTTATGACAGCCATAAAATGAAGGAAGATAACTTGCAAATTGTGATGTTCTGATGTGTCTGAGTAGTATTGCATATCAACCAATTGTCGCTGGAGATCGATGTTTATTTTTAATGGGAATAGAATAATATCATCTCCCTCCTTATCGATATCTAGTCCTTCGGATACAAGGACATGAACTTGTGGTAGGACAGGAAGAATTTGGCCTTTGATCCTATTGTATCCTACGAATGCATTTCTCGAAGCCTCTTGGTTCATTTTGGCAACCTGTCGAATCCAGCTCAGCAGCGGTAAATCGTCCTCGATGACTAGCTTCAGGGGGTAGCATAACTCCGCACGCCCAACAACTGAGTCGTAGCCAGGAGCACTGGTGTCTCGGCCGTTCACAGCAAAAACCACTGTGCCATCAATAGCAGCAGTATGCCGATACTGCACGAGGGACCATACAGCATAAACGAGGTCCTGAAGCGATAGGGAATGACATTCCAAAAAGGGATAGATATCTTTTACCAATAGCTCGGGTATATTCGACGTGAAAGTGCTCCTCTTGCCAGAGGTGTTCGTTGGGAATCCATATGACAGCGAGGTGACCGTCCCATTCATCAAATTTCGCCAGTAGGATAAAGCACTCTGATGATCTCGTTTGCTGATGTGCTCAGCGTAATATTTGAACTGGTAGTGAGGTTCACAGGCAAAACCATGAAAAAAAAGATCGAAATCCCGACTAATAAGGGCAAGGGATGGACGGTCCACCAATACACGAAAGATGCGTAGTTGAAAAGTAACGCCCATTTCGGTGAAAATGATAGTGAACTCCGCAGTTTTCATCGGAGCAGAATTATATGTAGCAAATTCTTGGCCATTTTGGATGCGAATCGGCGCTGCTCTCCTGAACACAACCAGATAAGGTTCTTCATCGGTCCTGCCAGGCTTTATCGAAGTCCGCAAGACAGGATTGTGACTTGCAACAGCTTGCCAGGTATACACAAGTCGGTCGATGCTCGGACATAGCTGGCGCGAATCCCACCGGAGTGTATAAGTTGGGTGCTCCCCCGAAGAAGTTCGAGAACAGTACCTAAGCTGCTGCTCGGAACACTGCATCTCCTCGTGGACCTCAGAGATGGCCATGTCGAAACCCCCTATCACGATCGGCTTCTCGGCTTCTGTTTTTCTTGCTGGCGAGGCATAGATTTTCCGAAGAAGGGAACGAAGTGGTAAAGCAAACAATAGAGAAAATATTAATAATCCAAAAGCTGACAAATTGCTAAACATCTGATCTGGAAGACGTTTCTATAAAGCTTCTTTTGCTCATGGCTTGGTTATTTGCAAAAGAGTGTCGTTTCCCCAGGGAGATTTATACCATGTCAAATGGCAGTTCATAATATTTGAACACGATTTACACACCCCGCTGCTGCGCCGAAAGTGCTGTTCCTGTCTTTGCTCGTATTCAATTTTGCCACTTTTCTTGGAATGACCCAACGGGATAATTCCATGCAGACGCGGCTGCCTGGGATAGGACACAGTTCCGAAACACATACATCCCGTAGCTCAAAGGACCAGTTAACAAGGCAAGAAGTAGTGAGTGCAACGAATTCGCAGCAGACCAGGTGGTTCCATGCGTGAGCAGAGGATGCCGCAGCCCTGGGGAGAAGATGGTTGGCGCCGATCATTTTGGCGCACCGTATAAACCAACCAATGATTTATTGGCAACCTTGTTTCTTCAGGAAGTCTAGAAAATTGTCCAGGTTAACTCGTATCACATCGATAACAGCCACGTTGCTGTCATGCACATGGCCGAGAGTTTCAAGGAGAGGAAGTTTGACTGGAGCCATATTTAGATATTTTCCAGCCACTATGAATGGGCTGAGGCTTGTATGGAAGCGAATCTTGAAAATGCACAATCAAGCATGGACTAGGCCCTTGCAAGTGTACACAATGAGGTTCCACTCTATTACACTTGATACGGGCCAGCTCTATTTTTTTAAGAAGGGCTGGCATATGCGAGGTTGAACCAAGGCCATCATTGCTGAAAGTTCACAGCGCCGTGTTGAATATTGCAAATGCCGAAAAGGGGAAAGAAAGGAACTCTCAGCAGAGAAGTCAATTGCGGTCCCAATGGTTGTCCAAAACTAGAACGGGGTATGCCACATACAATAAAGCAACGAAATGTCTCTCGAAATACCTGTTTGTTTGGCTACATAATTCTATCCCCACACCTGAGGATTGAAGTCAGTCAAGGGGAATATTCACGGCGTTTCGCCCCGAGGAAAGCCGATCCTGGTTAGGGAGTTTTAGGGATTCAAAACACGTCCAATAAGACATTTCATGATAAAGCAGCTGAACTCCAATGCCTATCAGATTAGCCACTGAAAATCTCCAGTATACATATCGATCGTAGACGTTTTTGTCAATTTGCTTCATTCTCATTCCTTGGCTGGGTTCCGTTGAGTCCTCCAGTTTCCAGCATCGATCCTTGAGGAGGTTGGAAATCACGTGGATGGAGAAATGCACTAATCTATGTGAGGTTAGAACCTCCTCCGGTTTCACCACATCATCATCATCATCATCATCATCATCATCATCATCATCATCATCATCATC
>NW_011371360.1:1493093-1537844 GCF_000150735.1 Paracoccidioides brasiliensis
TTGTCCTCTAAAAGGAAAGCGGGTTGGAGAACTCCAACAGTGCATCCATGTTTGTTTGGGTGCTCAGGGGCAGGGCAGCCGCAAATATTTCCTGCCCTGACAATCTCAGATGCACTCGAATCGGCTGCCCAATTGATTGTCCGGCTTGGTGCATTGAACCCTTGGTTCTAGGCAAGCAGTGACTGTTAATTCGGCATGATAACTCCTCTAATCGTGCCGCTCTACTTTAATTTCACAAAAATTGGTGTATTAACCGATTTGAAACTGACCTCGTGTTTGATTTACAGTTTCTGTTCTTACCCCGCCCTCCTTTTTCCCTTGACAACACTTTCTTGCTCCCAGACTGACAATAATGCATCAACCTTAATTTGCATAAGACCTGGCGGGGCGAAGGAAGATATCCAGTGCAACACTGCCACTGTGGCGCTCGTGTGACCTGGTTTGAAGATTGCAATTTAGTTTCTAGCAACAGATTATTTTAGGGTCTTGGGACAAATGGATGTTGTTGGATATCTTCAGCGTCGTTGGATCTTCGTAGAAATGCCCTGGATTGGGAAATTGTGCCAATACGAAGCAAATTACCCGATTTATGCAGTTCTTGTTGCTGCACTGATTACCCCGGTCTCAAACGGGCACCCTATATTGGTACCACATGTCTAGCCTACCAACGGCACTTGGCTTGTTATCGGTTAGTTTTCATAGAAAAGGGTTCTGCGAGTATTTGAGAGGCAACACTCACTTTGTACAGCCCCCACTGGGATGGTATGGCAGTCGAACCCCAAATAGTTGATAAAAGGGAGTGAAAATTGTCGACTGATAAAAAATCGTCTCCTTTGATTTCCTTCTCTCCAAGAGCTTTCACGCCCCACCTACCTAGAGGCTTACCGGACGCCAACTACCTTATACTATTAGTTCAAGCTTTTCTCTGCTAAGACATTATTCATCTCCTACAAGCTACAGCTATGCCTTTGGCCTTGACATTTGCAATGCCCAGCCCACGTGCGGCAGAGGCTCTCTTGCTGGAGGAGTACACTGCTCTAGAGCCAAAAAGCAATGAAGTTGTGGTTGAATTCCTTGCTGCCCCAGTTAACCCTCTGGACCTGGTGGTTTTGGCAGGTCAATACCCCATCAAGCCCAAATTCCAAGTCAATGGGAAATATGTTGGAGGCTTTGACGGCGTCGGTCGAGTTTTAGCGCGTGGCGGAGATGTTACCAGTCTTGCGCCAGGCGATCTCGTCATACCAAATACCCTAGGGCTTGGAACCTGGAGAACACATGCTACATTCCTAGCAAACGATTTGATCGCAATTCCCGCAAATTCGGACGTTTCATTTGCAGCAATTCTCAAAACATCCGTCCTTACCGCTTATTTTCTACTCGAGGATATGAGGCAATTGAAGCCTGGAGATTGGATCATCCAGAACGCCGGTCAGAGTACTATTTCACAAATGGTTGTTCAAATCGCCCACTTACGCGGGGTGAAAGTAATATCAGTCATTCGTGATCGCGCACCGGAAGACATCTGGGACAGCGAAGCGGATATTGTTCTTAACGAATCCGACTTACCCGATGCGCAAGTCCTTAAGGACAAACGGATTTTGCTTGGCTTAGACTCCGTGTTTGGGCAGTCAGCGGAAAAGATTGCAAGCTGCCTCTCATCCCACGGTACTTTCGTAAATTATGGTCAACTGAGTGGTGGCGGCCCGACATCATGTGTCAAAGTTCCCCACAGGCAGTTTTTCTGGAATCGCTTATCCTTTCGAAGTTTCCGAGGTTCCGAACAGGCAGCGATGCGTTCTGATTCAGAAATGAAGGACCTCTACAGGTGGTTTGTCGAACTCTATGCGGATGGCAGAGTGAAAATGCCGAAAGTGAACCTTGTCAGCTGGTCCGGAGACCAGGACTCTTTGGCTGCCAATATACAGGAAGCAATAACGAGGCAGCAGAACGCCGCCATCGGAACAAAGAAATCGATTTTCATCTATCCATCTACGACGAAATTGTCCCAGTGCAAAATTCCATATGTTGATCCAGAGACTGCGCCTTCCAATGTGGCTGCTGCCTTGAAAGAGATGCCAATGAAGAGGCATATTTTCTATCTCCTATCCCATTCCCCTGGTATTTTCCCTTCGATAATGGGGGTGTACTCCGCATTCTTCCAGAAAACCACCAGGACATTGCCTTTACTGGACTGGCAACTTATCGTTCTACGAATTGCGTCTTCTCTGGGATGCCAATATGAATGGGATGTCAATGCACCCGTAGCTAGAGTGCACGGAATGAGTGAGGGCGTCATGGAGGCAGTCAGGGCATGTCAGAAGATTATTCTGGGAGAAGATAAATCGAACCATACTGGAGTGTTCTCTTGGAGGCAGCTGGTGATTCTGAAGTTTGTCGATGAGCAACTTGCGACTTACACGAATGAGGAGGACACGATAACTCAGTTGCTTCATGTTCTGACTTACACAGAGTTGGTTGAGGCTATTTTTGTTATTGGATTCTACGTAATGATCGCAAGGCTGATCAAGGCTGTGGGGATTGATCCGGATGAGGATATTGTTGGTTTGGAAGATATGATCAAGGCTGGAGTTAACTGAATTGTTAGACAAGGCAGTTAGGAGATAGTACAATTGGTAGAATAATTTGTTCAGTAACCTTAAATGTTTTGTTTCATACTTACATGATGTTCTATGTATTCTCTGCTGGTTTCTATACTACTTTTGGGTTTCGCCCCCCGCTACACATGGATGGCGTACGCACATTAGTCGCATGAAGCCCATTTAGGAAATTGCCGGGCTTGAAATAACAGGTCCTCGGAAAACACTGTTTTAATTTGTCGATTGATTAGTATGATGTGGTCTCAGATGACGGCCTGTTGTCGCATCCAGGGCTGAAAGATCGACCCTTGGTGGTCTTCGGGAGTGGTGCAGGATCAGGGACCAGGGGCAAAATAAACTCTTCGATAAGGTATGCCAAGCAATGGCAAGCCAGATCGACCCAACCAACACGAGGGGTCTGAGCGAAACCTTGGAAGTTAAGTCACAAAAAGTATACTGTCGTTGGTTGCACTACATGACGAACTTAGCACCGGGCAGTACAGAAAACACAAGGGGATTTACTGCTCCTTCTGGAGGCAAACAAACACGAATATTCCGATTTCGATACGAGGTCTCTGAGAATCTGTTGCTAATCAGGAGTGTTTGCTGTAAATAGACTTGAACCTTCTTCACCTTCGTGAAAATGTTCTACAAAGAAGGATTTATACGGATCAATTGGAAACCTTCTCCTCACTAGTCTGAAGGGATGCGTTGGCGGATTAGACATCTACGGCCCAGCTGTCCCACTCAAGATTAACCCATCTGGAGGATGCAAAAGCCTTCATTTGTTCTTGAAAACAGACCAGTCGACCTCCTACAAACGCCCTGATAACATCAAATATAGCGATCTTTGTCAGTACAGAGTGACCAGGACAACATTCGCTATGGCCTCGACTATGAACTTCCTGCCCAACATCCACTTCGACCATCTCCAGAGATATTGTCTTCTAGTGGCCTCTTTCTTTCTCATCAGCTGTGTTTGGACAAAGTACCGTCAAGGCCTTCGACACATACCGGGTCCATTCCTTGCCAGTTTCTCAAACCTATGGAAAATCCATAGAATATTGAAAAAGGACATGGCATGGCGGAACATCGAGGTTCATGAAAAGTACGGTGCACTGGTTCGGATCGGGCCTAACCACGTGTCAGCATCTGATCCAGAAGCCGTGAAGACTATATACAACTTTACCAATATCTTCCCCAAGGTAAGGGTGGTGGCCATGAAACTTCTTTCTTCCGGGGGGGGATTTGAATCCAACTCCCAGATATACTATATATTTCGCCAGACGACACTAACTAGCTTTGAAGTCCGCCTTTTTTTCAATTGGCGAGGGCCTCTATGAGGGCAAGAAATTGCCCACACTTTTCACCACGAGGAGTAATGAGTACCACGCGCAATTAAAGCGAGCTTCAGCAAAGGCTTTCTCGATGACCGTCGTGTCAGAATTTGAGCCATTTGTAAACGCGTATATAGAGCTATTTCTGAAGCAAGTCTACAATCGTTCGAACAACGGTAAAACAACTTTTGATATTGGTCCATGGATGCAATATTTCGCTTTCGATGTTCTAGGCGAGGTCAACTTCTCTCGGGCCCTTGGGTTCTTGGAAACAGGGACTGATGTCGATAACAACATCGCTGCAATCGACCAAGTCTTGTCTTATGTTTCTCTTGTAAGGTTCTATGGCCTTTTCAAATATTTTGATGTATGCTAAAAATCGTGCACAGATCGGGCAGATCCCCGCGGCACACAAGTTTCTCCTAGGTAATCCAATTCTGCCGAAAATTTTTCCAAATTTCGAGAAGCTTAATCAAGTCCAAGAGGTTAGTTGACTCTCCTCGATATTCGGTGGAGTTTCGATTATGGCTACTAAAATCCATCAAACCAAAGTTTGCCATTGCTATGATTAAGGAACGCAGGCAGAATCCCGTGGCCCGGAAAGACATACTGGCGAGATTAATCGAGATTCACGACTCGGATCCGTCAAAGCTGTCCTTTCGCGAGATTGTCGCCATTACGACAACGAATATGTGAGTTTTCCATCAACTTTAGAACCAACCTGGTCGTAATTAATGAGAAAATAGTATCGCTGGTTCTGATACCACTGCAATTACGCTGAGAGCTGTCTTCTACTATCTCTGTAAGAATGCATCAGTGTATAAAAAGCTACAGCAGGAGGTGGACAGTGCCGCTGAGCAGTGTAGTCTGTCGAAACCGGCAACATACAACGAAACAACTGCGCTTCCATATCTGTAAGTGTATATGAGGGTCAATATTAAAGCACAATGGACTAACGGCTTCTCCTTTTGCAGTGGCGCTGTGATCAATGAAGCCATGCGCATGCATCCCGCAACAGGATTCATCCTGGAGCGCGTTGTCCCTGAAGGTGGTATAACCCTAGGCGGAACCTTCTTGCCTGCAGGAACTATTGTAGGAGTCAACTCGTGGGTCATCCATCATAACAAACAAGTATTTGGTGACGATGTCAACGTTTTCCGACCCGAGCGCTGGCTTGAGGGTGATCCTGCAGAGATCGCTAATAGACACAGACATATGCTTGCAGTAAGAAATGCTCGATTCTGATTTCCTTTAGCCAAAAAGATGCTCACTTCTAGTTTTTCTTTTTGTAGTTTGGCGCTGGACCACGCGTATGTATTGGCAAGCATATAAGTCTTCTGGAAATGTGGAAAGTTGTCGTGGAATTCGTCCGACACTTTGACTTTGAGTTGGAGGACACAAAAGCGGATTGGAAATTACAAGCAGGTTGGTTTGTAAAACAGGAAGGTCTCAGAATGAGATTCAAGAAGAGAGTTTGATTAGGCCCATGTACCCTTTTCGTTGCTACAGTGGGTATTAACTTTGTTGAATAAGATGAGGGGGATGTATTTTTGATGTTTCAGACAAGGAAATCGTAGTTACATTCAGCTGACCTTTTTGCTCTGGGAGAATACCGCTCCATTGGGAAATGTGAAATAAAAATTTACTATGTATCACCATCAACAATTAAAGCACTACGAATTCAAGTTTCAAAATTAATGTGTCCTAGCACAGGTCGTTGTCTATTTCACAGTACAGAATGCCAGATATTGTACTCCGTAACTAGAGAAGAGAAAAAAATATCATCTCAATCCAAACCCGTTTTAGTGATCCCCTCCCTGGAGAGTAGCCCATATCTTGCGGTATCATCAGATAGTTATGGTATATAGTTCGAATACATTCCATATGGGCCTGCTGAGCTCTATCACTATGAATTCCTATGTCGGATCGTAATACCCTCAATCTTATAGTCTAATAATTGTAACTGCAAAGAAACAAAAGGGCATCAGCCCCATCGGCTGATAGATAGGAGTTAGATCACGTGAACTGCCACATTACAAACCTCCTTTCCAAGATTCTTGATAGCCAAAAGGGCCCATGCTCAAAACAAACGCAACTTCGCACTCAGCGAAAGACAAAATAACAAAGAGTCTGATTTATGGATTGAAAATATTTATCATCAATCAGCTGAAGGAGAGAAATGGTCATATTGGGTTTGTTCCATTAGAGGCTGTGGTATTGCGTCCGTTTGCTTCTGGCTCCGCGGTTTGGTTTTTCAGCTTAATCAAGCTCACGCCATCAAACACAGGCAGCATCACCACGTCAATCCTTGGGTCCTGGTTAACAGCAGCATTGAATTGTCTCAGGGCCTTGCCGCATTCCGTCCAGTATGAACGACTAGAACCAGCAAGGATTGGATTGGACGATGTTGAGATCGTCATCCCACGAGCAAACACTGATGACCGTGTTAGCGATAATGAACAAGATTTTGCACCTGACTTGAAAACTCACCATTGTCACACATGATAAGGCCATCTTGTGAAAGGAGGTTTCGGTCGAGAATGGTATTGACATAACCTTCGTAACCATCCTTGTTGGCATCGACAAAGATTAGATCGAAAGAACCCGTCAACTTTTCGAGTCTGTTTCCCAAGCAAGGCTGGTAAGTTTAACTGGAGGGACTCTCTCAACTGCAAACTACAAAAACCAGGCACTGGAAAAGCAAACTTCTTACGATTCCGCCGCTGGGCCCTCGATTAATGTAATCCTGTCGTTGACATTGTACTTGTCGAAGACTCCTCGCGCCACAGCAATCATTTCTGGGCTAACCTCCAAGGTGATGATTTCTGCATGAGTTTCTCTTGTGCCTTCATACCAAGCTAAGGCGCTGTATCCGGAAAATGTCCCTATATCGAGGACTATTGATGGGAATTAGACTGAAGGATGTATTTACGGATGGATGCTGGATGACTTACTTCTCTTTGCTTTACGATCTTGAGCTAAGAAGATCATCCATGAGCCCTGTGACATTGTTAGCTTCATTCTCCATTGTCACGTCTCCATACCCTTTGTTATACGGTCAAGGTTAGCTTACCTGTAATGGGGAAGACATTTTATCTGCCTCTTTGAATGACTTCGCGGTATACTCCCATACCTCTTCCATCATCTTGGGAACGCCATTCGTGTGTTCTATACAATATCCGCTCACCTTCTCGGCTGCTTCAGGCTGTTGCCCAAGTTAGTTGACGCCCAATCGATGGGAAATATTAAAAATCTTACAGTGAATGGTAGGATGCTGTTCAACATGTCTTTGAATCAAAGCTGTCAGTTTTTAGGGACAAGTGCAAACCTGTTACTAATGAGGTCAATCAGATAGGTGATCAAACCGATTATGACATGAGTTGCTTCAGATAAAATTGAGGACTGCTCTCTTTTTATGCAAAATCTTCTCTCAATATCATTCCGGGCAGAAGAACGTTTACGTCAATATCACTGGTAAACAAATATTGCGTCACACTCTACATGTATCCTTCCTCTGGCTGACTATCACGTTGTAGCTCCTCAACCTAAGGCGCAAAATGGCTACAGAGGCTGGCATCAAGAGGTAAAGGTTGTCGAACCACGGATGTTCGACAAAATCCGAGGATCTACATCGTGGAGCATGCAGGCTGTGCACACAAAACCGCAAAAGCTAATGGAATACGAGAAACCCTTTCGCGTGCAACAAAAACGACCTAAGTTGCACTGCTCTTTTCCATTAATTGCTATTTTTTAACATAGTATTGAATAGTTCTTCACTTTATCTTCTGTTCAATAGAACATTACGTTTTCAACCCCGCTACCTTCTAGTGGATGACGAAATTGATAACCAATCCACTACATAATGGTTTGTTGTTAGACCTTGTCTTCAATTTCCGACAAACAGTGACAAAATACCCTTTTTAGGTATTTATCAATCTGTGTTTTCAGGGGCTCATTTCGGAATAAAAGATATCCGAAATTTTGGTAGCAGTTGGCAAAGCACTCTACATATCACTTACTTTACGCAGTAGAGTTTCTCGTCAGCGACAGAGAAGCTATCAGGTATGTGCCAGGCTTTGCCCCAGCAATTATCTGATTGATCTAGCATCCGATTTGATCGAGTTAACCATTAATTAGGTAATTAGAGAAGCGTCATCTCCTCGGCAAGGATTTTGTTCCCCTAGAAAAAATTACAGGGAAGTTGTTCACGCAAAGGTTTACACACATTTATACGAGGCTGTTAAAATAGCTGACTTAAATTATTCTCTAGTTATAATTTTCGTCATTGACTTGATCACAAAAATCCGTCCTACTGAAGCAAAGCAGATAATTAACTCGAGCTCAATTGTTCTTTCAGCCTCCTTCCTGTGCCCCCATTTTAAAGTTAAGGTTAGCGCTTCACTACCGGAAACTAGCGCCGATCTTCACAAGGTTCTTCCGGGGCTGATTCTGACCTCCACAGTTTCCACTTCCTGAATGCGAGACTCTGACTGGACGGCGGAGGTTGGGGGATCGGCATCCACTGGGCCACAAAGCTAGGATCATTCTGGCGGCACGGCTCGTATTCAGCTAGGAACTCAGATAATTGGGAGCCGAGATGTCGATCTCGTATTCTCAGTCGAAAACTAATTTTGTGATCCCTAGTCAAACAAACAAGCCAAAAGTTTACGTGGTTACACAATTTACGAAGCGCTGGAGCCTGATTATCAATCAATTCGAAAAATCTAGCTTTCTATTTCCCCCTTGAAAGCAAAATGTTCTCTTCGCTTGGGTCTTTTATCTTCATTGAAAAGGACACATTTTGAATCAGGGTTCGTTTCTTCCCAGAACTGTGTCGAAATTCTTGAAAATACCTCTTCTCTCTGATTCGTTTGTCCTTTAGTGATAAACCTTCTCACAATGTTGGCTGACCAGGGGGAGGTTCTGTTCGACCAAAATGGCCAGGTGGAAAAAGTCATGGTTAGTTCTGACCAGGAGTGCAACTCGCTGTCACCACCTACCGAACCTCGCAAAAGAAAAGGAATTTCCGTAAGTATTCAAATTGCCTTAGAAATGCCTTGTGACATCTAGTTAGAAGCTAACAACTCTGCAGTGGGTTTTGGTTGTTGCCAGCACCCTTTCGTGCATC
Source organism: Paracoccidioides brasiliensis (assembly GCF_000150735.1). Taxonomy (NCBI): domain Eukaryota; kingdom Fungi; phylum Ascomycota; class Eurotiomycetes; order Onygenales; family Ajellomycetaceae; genus Paracoccidioides; species Paracoccidioides brasiliensis. Next base: position 1,502,156 of record NW_011371360.1, read on the forward strand.
TTTCTCTACGCCATAGATAATACTATCACTGCCAACGTCATTCCGGTTCGCAAAGTCTCACCTTATTTATCATTTTAGATCGGCTTTGCTGACGATACTACTTTTCTATTAGGTAATAGCAGAAGACTTTCAGAACACTGATAAGCTAGCATGGCTTTCAGTTGCGTAAGTTTACTTTAAGAGAATGAAATTATATACAATCATCTCGCTGGAGTCATATTCTAATCACGTATATGCAGCTTCATGATTGGAGGAGTGGCTATGGTCCTTCCATATGGTAGATTGTACGGGCTATTCGACGTCAAGTCTCTGTATATTGCGTCTGTTATCCTATTTCAGGGCGGGTCAGCTCTTTGCGGCGGTGCGCCCAACATTAATGCGTTCATTGTTGGACGAGTTATTGCAGGAGTTGGCGGCAATGGCATGTACCTTGGCGTCATGAATATCCTTTCTGTGAACACTAATGATAAAGAACGACCCATGTACCTGTCTCTTGTGTAAGCACATTTACTGTCATCGCCAAATAGAAACTGTCGACCGAGCTCTCTGTCAAGCTAACTTGTGATATTTAGTGGACTTGTATTTGGCACTGGAACTGTCGTTGGTCCACTTATCGGCGGTGGCTTTGCAGAATCTCCCGCTACCTGGAGATGGGGCTTCTATATAAACCTTTGCGTCGGCGCGCTATTCGCCCCTGTCTATCTGTTTCTTATCCCAGGATTCGACCCGCGTGGATCCCAGAAAATTCTTGAACGTTTCCGTGAGTTTGATTATTTGGGCGGGATGCTCAGTGTCGCCGCGCTAGCATGCATAATCATGGCGACAAACTTTGGTGGTCCTATGTATGATTGGGACAGTCCCCAGATTATCGTTCTTTTCGTTCTTACTGCGGTGTTTGCTCTGGCATTTGGCATCCAACAAGTTTACTGTATCCTCACCGAAGAAGACCATCGCATGTTCCCCGTCTCGTTGCTGAAAATCAAAGAAGCGGTTCGCCTCTTCATATGTATGTCTGCAGCAAATGCGGCTGGATTCATTCCAATATATTACATCCCAACGTACTTCGCCTTTATCCGCGGCGATGAGCCGATGAACTCAGCTGTTAGGCTCCTACCGATTATTATCCTTATCAGCGCAGTGATCTTCTTCAATGGAGCAATGATGTCGAAGTTTGGATACTACCAGCCCTGGTATATAACTGGAGGTGCCTTTGTGCTTGTTGGTGGTGTTCTGTTTTGTAAGTTCTACTGTGGGTGACTTCTCATCAAGCTTGCGATTCCTAACAATACATCTATAGCTCGCATCGGCGTCAATACCCCAATTAGGAATATATACGGCTATGAAGTTCTCATTGGAGTTGGATCTGGATGTTATATTCAAGCTGGCTTTGCCGTCATTCACTCGCTTATCGAGCCTTCAATGATGGCATATGCGATCAGTTTCATGATGTTAGGTACGGCTCAACGGCAACCATTAATGTGTCTTAAGTTAAAAAGAGAACTAACCCGTCATTGAATGAAATTATAGCTCAGCTTCTCGGCATCACTTTCGGCCTATCGATTTCAGGTGCTGTTTTTATCAATTACACAATAAACGGCTTAGTTAAAACCATCCCTAACATCACTTATAATGAGGTTGAGGCTGCTCTTCTTGGAGTGAGCAGTAATTTCCTCGGACGACTTACCCCTGAGATTCAGAGGGCTTCTCTGGAAGTTATTGCTGACGGTATCAGGAAAGTGTATGTACATACCTAGCTCAATTAATCTCTCAATTGTTGGTATCATGAACTAACGATTCTTCTAGGTATATTCCAGTCTATGTGTCTGGTGCAGTGGGCTTAGTTACTGCGATATTTTTGAATGTAAGTTTTCTCTCAGTTATGGATGTTGACTTCTTTGAGCTGACAATACTTTTACAGAGAAAGGGAAAGGTCCATTCTTGAGGGATTATTTTTGGAAACAGATTCTAGAGTTGAGATAAGAATACGAACCGATCAGCAACCCGCGAATAGCGTAGTATAGAGATTTTAACCCGAAATATCTACGCTCAACAATTACTAATTAAATTAAATTAAAATACACTAGAATTATGGTATCTTATTCTTATATGATTATGAGAACCGCAATTGCTGCGCCTATGCGGCGCGCATGAGCGTGCATAGGCCCTGGGAACCCAGGGGACGGGGTTAAATAACTGACTGCTTCACTTTGAATTCAATGCTTAGATCTTTAAAATTTTGACTTCTCGTTCCCATTCACAATACATATATTCTTATATTTCTTCTTTATAATTACTAATCATCTCATACTTGTAGATTTTGATAATTTGATTGAATTGTTTCACTAGACTTCTAAGAAGAGTTCCCAAGTCTTTGTCTCAAGATTTTTAATTTTGTTTATCTGCTTATGCAATTGGCAGGAATTACTAGATGTTTATCGAGCTTAAAATAACTGACTTATTAAATTAACTAGCTGAAGAGATAGAAGTTTTGAGTTGAACATTTAGCAGTTGAAGAATTTAATTAAATTCAACCATTTCAGTAGCTCTAATCTACTTTAAATATTATAAATTATGAAAATCTTATATTTATTATAAATTAAATATTTACAAAAGCTAACTTTTTAATAATATTAAATTTTAATTCATATATATTATTTTTATTAAAATTTTATATATTTATTTTCAAACTATGAAAGACTAATATTTAATAATTAGTTATAGAAGATAATAAATATATCAGTATATGAAGAAAAATAATCATATTATTACAAATTCAAATAAATTTAAAATAATTGTTAATCATTATTTAGAGTAAAATAATAAGTAATTATCTAATTTATATAAATTTATAATAAAAATATATAATACAATTCTTTGTTTTATTGTTCATATTTTCTCAATACTCACTTTTCTTTAAATTGAAACTTTGTACTTTTAACATATATTTATTTAATAAAAAATTATAATATTTTCTTCTAATAACTATAAAATAATATTAGCTTTTAAGATATTTAAAAAATCTGATTATTTAATTATATAAAATACTATAAAAATTTATAATAATTTTTAATTAACTTTATATATATAATATATATAGTTTTAAATAGATTTAATTAATTTTAATATTACATATTACAATTATTATTAATTATCATAAAAGAAAAAAAATAAGTAATTAAAAAATATAAATAATAAAATTGAAAATTATATTATTTCAGTAAATTATTTAATTTTTAACTTATTTATAAATTAATTATAAAAACTGCTATAAAGTTTTATTTAAAAGTTTACTAATTTAATAATTAATTTATCTTTTTAGAATAATATAAATAATATTGACTATTTTAATTCTAACTATTTATTTTTAACTTTCAAAGCATAAAAGCTTTATTTAATTATAATACTTTGATAGTAAGTATTATATATATTTCTTTCTTTAATATTTCTCTTAATTAAAAGATAAAAACTAGTTATATTATATATAAAATTATTTAAATCATATGGAGTAAAGCTAATTAAATCATATAAAGTAAAGCTAACTAAAGCATATATAGTATAAAGTATTTAACAATCAGTTAAAATTAATTAACATTGATATATTAAAGAATTTTAATAGTTAATTATTATAAAAAATCTTTAAATTCGCTTTGGCTGGCTGATTCAGCCTAGTCATTATTTGCATGTGTGCATGTGATCATGCTATGTGAGCTTGCTTAAGCTTGAGTTCTCATCTCATTCTTTTCTTTCTTTTCTCAAGCAATTCATCTTTGTTATATAGAAGGACTAGCCTCTAATTCTTAGAGCTTAACTCTTTACATTATGAATTGCTTGACTTTTTTTATTGATAGGCCACTGAGAGTTTTAATCATGTATCATGAAGCTCAGCAAATGTGCTGACATATGATAGACTATTGAGAGCTTTAAATCCTGCATCACAAAGTCCAGTGATAGCACTGATATATGAATAGACTGGGTTAGCAATCATGTTAGTGAACAAATAAACAATGTTGAAAACATCTAGTTGAATGAGATAAAGCAACAGACTTGTACAACAAATATACAAATGAATCAATGTGAAGTAATAAGCAGGAATGCCTCCAGCAGCTTTGAACAACAATGAATGATCTTTCTTCAACAGAAGGAACAGATTCAGTGTGAGAACAGAGATTTAATAGCAGCTCAGCAAGCTGAAATAGCTAATCTACATCAAGTTTTAAACATCTCAACATCAACTCTTTTTCAATTGAATTTACAATCACTCATTGCAGTCAGAAGATCAAAGATTGTAAAGGGTTAAGCTCTAAGAACTAGAGGCTAGTCCTCCTATATAACAAGGATGAATTGCTTGAGAAAGGGAAGAAAAAAATGAGACAAGAACTCAAGCTTAAGTGAGCTCACATAGCATGATCATGTGTGCATGTGCAAATGATGGCTAGGCTGAGTCAGCCAGCCAGAGTGAATTTAGGGGTTCAACCCCTTATAATACCCCCCTTCTCCCTCTTTGTTGCGGGCCTTTACAACTATTTAAAGCCCTCTTTACATTTAATTTTGCCTGCTGAGAGGCCTCCCAAGTGTTTAAAGCCTTCACTTCTTGTAGGAGACTTGCATCATTCCACATAGGCTCAGCCCAACCTACCCATTTAACAAGGTATTGCTTTTTCCTGTAGTAGGTTCATTTGCTCTGAATTTCCTCAATCTCAAACTCAGATCCTTCCAGGGTCTCTATAGCAAGTGGCTGCTAGTTGGTTTGCCTCTGATTAGACAGAGGATCTGTCATCACAACATGTAGAAGTTTTACATTAAAGACATTGTGAATGCCAGATGAGATATCCAGTCAATAAGCATGGAATTCTATCTTTTCTAGCATGGTATATTGATTGTATTTCACATCCAGCTTCTTGTATAGATGATTAGTTCTCATGTTCTCTAAGCTCAACCAGACCTTATCTCTGGATTAAAAGCTTGAAGCTGGGTCTCTTCATCTATTCACATATTTCTCTTGAGATTGCTGAGCATCCATCATTTTTACTTGAGCCCACTTCAACACTTCATGGGCCTTCCTCATATAATCATCCACAAACTTAATGAGATTACATGGTGCTTTAATGGGGGATGCATCAGCTATATCAATGAAGAAGATATGGAAAAGGTGCATTAAAAAAAACAGGCTCATGCCTGTTGAGGCAACATCTTTATTATTGATGGCCAGCTCTGCTAGAGGGAGATCATTTATGCCAGTCATCCTGTTGAAAGCTAATGTATTTGTGTAGGTAGATTTCCAGAGTCTGGTTCATTCACTCTGTAGCTCTGTCAGTCTCTGGGTGATAGGCTGTGAAGAGTCATCTCTTAATGCCTAATTTCTCACACATCTAAGTTCAAAACATGCTTGTGAAAGCCAACCTTCAATCTGACACTACCATCTTAGAGATGCCATGTTGAGAGATGATGTTATGAAGGAACACTCTAGCCACTATCTCTGCATCAGTTTTCTTAATTGCTTTTAATATAACCCTCTTGGTCAGTCTGTCTGTTATAATTATGATGTTCATGTATTCTTTAGAGCTTGGTAAGTCCATGATAAAGTCCATGGAAAGCTCCTGCCACATGTGTTCAGGAATGAAAAGAGGTTTAAGCAGTCTCTGATGTCAATCTCTCTATGCAGTGTTTGATCTGCAAAGATGACAGTTTCTAATCATTCTTCTCACATTAACAGCATAGCCTGGCCAGTAAAATTCATATTTTAGAACTTCTGCCATTTGCTCTCACCCAAGATGGCCAGTAAGAGGTGAGTCATGAGCCTCATACACTAACCTGGTTTGAAATGGTTCAAAGTCTGGCATTCACTTATGATCTTGAAAGAGAAGCTCCTCATTCTCATTTAAAGAGCACTCAGAGATAGAGGTTTTAATGTTGAGTTCAGAAGAAAATCTGAATCTTTTCTCATGAAAAGTTTACTTCAGATACTGCAGAATTTTATCATTTTTGTAAGTTTTATTTCATTGAGCTTGAAGAGATATCTCAGATTCCACACTGACAGCAGCCACTATTGATTTTATTTCAAATGTCAGTACATTAAACTTAAGTAGTTGAGCTTGTCTCTACTTGATTCTCTCATCATCAGTGCTCTGTGACATGTTCTGCTCTCTTCACAATAAAGTATTTGATTCAGTGTTCAACTTCTCTGACTGATAATCAATTTTGAAGTTGAATTGATAGAGAATATTCATTCAATATAACTGTCTTTCATTTAATCTGTGTATAGTCATGAAGTATTTTAAATTTTTATGATCTATGAGAATTTTAAATTTCTTTATACTTCATAGCTCAGCATTTCATTTCTTTAAATACTCAATTATCACTAATAACTCCTTATCATGAATCTCATAGTTGCATTTCACAGGTAAATACTTGCAAGAGAAGAAGGCACATGAGTGTAGAATGCTCTGCTTGTCATATTGTAGCAGCACTTCTTCTGAGACATAATTTGAAAAGTCTATTTTCAATATAGTTTCATGGTCAGAGTTGAATTGAAGCAGAATTGAAGTGGAGATAAACATTGATTTTCAATATTTAAAAGCTTTCTCAGCCTTGCTCATCCACAAAAAAAAAATATTCTTGCATGTAAAAATTATCAGTGGAGTCACAATCTTTGAGAAATCTCTGATAAATCATCTATAAAAATTAACAAAGCCTAAAAATCCTCATACATCTTTAAGAGTAATAGGTGTTGCTCATATCAAAACAGCTTTAATCTTCTCTGAATTCATTCATATACTCTTGTCTGCTTCAATGATGAATTTAAGATATTTTGTGCTATTTATCTTAAACTCACTCTTTCTGATATCTGCCTGCAAGCCTTCTTTTTGTAGACATATAAACATCTTTTGTACATGCTCATGATGCTTCTGTAAGCTTCTTGAGGAAAATATCAAGATGTCATCTAAATAGACTGAGCAGAAGTCATCTAAATATTCATATAATGCTCAGTTGATATATTTTTAAAATGTGCTTGAAGCATTAGTCAAATCAAAGAGTGTAATCAGCCACTCAAATAGTTTGTATCTGGTTCTAAAAATTATTATCTACTCATCATCTTCTATGATTCAAATCTTGTGAAAAGCTGCAATAATGTCTAGCTTAATGAATCATTTAGCTCATTCAATTTGCTGTAGTATTTTGCTAATTAATGATAGAGAATATCAATTCTTTCAAATAATTTTATTAAGAGCTTGATAGTTCACACAGAATTTTAGTCCACTTCCAGACTTCTTCATGAATAGTATAGAGGTGGTCATGAAGGAGTTGCTCACTCTAATAAAACCCTTACCTAGATAATCTGTAAGAATCTTTCATGAAACTAGTAGTTTCTCTCAAGACATATTATATAGTGAGTCTCAAGGGGGTTGTTCCACACTATCATCAGTTTTTTTAATCAGTTCAATCTTATGATCTCTATCTGAGTCACAAAGTAGGGGTAGAGCATCAGCAGCTTTTTTATCAAATACATTCAAAAACTTATAATAATGTTCAGACAGCTTTTCTCTAAAGTTAATCTTTGATTTCACTTCTAGTTTTTTCAATATCAGTCAAATTGACAGTGAAAATCTTGATATTTCACTTCTCTCAAGTGCTCACAAGCCTAGAGAAGCTTACAGCAGAGATGGAAATCACATTAGCTTTTGCATTTGAACTAGACTCTATCTCTATGCTACTCTTTTCAAATCTCACAATTCTTTGATGAGGGATCATAATCATCTTTTGCTGGGCCAGCCAGAGGTCATCTAGATACATATCATGATCATATAATTCATTCACCATGTAGAGAAAGGTCTATTCAGTTATGTGATCATCTGTATCAATTTGAATGCTGGTCACTATGCTTGTGGAGAGTTCTATGAAGTCTTCAAAACTGGTCATTTTAATAGAGAAAATTTCAATGCACAGAAGCTTATGCTTGTTAATATAGAATTGAAAAATAAAATCATAGACATTACATTCACTGTTTATCATTGCTCTAGTTGAAAAGGCATTATTTACTAGAGCATCAACAGTGAAGGATTTAAATATCATTTTAAATTTAAATCTTATTTATTGCTTCTTTATAAGCTTCTTATTTTGCTTCTTTCAATATCTTTTGATTGAAGCTACTCTTTTTCCTGAATTTTCACTCATATTCACATTGTCATTATCTAGTACCAGCTCAGAGATCATTTTAACTATCATGGGAGTAACATAGTGTTTGAGAGGTTTGAACAAACAGCTCTTAATCATATGATCTCTAACTCTGCATCTCAAACACAGGCCTTGCTCTCTTCTTCAATTAACCTCTGTCTGATTTATCAATTTAATATGGCAGACACTTGAAGTCATAGCATCAGAAAAGAGATTCATCAGATCATCAGCAAAAGCTTGAAACTGATTTTATCAATTGAGAACAGCATGACAAAGTAGAGAATGTGGATTAGATGTTGTATAATCTGAAGAAGATCTGCCCTTACAATGTTTAGACCACTGTCTTAAAGTCTTAAGCTTAGAGAGTTGATGATCAATTAATCTAAACTTCTTACAGTAATTCTCATAAAGAGATAATTCTCTTATGCTCATCATGCCTTTCCTCAGCTCCATGCTTAGAGTGGATTTCAAATACTTCTTTTTAACATGATTATCTCATTCATAACTGTCAGCTTTCAGCAGTAGCTGATTAAATTCAAACAGAAAGTTTAAGAGAACTCTTCTACTCTGTTATAGATTGTTGAGCTTTTGCATAGTCTTTTTTTGTCATGTAGAATCACTAAAGAGCATGTGTGTCTGCTTTAGTAAGCTCTCTACTGTGAAGTTGATCTTGTTCTTATTATTCTCAACTCAGAGATAAACTTGAACTGCTGCCATTTCTTTCAGTCTCAAATACATATACCAAGCACATTCCTCATTATTGCCTAAAGCTTTTCCATTGATCTTAAGCTTTGATTGAAGCTTTAGCTCTCACTGACAGTAGTGCTTCAGATTAAAATCATCATACTTCTTGCAGTCCAGTAGTTTGATCTTTTGATTTTCTGACTGCAATGAGTGATTGCAAGTTCAATTGAAAGAGAGTTGATGTTGAGATGTTCAAAACTTGATGTAGATTAGCTATTTCAGCTTGCTGAGCTGCTATTAAATCCCTGTTCTCACACTGAATCTGTTCCTTTCTGTTGAAGAAAAATCATTCATTGTTGTTCAAAGCTGCTGGAGGCATTTCTGCTTATTACTTCACATTGATTCATTTGTGTATTTGTTGTACAAGTCTGCTGCTTTATCTCATTCAACTAGATGTTTTCAATATTGCTTATTTGTTCATTAACATGATTGCTAACCCAATCTATTCATATATCAGTGCTATCACTGGACTTTGTGATGCAGGATTTAAGGCTCTCAATAGTCTATCATATGTCAGCACATTTGCTGAGCTTCATGATACATGATTAAGACTCTCAGTGGCCTATCAATGAAAGGAGTCAAGCAATTCATAATGTAAAGGGTTAAGCTCTAAGAACTAGAGGCTAGTCCTCCTATATAACAAGGACAAATTGCTTGAGAAAGGGAAGAAAAAAATGAGATAAGAACTCAAGCTTAAGCAAGCTCACGTAGCATGATCACGTGCGCATGTGCAAATGATGGCTAAGCTGAGTCAGCCAGCCAGAGCAAATTTAGGGGTTCAACCCCTTATACTTTTTTCTCTTTTTCCTAGCTCTTCATTCATTTATCAAGACATGATTCTTTAATCTTTCAATATATGATCAGGATATAATTCTTTAAGTTACTTTTTGAGTTTTAGTTCTAATTTTTACTACTAAATCTACTTTTTTATTTTTTAAAATATTTATATAAACAGGTATTCAAGATAAGTAAATTTGAATATTTTTATTTTTAATCTTAATTCTTTTTACTATTCTTTGAATTAATTTAAGATTTATCTAATCATTTTGAATTTTATATATTTAAAGTTTTTTTAATACTGTTTAACTATCTGAAAATATTCAAATATTATTAATATTTATTTTTTGATAAATTATTTTATAAGCTATTATAAAAGTCTTCTGAAATGTAAATAATTCAATGTTAAAGACTATACTTTTTTTCTAGATCTTATGAAAATATGTTGTATTCTGAATCTAATTCAAAATATTTAACTGCTATACTAGCTTCTAATATGTTTATTCACTTTTTAAATTATCTGAATATATCAATAATGAGTTCTTTTTATTTATTTTTATAAGTTTTTGAGTATATGCAGTTTTTTCCTCTTTTTTGATAGTTTATTAATAGTAATATTTATTAATAATCTTAAATTTTTCTTTCAAAAATAAAACTCATTGTGATTTATACTTTTCACATTTAAGCTTGATAATTGACCTTTAATTATAGTACATATTCTATACAGCTGAGAAGATAATATTTTCTTTGAATTACTAAAGTATTTATTACAATCTAGAAATCTTCTTTTATTTAAGTTTTTCTAGATATATCAGAGGGATATAAAATAGATACTCTCATTTGAATTAAATGATTTGCATTTATTTTCATAATTCTTAGAGCATAATTCATATAACTTTTATTAAATCTAATAGCTGATGGTGGAATTAATGCTTCTATTTCCATAGCTCTAACTGAAGATGTTTTAAAAGCTTCTAGAATTTTTCTTAAAGCTTTATTCTGTAATAGTTGAAATTAATTTATAAAGTTTTTTTGCTCTTTCTATCAAATCTCTGCTGTATAATCTGGTATAGAAGCTATACAAGCTATATATAATTGTCTTATAGCTTGAAAAAATAAACCTCTTTCTGTATTAAAAAGTTTTAATAATACTATTCAAAGTTCTCTCAATTTGAGCAATTTTTCAGATATGAACTTTAAAGTTAAGCTTTAAGTCTAATCATATTTCCAGCCATCTCACATAAAGTTTCTGATTTTATAACTTTATCATGAAGAGTAATTGTAAAGGGTTAAGCTCTAAGAACTAGAGGCTAGTCCTCCTATATAACAAGGACGAATTGCTTGAGAAAGGGAAGAAAAGAATGAGATGAGAACTCAAGCTTAAGCAAGCTTGCATAGCATGATCATGTGTGCACGTGCAAATGATGACTAGGCTGAGTCAGCCAGCCAGAGTGAATCTAGAGGTTCAACCCCTTATAATACCCCCCTTCTCCCTCTTTGTTGCGGGCCTTTATGACTATTTAAAGCCCTCTTTACACCTAATTTTGCCTGCTGAGAGGCCTCTCAAGCGTTCAAGGCCTTCGCTTCTTGTAGGAGACTCACGTCATTCCACGTAGGCTCAGCCCAACCTACCCATTTAATGAGGTATTGCTTTTTCCTCTGGTAGGTTCGTTCGCCCTGAATTTCCTCAATCTCAAACTCAGGTCCTTCTGGGGTCTCTATAGCGGGTGGCTGCCAGTTGGTTTGCCTCTGACTAGGCAGGGGATCCGTCGCCGCAGCATGTAGAAGCTTTACATTAAAGACATTGTGAATGCCAGGTGGGACGTCCAGTCAGTAAGCATGGGATCCTATCTTTTCTAGCACAGTATATTGATTGTATTTCACGTCCAGCTTCTTGCACAGGCGATTAGTTCTCATGTTCTCTAAGCTCAACCAGACCTTATCTCCAGGTTGAAAGCTTGAAGCCGGGTCTCTTCATCTATTCGCGTATTTCTCTTGAGATTGCTGAGCATCCGCCATTTTTACTTGAGCCCACTCCAACACTTCACGGGCCTTCCTCATATAATCATCCACAAACTCAATGGGATTACGTGGCGTTTCAACGGGGGGTGCATCGGCTATATCAATGGAGGAGACATGGAAAAGGTGCGTTAAAAAGAACAGGCTCACGCCCGTTGAGGCAGCATCTCTATTATTGATGGCCAGCTCTGCTAGAGGGAGATCATTTATGCCAGTCATCCTGTTGAAAGCTAACATACTTGCGTAGGTAGGTTTCCAGGGTCTGGTTCATTCACTCTGTAGCTCTGTCAGTCTCTGGGTGATAGGCTGTGGAGAGTCATCTCTTAATGCCTAATTTCTCACACACCAGAGTCCAAAACATGCTTGTGAAAGCTGACCCTCAATCTGACACTACCGCCTTAGGGATGCCATGTCGAGGGATGATGTTGTGAAGGAACACTCTAGCCACTGTCTCCGCATCAGTTTTCTTAACTGCTTTTAATATAACCCCCTTGGTCAGTCTGTCCGTTATAACCATGATGTTCATGTATCCTTTAGAGCTTGGTAAGTCCACAATAAAGTCCATGGAAAGCTCCTGCCACATGCGTTCAGGAATGGGGAGAGGCTTAAGCAGTCCCTGATGTCGATCTCTCCATGCGGTGTTTGATCTGCAAAGGTGGCAGTTCCTGGTCATTCTTCTCACATCGGCGGCATAGCCTGGCCAGTAGAACTCACGTCTTAGAACTCCTGCCGTTTGCTCTCGCCCGGGATGGCCGGTAAGAGGTGAGTCATGAGCCTCGTGCACTAACCTGGTTCGAAGAGGTTCGAAGTCTGGCACCCACTTACGATCTCGAAAGAGAAGCTCCCCGTTCTCGTTTAAAGAGCACTCAGAGACGGAGGCCTTAATGCCGAGTTCAGAAGGAAATCTGGATCTTCCCTCACAAAGAGTTTGCTCCAGACGCTGCAGGATCTTGTCATTTTTGCGGGCCTCATTCCACTGAGCTTGAAGAGACATCTCAGGTTCCACGCTGGCAGCGGCCACTATTGGTTCCATTCCAGGTGCCAGTACATTAAACTTAAGTAGTTGAGCTTGCCTCTGCTTGATCCTCTCATCATCAGCGCCCTGTGGCATGTCCTGCTCTCTTCGCGATAGGGCGTCCGGTCCAGCGTTCAACTTCCCTGGCCGGTAATCAATCCTGAAGTTGAATCGATAGAGAATATCCATCCAACGTAGCTGTCTTTCATTTAGTCTGCGTGTAGTCATGAAGTATTCTAGATTCTTATGATCTGTGAGGATCTTGAATTCCTTTACGCTTCGTAGCTCAGCGTCCCATTCCTTTAAACACTCAATTATCGCTAATAACTCCTTATCATGAATCTCGTAGTTGCATTCCGCAGGTGAATGCTTGCGAGAGAAGAAGGCACATGGGCGTAGAATGCTCTGCTCGTCATATTGTAGCAGCACTCCTCCTGAGGCGTAACCTGAGGAGTCCGTTTCCAATATAGTCTCACGGTCAGGGTCGAATTGAAGCAGGATCGGAGCGGAGATAAACATTGATTTTAGACGCTTAAAAGCTTCCTCAGCCTTGCTCGTCCACAAAAAAGGAACATTCTTGCGTGTAAGAATCGTCAGTGGGGTCGCGATCTTTGAGAAATCCCTGATAAATCGTCTATAGAAATTGGCAAAGCCTAAAAATCCTCGTACACCTTTAAGAGTAGTAGGTGTTGCCCATTCCAAAACAGCTTTAACCTTCTCCGGATCCATTCGTATACCCTTGCCCGCTTCAATGATGAATCCAAGATATTTTGTGCTGTTCACCTCAAACTCACTCTTTCTGATGTCTGCCTGCAGGCCTGCTTCCCGTAGACGCATAAGCACCTTTTGTACATGCTCGCGATGCTCCCGTAAGCTTCTTGAGGAAAATATCAAGATGTCATCTAAATAGGCCGAGCAGAAGTCGTCCAGGTATCCACGTAATGCCCAGTTGATATATTTTTGAAACGTGCTCGGAGCATTGGCCAAACCAAAGGGTGTAACCAGCCACTCAAATAGCCCGTATCTGGTTCTAAAGGCCGTCATCCACTCATCACCTTCCGTGATTCGAATCTTGTGAAAAGCTGCAATAATGTCCAGCTTAGTGAACCATTTAGCCTGTCCAATTCGCTGTAGAGTCTCACTGATTAATGGTAGAGGATATCGATCCTTTCGGGTGATTTTGTTAAGAGCTCGATAGTCCACACAGAATCTTAGCCCACCCCCAGGCTTCTTCGCGAATAGTATGGGGGCGGCCGCAGGGGAGTTGCTCACCCTAATAAAACCCTTATCTAGATAATCTGTAAGAGTCTTTCGCAAAGCCAGTAGTTCCTCTCGAGACATATTATATAGCGGGCCCCAAGGGGGTTGTTCCGCGCTACCATCGGCCTTTTTAATCAGTTCAATCCCATGATCTCTACCTGGGCCACGAAGTGGGGGTAGAGCGTCGGCGGCTTCCTTATCAAATACGTCCAAAAACTCATGATAATGTTCAGGCAGCTTTTCTCTAGGGTCAATCTTTGGTTTCACTTCTAGAGCCTTTTGAATGTCGGCCAAACTGACGGCGAAGATCTCGATGTTTCGCTTCTCTCGAGTGCTCGCAAGCCTAGAGAAGCTTACGGCAGAGATGGGAATCACATCAGCTTTTGCATTTGAACTAGGCTCTACCTCTATGCCACTCTCTTCAAATCTCACAATTCTTCGATGAGGAATCACGGTCGCCTTTTGCTGGGCCAGCCAGGGGTCGCCTAGATACATATCATGACCATGTAACCCATTCACCACGTAGAGAAAGGCCCGTTCAGTTACGTGACCGCCTATATCAATTCGAATGCCAGTCACTATGCTCGTGGAGAGTCCCATGGAGTCTTCAAAGCCGGTCATTTTAACAGGGGGAATTTCAATGCACAGGAGCTTATGCTTGTTAACGTAGGATTGAGAAATAAGACCATAGACATTACATCCACTGTCTATCATTGCTCTAGTCGAAAAGGCATTATCTACTAGAGCATCGACAGTGAAGGGTTTGGATATCATCTTAGATTTAAATCCTCTCCATTGCTTCTTCATAAGCTCCTTATTTCGCTCCTTCCAGTGTCTTTTGATTGGAGCTACTCTTTTTCCCGAATCCTCGCTCGTATCCACATCGTCGTCGTCCAGTACCGGCTCGGGGATCACCTTAGCTATCGTGGGGGTGGCAGGGCGTCTGGGAGGTTTGAACGGGCAGCTCTTAATCATATGACCTCCGGCTCCGCATCTCAGGCACAGGCCTTGCTCTCTTCGTCGATTAACCTCTGTCTGATTTACCAATTTGGCGTGGCGGGCGCTTGGGGTCACAGCACCAGGAGAGAGATCCATCAGATCATCAGCGGAAGCTTGAGGCCGGTTTCGTCGATCAAGGACAGCATGACGAAGTAGAGAGTGTGGATTAGACGTCGTATGATCCGAAGAAGATCTGCCCTCGCGACGTTTAGACCACTGCCTTAAAGTCTTAAGCTCAGAGAGTTGATGATCAACTAATCTAAGCTCCTTGCAGTAATCCTCGTAGAGAGACGGTTCCCTTACGCCCACCATGCCTTCCCTCAGCTCCATGCTTAGAGCGGATTTCAAATACCCCTTTTTAACGCGATCATCCCATCCGTGACCACCAGCTTCCAGCAGTAGCTGATTAAATTCGGGCAGAAAGTCAAAGAGAGCTCTTCTACCCTGTCGTAGATTGTTGAGCTTTTGCATAGCCTTTTCCTGTCGTGCAGGATCACTAAAGAGCATGCGTGTCTGCTCCAGTAAGCTCTCTACCGTGAAGTTGACCTTGTCCTTATTATTCTCAACCCAGGGGTAAACTCGAGCTGCTGCCATTCCTTCCAGTCTCGAGTACACATACCAAGCACATTCCTCATTATTACCTAAAGCTTTCCCATCGACCTTAAGTTTTGATTGAAGCTTTAGCTCCCACTGAGGGTAGTGCTCCAGATTAGAACCATCATACTTCTCGCAGTCCGGTAGCTTGGTCTTTGGTCTTCTGACTGCAATGGGTGGTTGCGGGTTCGATTGAGAGAGGGTTGATGTCGGGGTGTTCAAAGCTTGTCGTAGATTAGCTATTTCAGCTTGCTGAGCTGCTATTAAATCCCTGTTCTCACGCTGGACCTGTTCCTGCTGTTGGAGAAAGGCCATCCATTGTTGTTCGAAGCTGCTGGGGGCGTCCCTGCTCATTGCTTCGCGTTGATCCATTTGTGTATTTGTTGTACAAGTCTGCCGCTTTATCTCGTTCGGCTAGACGTTTTCAATGTTGCTCGTTCGTTTGTTAGCACGATTGCTAACCCAGTCTATTCATATACCAGTGCTATCACTGAACTTCGTGATGCAGGATTTAAGGCTCCCAATAGCCTATCATATGTCAGCACGTTTGCTGAGCTTCGTGATACAGGATTAAGGCTCCCAGTGGCCTATCAATGAAAGGAGTGAAGCAATTCGTAATGTAAAGGGTTAAGCTCTAAGAACTAGAGGCTAGTCCTCCTATATAACAAGGACGAATTGCTTGAGAAAGGGAAGAAAAGAATGAGACGAGAACTCGAGCTTAAGCAAGCTCGCGTAGCATGATCACGTGCGCACGTGCAAACGATGGCTAGGCTGAGTCAGCCAGCCAGAGCGAATCTAGGGGTTCAACCCCTTATAGTAATAGTTTTTTGTTTATTTTTTTATAGTAAAAATGAATTAATTTAATTTTATTTATATCAAATTAAATAAAATTTTTACTTTCTTTTTTAAATATTTTCTTTGCAGCTCTCTTTATATTATTATAATTTTCTTATATAAATATAGAACTAGTAATAAAATCAATATTATCAACATAATTAAGAGTTATTACTACATATATACTTTTATTCTTGAATAAATTAGCTGTATATATAGTAAAAAAAAAAGATGAAATTGAAGATTCTTGAGAAATTTCTATTTCAATAAAGGTTTTTTTTCTATTTTATTGCATTAAAAAGAAGCTGAATGCTTCTTTTTGTTATAAAACAGATGACTCATTTTACTAGAGACTCTGATAACTTTAACTCTTGCATAATTGAAATTATTTTATTTCTTGAAACATGATTAAAAGCATCATTTATATTAATAAAGGCAGCAGTTGAGACTAAACCATCATTTTTAGCTATTTAAATATCATGAATAGCTGATAGAACTACATTTATAGCTTAATTTTATTTTCTACTACTCATTTGATCATTATACAGTAAATCAATAATAGTGACTAGAAAAGAAAGTCTAGAACTAATAATTTTTTATAAAATTTTTCTTAAATAGTTCAATAAAGATATGACTTTATAGAATTTAGAAATTGATAATTTTCTATTAGACTTTACTATAATAACTTTTGTTGCCTCTCTCCAGCATACTGAATGATATTCATGTTTCACCAAAAAGAAAAATAATGTAAAATGTTAGGCTCAGCGTCCGACCGAGCCCGACCGAAGGCCGGTGCCCGGTTAGACTCGACGTCGGATTAAGCTCGGCGCCCGATTAGGCCTAATCCATATCACGTGACCACACGACCATGCAGGTGGTTATAATCCACGCAGGCCCCCAGCACCCCCTTTCATCCCATCAAGCTTAGTATTTCGTTATATAGCAGTTAGCAACGCAGAGAGTCTTTCTTCTTATGCAGCTCGCATTCGCTCCCTAACATAAAAAGTTCTTCTTTTAGCTCATAGTATGCTTTTGGTATTATAAAATGATTTGTAAAGTCAGGTCCAGCAGCTGTTTTAGTAAAACTAGTGAAAATAGCTATTTCTAGCTCATCTTTTATTAGATCAGACCACTTTTACTTTTTTCTATCATCATGATATTCATTTATAGGAATATATTTCTCAGATTCTATTGACTTTGAAAATAAAACTCTCATAAATATTTAATATTTTTCTTGAAATGTATTAACAATATGATCTTGATTCTTATATTTATATTTTAATATAGAAAGCTTTACTACTTCTCTAGATTTAGTATAGTTGAAAGCTATAAAAATATCTCTATTTTTTACATTTTCAAAAAAATCATTTCAGCATTTAGCTTTTGCTCTTTTGATACTAAAAAAGTAGTAGCTTTTGATATCTTTATATATGTTCATAAATATTAAATTTTCTTTTCAATCTTTTCTAGCTCTAGCTATTTCTTTGCATTTATCAGTCAAAGTTTCAGACTACCAGGGTTTTAAGTAGTTTGATTGATGCTTTTTAAATATATTATCTTTGATACTTGAAAGTATAATATTAGTTATAGTACTGTTTTGTTCTCTAATATAAATTCTGATAATTCAGCACTAATATTCCATGAAAGCTTTTCTTTTATTTTTTTCCCTCAATACTTTTATGTGATTTATAACCTCTGTCCATTGAGCTTTTTTAAAGTTATATTGATTAGATAATAATAGATTCTCACTATATTATTATCATCTAATTATATATTAAATTGAATAACTCATTTATTAAGAACATAGTTAATTATCTTTTTATTATATATAATTCTATCATTATTACTACTATTTCTCTCTGTATTTGTGAGAAATAAATATTAAATCTAATAATATATTGTTTAGAGCTTCAAACTTACTTCAGATATAATAATTAAAATTGAGCTAAATATAAAGATATAAAAATTATTCAGACTTAATTTAAATTCTCAAAGATTGCAATTACTGAGCATAGAATTTTATCAAAAAATATATATAATATTGATGAGATTGATTTCGCAATAAAACTTTATACTCTATTAAGATTATTTCTAGTAGTGAGTATTACTGCCAGATATAGCTTCTATAATTTATAAATTAAAAATAAATAACTATAATTAAATCAGTTAATATATTAGAATAAGTTTAATTTTTTCATATTTAATGTGAATAAGATAGAAAAATAAAAATAAAATAAATTTAGATATCAAATTCAATATATAAAAAATCTAACTGAAAATAAAATTTAAAATCTTATTATTCTATCTGTTACATTTATTGAATAGACAGTTATTCAACTTTATAAGTCTTTATTATCTAAGTTTATATTATAATAATTAAACTTTATAATATTGCAGCAATTATAATAATCTTAAACATAGAAGAATAAAATATTTTCAACTTAGTATAATTTAATTTAATTTAATTAAATATTATAATATTGAAATAATTTGATTTAAAATTTAATTAAGTAAAATATAATAATTTTATGATTTACTTAAATGATTTTACTTACTTGAAAATTATATTACTATATTTTTTATTTATTAAAAGATATTATTTTTAAAAATTTAATAGTTAAATTATTATTATTATTATAATTAAAAAATATAAATAAATATATAATTTAAAATTTAATTTTCTTCCCTTAACTTTTTGAAATAAATATATTATTTATATAGTAAATTATATAAAAAATATAATATAAACTTATTAATAAATAAAAATATATATTATATTATATAAGTAAAAATAGCTAAATATTTATTGAATTAAATTTAAAAAATAAAACATAGTTTTAAATATATATAAAAAGATTTAATAAAAAATTAAAAAAATAATTACTACTTTAATATTAATTATAATATTTAAATATATATATAAATTATTTTTTAAAAATAAATAATTTATTATATAATTTATTTATAAAGCTTTTATTTTTTTATAGTTTATTTATATAATTTAAAGTTTAAATAATTATTTTAAATATTCTAAGAAAAATATATATAATTTATAATTTATACTTATTAATTAATTATATTAAAGTTTAATAATTATTAAATTAATAATTATTAATCTATAAAATTACATTTATTGAATTTTAAAAAATAAATTTATAGATATAAAGTTTTTATAAAAATTAGATCTAATTAATATCAATATAAAATATTTATTTAAATTTATTTTAAAGTATAAATATTAAAGTTTATATTTTTAAAATAAAATTTAAAATATAAATCTGTTTAATTCTAATACAATCAATTATTTAGTAAATTAAATCATCTAATAGATCATTTCTTATTATTTTATTTGATAAAATTTTAAATTAAAAAACTACTACAAGAATTTCTACATAGAAATTTTATATAATAAATATTTACATTTATTGATACTGCTTAATATTAAATCTAAAAGTATATACTTACTGCAGATTAAAAATTTTTATTTTTTTAAATATTTAAATTTAAATTCTTAATCTCTTCTTTTATTTATTGATCAGACTCTTGAAGTCTAGCAGTTTTAACTAATGTATAATAAGCTATTAGAGTACTTTTTTAACTATATAAAAATATAATTTTTCTCTATTTCATTTCTGTTTGATGTTAATAACTCTTAGCTCTGTATTTTTCTTTATTAATATATCAGTACTATGCATGATCAGCTAATATCTCTTTTCTATTCTCTAGCTGTATAAGAGATGTCTTAATTTTTTTTAGTACTAGTGATCACTCTAGCTGTTGAAATAATTCTCATCATTAAGTCAATCTCAATAAAGTTGTAGATATTTTTCAATATAATTTTATACTTTTTTATTATATAATTTATCAAGATAAATTATTTATAAAATAATTTTTTGAATTTTCACACTAAGCTTACTGGTAGTCATATTTACATGTGAATTATATCTTTAGTTCAGAATATTATTGTATAAATCTATTGACTCAATGTTCTTCAATAATAGTAGAAGCACTGAATCTATGTATTTTATAGATCAAAGAGAAATAGAAAATATTATATAACTTAGCAGCAGCTCTAATAGTTGTAATTTACTAAGCTTTATAAACTTTAATGATTAATAAAAACCCGACTTCCTGATTAGAAGCCCTCATAGTAAGTATAATTGATATATTAAATTTTTAAATAAGTATAAATGATTTGAATGAAAGTGATCTGTTAAATGATTTGATTTATTAAATAATTGATTATATTAATATTAAATTAAAACTTTAAGTTACCAGTACTTTATAATTAAATAGTCATTTTAAATTAATTTTAAAGTTACTTTTATATAAAATAAGCTTTTTTTAAAGTAACTACGTAGTTAAAATTACTTTAATATGTAGTTAAACTTTTGGTAATTTCTTCACTTAATAAATTAATAATTTAAAGTAAATAAAAGTAAAAATTATAATTGATAAGAGAAATATATTAAAAATATAAATTAATCTCTTTATAAAATTAGACTTGCTTTTGCTCAATATAGACTATTAATGATTGAGTTGTTTAATCAAATAATCTAACAAAAAATAAACTTTTGAGTCTAGAATACTAGCATGTAATAATTTAGAGAATTTGAGTTTGATTTAAAATAAGTAGTAATTAGGTCAAGTTATAGTACGTGTTACTCATAAGATATATAGATAAAAGAGAAAGTAAAAAATACTCTAGCAGCTGATTAATAAATAATAACTAATATACATCTCAATTAAATAACTTATAAGTCAAGAATTTATCAAGTTTTATACTATAATACATAAATCATTGAATATAGATCTAATACTTTCTTTTAACAAAAAGATAATATCATTAAAAGAAGAAAAGAAAAAGAGAATAAAGTTAAAAAGATAAATGTAGAGTTTTATATAGATCAAAGTAAAAGAAAAATAATCTAAATATATAGTTTTGATTATGAAAGATAATATTATCTAAATATTAATCTATTACCTATACTTTTTAACTAGTTAACTAGATTTTAATTTGAAATATTTACACTCATCAATAATTAAAATATATTAATTTATTATAGAATTGATATCAACTCTTTTAAAAATTTGAATCACAAATATCATTGATCAAAAGCTTTTATAAAATCTGAGAAGACATTCAATATTTATAAGATTAAAATAAGAATTAAGAGTATAGTTGATAGAAATATACTTTTTTCTATAAAATAGATAATTATCAAAGTTTTTCATCATCAATTTATAATACTTGATCTAAGTAGTCTGAGAATTGAATACAAAAAATCTGTTTAAATAATATTTTATTCTGAGTTAAAATTCTAAAATTATATAAATTAATTTATTTCAATTGCTAAAATTGATCTACTCTGATTCTCAATCATTTACTTATATTCAGCTGCTCATTTATCTTATATTCTAATCCTCTGTTTAGTATTCTAGTCATAGCTACTTAGATAAATGAATTGAAGCTTTCATCTTTTTATCATCATGACTCTAATTGAGTCAAAATAATAATAATGATAATAATAATAATATTCTATTTTTTTTTATAAGAAGGCTTTTAATAAAAAATATTTATAATAACTTTATTAGAGCAGAGTTTAAATCATTAGATATTAAGAAAGTTCTATTAAGAATCATTTTCAACTATGTATATCAACATCACTGCTATTATTTCTAGTTAATATTAAAAATGTAATATCTTTAGTATTTTAAATATCATTAATCACTTATCAGCTTGATCATAAGATTCATCATCACTGGTAGAAAGATTTTAATAAGAAGAGACAGCTATCTAGTAGCTATATATCTCACCTTTAACATGTTGAGAAGACTGCATAAATGACTAAAAATACAAATTTTTTTTCATCAAGACTGCAAGATTCTACAAGTAGAGAATGAGAGGAAGATGAAGAAAAAGACATAGAAACATGTTAATCTAGGTCATGATACTATTTAATCTATATAGAAAGATCATGAGCGTGTTCAGCAGCTTGATATGTAAATTGAAGCTCACATTGAAGCTATGTCTCATTAGCAAGCTTCACCATGCTGCAGTAACTGTGGGTGTGATGGCGTAGAACAGAATCTGTCCAGAGACCACCCAACCTCATAAGTCCACCGGATAGAGCAGATTACAACCACCTGATACAACAGGCTCCATCCGAACATCGGCATAACAACCACCCCACAATTACCCCACAGAAACTGCATAGCAATGCGCTAAGGACAGGGGTAATGCGCTAAGGATAAGACGCTAAGGAAAGGGGTAAGGTGCTAAGGGCTATAAAAAGCAGGCCTTACCCGGCCCAATCTTTTAGAAATCATTTTAGTATTTTGTTGATGTAGCTTATCTAGTCAGCAATCAAACACCTGTTCAACTGCACCTAGATTGAAGCTGTGATATAATACTAAGATTATTTACTTTTCTTGCTCTTTTTAATATAGGTTTTTAGATAAAAAACCTCTGAAAGACTTTATTACTTTTATTTTTGAATCTCTGAGAAAATCACTATGTCAGAAGCTGTTAGAGAATTTAACAGTTAATGAAGATTAGACTGGGACATGCTGACCCTGACTGAGAAAGATATGAGACCAGGGGAGTTCATGTCAAAGAGAGAGTTTGAAAAAGCCTTAGCAGGGAACAAAAATTGAATATATCAAGAAATTACAAGCTTCATGAATGATACAAAAGACACTTTAGATAGAGTTAGAGCAGAATGTGATAAAGAGAGAAGACAAAGAAAGAAACTCAACTGTCAAGTGAATAGATTGATAAAAGAACAGAACATATTGCAGCAAACAATAAATGCATTAATCTCACAGATTAAATTGACAAATACACTCTGAGCACAATAATTAGTCAAGCTGAACAATCTCAAATATTTTACAAATGAAAAGAATCTAATGTTTAAAAACTGACTCTTTTGAATAAAATGCAAGCTGTCTGTCAATGCTGATCACTTTTTAACAGAAGAAAACTACATTACTTATATTGAAAATTGAATAAATGATAAAGTCATTAAATATCTAGATTTAAAAATAGGAGAAGATTATTCAGAGAAGTTTAAAATAGTAAAAAAAGTATTTAAATATTTACAAAAAATATATAAAAATATCAACAAGCTTGAGAACATCAAAGTAAAGTACTGATATTTGATAATGAGAAATAAGAATAACAATTATAAATTTATGACCAAGTTCTTATATCTGACTAAGGAAGCTCAAGTTCAAGCAAATGATTATAAAATAAGCTTTCTTTATAAACTCTTCTTTGATTTGCAATATATGATTACAGCAGTCTACTTCAATTGCTTTATCTTTCAAAAAGTTTAAAAAATCTGCACTAGAACTAGTTATTATTTTAAAAGCATATCTAGCTTAAATAACTGATAGTCATTCAATACAAAATAATATCAGAGTAACTATGAGAGAATCTCCTCAACTCAAACTTATAAATTTATATCAATCACAATGATACAGGTTCTGAAGAACAAGTTAAGAACTAAGAATTGAAAAAAAAAAAAAAAAATTAAAATACTTTAACTACTGAAGTAAAAGTTAAATAACCTCAAATTGTCCACAAATATAAAAGATAGAGGTGATAGAAATAAATACTAAGACTGTCATTGTCAAGTTAGAAAAAAATTAAATTTGAGAGAAGTCTTCTTCTCAGATAAAATAATTATATTAATTAGTTGATAAGTAAAAATCTCTTTAATATATATACAAAAGTAGCTTTAAATAAATATATTATTTTTATAAAATTATTAATGAATTTCAGAGCAAATTACTATATTCTTATTAATATAAACTTTGCATATAAGTATATTAAAGTCTTAAGAGTAAACTCAAAGAAGCTAATAGAAGATTATCAAATTCTAGGTTTCAATGAGCAGAGAGAGATTTCAATTACAGAGATCATCTTTCTACATTTATGAGTAAGTAAATAAAGATTTTTTAACATATTAATGCTACTGACAGATTTAAAAAACACTAATATAATTCTAAATTAATTCTGACTGATGAAGCAGAAGATATGACTAGACATGAAAAATCAATATTTAGTCTAGTTAAAATAGTGCACATCTGAAGATAAAATCTTTGAAAAGTGTAATGTGATGATTTTTAAAAAAATTCTAAAAAAATCAATAATAAAACCAAAATATCAACGAAATACTAGTCATTATACTAGACTTATTAATAAAAAAGTCAGATATAAAACTGCTGTAAAAAAAAATGACTTTCAAAACTTTATTAAAAATAATAGTTATTGAAGATGTTGCCTTTTATCACTATTAGAAGAGTAGAAAATCAGAGATCTTTATTTCAAATCTTAGTGAAATAGACTAAATCATTGAAGAAAAGAAAAAGATTATTATTAATACTAAATTGAAGAATAAAAAAATAGTTGATAAACTACTATCAAAGAACTATAAAGAGTTTTATAATATCTTCTTAAAAGCTATCTTTAATTAATTATTATTTTTTTTAAAAGTAAACTATAAAATTAAGCTTAAGAAGAAAGCTAATTCTAATAAAACTATTGATCATATATTTCTATACAGAATGAACTTGAAGAAACTAAAAATAATCAAATAGTATTTTAAAACTAATCTAAAGAAAGACTTTATTTTATTTATTACTTTTCTCTTTGCATAATTAATTCTTATTACTTATACTGTGAACAAGTTGAAATTCTATATAAATTATCAAAAGCTTAATGCAATGTTTAAAAAAAATTATTATTTAATTCTGCTAATGAATGAGCTTATGAAATAGCTAAATAAGATCAACTACTTTATCAAATTTGATATTTAACAAAGTTTCCACCAGATCTATATGTATTTTAAAACTGAAGATTTAATTATTTTTAGAATATATTATGAGATTTATAAGTATAAAGTTATATTTTTTGATCTGAGCAATAAATCAACTATCTTTTAGTACTTTGTGAACATTATCTTCTTTAACTATTTGAATTAGTTCATGATTGCTTTTGTAAATAATTTATTTATCTATAGTAAAACTCTGAAAGAGCATAAAAGACATGTTAAAAAAATATTAATTAAATTGTAAGAGATAAAACTGCAGATAAATATCTTAAAATATGAATTTTATATTATACAAACAAAGTACTTGAGATTTATTATCACTGATCAAGGAATTAAAGTTGACTCTGAGAAGATTACAGTGATATTATAATAAATAATCCTCAGTACAGTAAAAAAAATTCAATTATTCTTGAAATTTTATAACTTCTATCAGCATATCATCAAGAAATACAGTTAAATTGCAAGATTACTATTTAAACTAATATAAAAAAATTAATTTTTTGAATAAAATAAAATCTATCAAAGCATCTTTGATTGAAAAAAAAGCTTTATCTGATATTTTAATGCTTTATCATTACAATTTAAATTAAAAAATCTAAATAAAAACTAATATATCAAATAGTACTATAGCTGATGTTCTGTCTCAGTTGTGTGAAAATAAACAGTGCAGAGTAAAACTATGATATTTGTGATAAAAAAATGCTAGTTATAGTAAAAGCTTTATCAGAATGATGAACTGAACTGAAAGAACTTTAAAGAAAAAAAAGATTTAAAATTTTAATAGATCACTAAGCATTTGAGTATTTTATGATTATTAAAAATTTCAATATCAGATATATATACTAGGTTGAGTTTCTCTTATAAGTTTACTTTCTGATTTAATATTAAACTAAATATCAGAATACACTAGCAGATACTTTAAACAAATTAGATATTCAAAAAAATAATAATTACTTTAGAATGCAATTATTTCTTAAATTAAAAAGACTAAACTCTAAAATTATCAGAGAATTTATTGAAGTTAAGACTTTAAATATGAATATAGAGATTCTAAATAAAATTAAAATGAGAAATAGAGAGATACAGTCACTGAGCTCATGATATAATAGAGAAAATAATTATAAGATCTAACGGACAGACTTTTATACTTTGAAGAACACTTAATGATATCAATTAAAAAAATGTTTACGTTTTAGATATATTTTTTAAAAGAAATTCATGAGCAGTTATTAATAATATATACTTTGAAAAAAAAAAGCTATACTCACTAATGAAGATAAAATACTACTGAAATAATTAAATTAAAAATATTGATCAATATATAAACAATTATTTGATATACTAATGAATGAAAATTTTTTATGATAAAACTTCAAAACTACTAAAGTCATTGTCAATTTCTAGTAAAGTCTAACAACATATCTCAATGAGTTTCATAAATAGTTCTATAATAAAAAGAAGTTACAACGTGATATTGATGATTGTCTATTGACTGAGTAAAAAGCTTATATTTATTCTCATCATAAGAAAAATTAATATCAGAAAGCTGATAAAACTTTTCTTAAAGTACTATTATGAATACTACAAATTATCAGATTTAATTGTATCAGATCAAAGACTATAATTCATTTCAAGCTTTTGAGGTGAGTTTATTAGATGATTGAAAGTTAATCTAAAGCTCTCATCAGCTCATCGCATATAAATAGATAATTAAACTGAGATTGTAAAATAATATTTGGTAATCAAGCTTTATTCATATGTAAATTACTATCAAAACAATTGAAATAGGTGATTATCAATGATAAATCATATAGCTAAAGCTCTAAAAAATAAATCTACTAAAATAACATTTTTTAACTATCTATGAATATTAATTTAAAATATTCTTTGACTGAAAGCTACTATCAAAAACACTGTCTAAAGAGAAAAAGCTTAAATAAAAAAATATCAAACAGTGTATTATTCAGATAAAAAAAATCTAAAAGCTGACAGCTGACAATTTGAAAAAAATACAAGAAGTCATGAAGTCAAATATCAACAGGCATCATCATAAGTCAAAATTTGAAGTAGAGGATAAGATCTTTCTATCATTTAAAAACTATAAAATCTAATGCTCAAGCAGGAAGCTGGCAGAACAAAATAAAAACTTCTTTGAAATTGTTGAGAAAATGGGCAACAGCTATAGACTAAGCCTACCAAATAACATGATGATTCATCCAATATTCTCCCCTGATAAGCTATGAAAAGCTGCAGATGACCCCGTTTACCTGCACCTAGATTGAAGCCATGACAGTGGGACTATTGAACATACTTTACACAGCTGCCCTAACAAATAGCTATATATTCAACTATTAGATAGTCTTACTTTATTAATATTTTTCAATATTTAAGCGGGTTGGTTGTTGTTGAATATATTGAATATTTGATGATTTTCAGAGAGAATCCGCGGCTCGGTGGTGGATATGGTATTTATATTCAGATATTCTATTGAGTCGCAGTTTCCAGCAGGCTAATATTCACCTTATTTGTCGCAGGTTCACTCGCCACCCTGGCTTTTCATACCTGAGAGCGCTCACTACGATCGCTATATATTACCAAAATTTTTGGTTTGCTAGGTAACTAATCTCCGATAATTGATTATGTGGGAGTACCTCTTGCTTGGACGGCAACAATCCTAACCATTGGCCACTGGTTGTCCCAACTGAGCTATTTCATCGCCATCTCCTGCTAAATGAGTGTCGGTTTGATATTTGCTATCGCCCTCCCACTAGTTAACTACCTACGAGGCTTAGATAAACCATAAAATAAAATAAAACTAAAAATAAAAAACAAAAGAAAAATAAAATAAAATAAAATAAAGAGAGAGAGAAAGGGAGAAAAAAGGAAATGATGTAGATCTTGAGAACCAAGACAGCTAGTAATTTAAACAATATATAATGTAATTCCCTATTGAGCAAAATTCCTCATCAAGTGAAAGATTAAATTAAATAATTTCAATTTCCTAACTCATCCACTTCAATATGCAATTATGCCATCAATTTCTAATAAAAAAGCAAAAAACTCTATTGAAATAAAGAGAAAAATTGAACTTGTGATATTTGCTATTAAAAAGCAAGAAATAACCTCAACTGCTGAAGCTGCACATTTATTCAATGTTCTCTACACTACTTTATATCATTGACTGAAGGGCCAGTCTGCACATGTGAATTTACATGCAAATTTAACTAAGCTGACTAAGGCTGAAGAGAATCTGATAGTTGAATGAATGTTAGATCTATCTAAACAAAAATTACCTCTTCAACCAGTCTTTGCAGAGAATATAGCCAATTATCTTACTCAATAACAATTTATCTCTATCCCTCACTGTGTTGGTAAGAACTGGATTTCAAGACTGATTAAATACTGTACAAAGCTTCAATGTCACTATATCAAATGCTATAATAATAAATAAGCAAAATATGAGAATATTAAAGTTATTTAGATTTGATTTAAAATTCTAAAAAATACTTCAACAGAATATGAAATTTAGACTGGAGATATATACAACTTTGATAAAACTAGCTTTGAAATGGGGATATATATCACCACTAAGGTCATTACTAGTGCTGTGTGCTATGACCAGGCAAAGCTGCTACAGTTTGAGAATTGCAAATGAACAACTGCAATCAAGTCTGTCAATGTGTTAAGCTGGGTCCTACCTTCATACATTATTTTGAAAGCTCAGAATCTTCAAAAAGACTGATTTGAAAACTTGTCAAATGACTGAAAGCTTGATGTTAGTGCTAATAGCTGAACTACAGATAAAATAGAGATGAAATGACTTATTAAAGTGTTTATTTCTATTGTTAATTTATGTAGAATTAGCATTCATATTCTTCTTATCTTAGATGAGTATAGCAGTTATCTTATCCTGAAATTTGATCAGTTTTGTAAAAATAATAAGATTATTCCTCTCTGCATGCCAGCGCATTCATCTCACCTTCTACAACCTCTGGATGTTGGTGTTTTTGCTGTTTTAAAATGAGCATATGGAGGTTTAATGAAACAACACATGCAGCTTAGATTCAATACTATTAAAAAGAATGACTTCTTAAATGCCTATCCTGCAGTATATACAAAAGCCTTTAAAACTCACAACATTCAAAGTGGCTTCATGGCTATTGGAATAGCTCCATTTGAATCTGATCAAATTGTCTAGCAACTAAATATTTAGCTCTGAACTCCTACCCCTCTGAGTAGTTAATTCAGCAACTCAGAATCATCCTGGATACTTCAAACACCTAGCAACCCGCGGCAATTATATAGGCAAGCAGATAAGGTCAAGAATCTTATGGGACAAGGCCTTGAAAATCCCCCCCATGGCTTGGTAGAAGGGCTTGATCAAATTATCAAGGCCTGTGAATATGGGATGGTCAACACCACTATTATAAAGAAGCAATATCAGGATATATTCAACACCAATGAGATTGTGAAGCAAAAACAAAAGATATCTAATTGTCAGATTCAATTTGAAGGGGGTCTAACTAGGCAGGAAGCTCAGGATCTTGTTATTTCATCTACTGAGTTTGTTGAACAGCCTGTCGTTCAACCTCACAAGCCTCAGCCAGCAGGCTCTTGTCTGTGCTTAGGAGCTTCACAATGGTGCAGCAACTGCAATTTGCCTGGTCATAAGAGAACAAGATGTCCTAATCCTAGTGTCAGTTAAATTAAATTAATTAGTTGTTGTTGAGTGTAGATATTTCAGGTTAAAATCTAGTTAGTTGGGCTACAGTATTTAATCTTTCACTCGATGGGGAATTTCGCTCAGTGGGGAATTACGTTACCTTAAAACAGCAGGGTTTGGTGGGAAGAAAGGTTGAGTTATTGCATAACCTTCAACGAAGCTAACTAGCTAGGAACCCTGGTAAGTAACTAGTTGCCGTTGTCTCCGCACCCTCATCCACTTCGCCATTGGTTAGCCCTGCTCAGCAGCCGGTCCGTTGGTTTATGAGAACCAGCGATAATTTGCGGCATAATTCTCCGTTCACGAAGGTAAGAAACCAAAACAAGAATAATCATTCCAAAAAATAAAATAAAATAAAATAAAATAATAATAATAATAATAAAGAGTTCAGTCCTAAAGCCTGCTTAAACATGCAGCACACCGACGAAAATCGAGGCTACAAACTGAGTTTCCGATCTTGGCCTAAGATATTACTTCGCTCTCTGGATAATGGCCCCAGTGTAAACCATTATCCATGTTAACTTGCATCCACAACGACAGTTTACGGAGGAAATATGCCCTCGACCAGGGCCTGCTTGCAGAGTGAGCCCCTATTCTCCACATCCTGGAAGCAATAGAAGATGTCGCGGCGACATCAATCCAAATTAAGTTGTCCAACGCCGCCTGCTGTTAGGAGAGGTAGCAACCCACCATCCCCCTTACGCAAGCAACCAACAGCACAGCCAAGCACAGAACTTCCATGCTGAAGATCCTCTGATCTATCATGCCGGCAACATGCCGCCGCGATGCCTCCTCCTTACTCAGCTCGACACTACAACACGGACAAACTGTATTCCATTCTATCCAGCCTCGCGGCTCAATCTCCACATTCATTTGTTTCAAGCCTTGCAACATCCCAGAAATCAAGCAGTTCTCGTAGAACCAATCCTCTCATGCAAGTTGTGCTTACGGCGATTCTGTACCATATTTCTTTGTTACTTGAATCACTCTACACGGTTGATTAGTCAGCAGAACCAACCAATAGCTCATCAGCACATTTTCATGCTTGAAATTCTAAAGATTGATAAAAATACTGCCTGTTTTGGAAAAAAATGATTTGCTAAATCTGTAAAATGTAATTTTGATATTTCTTTTTATATTGACAGAAAAACAAATATTAAAAAATTTAAGAGAACTCAGTTAAATCAATTTAATAATTTTTTAATTTTTAATTAAAATATAATATATTAATAAAATATATATATGAACTATTTTAAAAAGTTTAACTATTAAATACTAATTTAATCAAATAAGAAAGAAAATAAATCTATATAAAAAATATAATTTAATTATAAAATCTATTAATTATTAATTAATTTATCTAGTTTTTAATATTTTTATTAAATAAATATTTTTAAATTATTTGAAGTTAAAAAATATTAAATTAATTTTATAATAACTTTAAAAATAATTTAATTTTAATAATAAATTGATTTAAAAAGAAATTTAAAACTATATCTACAACTAAAAACTTTAAATTATTATTTAAAAATAATTATAAAAGTTATATAAATATTAAATCTTAATAATTTTATCATATAAATAAAATATATATAGTTTTTATATTAGAGTAATTTTTTATATATTATAATTATTAAATTTTTCTATATTTTTATTTATAAGTTTTTTTATTAACTTTTATTGAAGAGCTAAACTATGTAAATAATTTAATTTTATTGAGAAAGTTAAAATTTATTCAAATTTATTTACAGATATTTAAATACTTTTATATAAATATATAATAAGTAAAAAATAACTCAACTAATATTGTAAAATTTAAAATTGTTAATTTTAAACTTTTATATATATAAATTATATTAGATCTAAAATAATAATTTTTATTTATTACTTTTAAAACTTTTAATATTATAACGGGCTATGCCTAATCCCTTCGCGCTATCGAGACACAATTGAATGGCGCCATCGAGACGGCGCCATCGAGGTGCTATTTGAGACACTATCGAATGGCGCCATCAGACAGCTCTATCGAGGCGGCACACACCCTATCCGTATAGCCCCTATCCGGATAGCCCTATTACCAAGGCGCTGGTTCAATCATCTTCGTGCCGAATCTCCACCTCTTATAAAAGGAAGCCCAAATCTCTACATGATCTATTTTCCTCTAACGATTCCTTTCTGTTTTCACACGCGTTAGTTGTTAGCTGTTCTCAGCGGCTAGCACGTTACAAATATATATAAGTTTAAAGCAGTTAAAATCTAATAAAATATTAAACTAAAGTTAAAATCCTTTTTATATAAAGTTAATATGATTAATGTAATCAATCACCTACTGAGACAGATCATGTACTAAAACAAATCTCCACCATTCAATATCTTTCTAATTAAATATCACCACAACTAGATAGTAAAACCAGCTAATTACATTATAAATTATTCCCTGTATGCTGGAAGCATGTATGAATAGTACATTCTATAACACCACATCCACTGCACTATGGTGCCATTTACTTTTGTGATTGCTTATCAGACTGCTCTATTACCTCTCTTTTCTCTGCAATGCCTCTTTGTACATGATTCACTTCTTCTTGAACAATCAAGCCCTCTCTCTGACTTATGTATGTATGATGTCTTTCTTGCTTTCTCTTTTACTTTGCATTTATAGTCTTCAGCTCTTTGTTTTCTCTTGTCAAAATAACAGCACTATGCATAGTCATCTGACATCTCTTGACTAGCTGTTCCAGAGATTGATTGATTGAACTGAGTGGACTCTGTGTACAATACTTGAGATATTTTTTAATCTTCTCACTCTGAAGCTCCAGTTGTCATATATTATAAGGTGTGGCAGTGGCCTAGGAGGCCTGAAAGCTATGTGAGGTCTCTGAGAAGATTGATATATATATCTAAGTATTGAGCTGAGAAAGAATCTGCTATGAATTGTATGAAGCTAGTTCTGTAGCTCTAAATTCACTTTAAATATTCTTTTTGCTCAGAGCTGCTGTATGAACTGAAGAATAAATAGTTAAAAACTCATTCTTATTAATATAATTGTTGTCAAGTTTTATTTTCTTCTCAATCTTTTTTCTGTATGCTTGCTTCAATGAGGAAAAACAAGCAACATCTAAAAACTGTAAGAGATGAGAGAAATGAGCTGATATATAACAAAAAATAATTAAGTTTTGAATATAAAACTGATCAAACTCAGGATCATTATAACTGCCATATCTATCAAAAATCAAAAGTTAATATTGACAGATTATATGAACTTGAGTATGTTTATTTAATATCTCTTGAAGCCAGATCAATCTCAACTAATTAGTTGTTCATTCATTTTCACTGATTTCAATCCTCTACTTGTATAG
The DNA here is from genome assembly GCF_000150735.1 of Paracoccidioides brasiliensis. Classification (NCBI taxonomy): domain Eukaryota; kingdom Fungi; phylum Ascomycota; class Eurotiomycetes; order Onygenales; family Ajellomycetaceae; genus Paracoccidioides; species Paracoccidioides brasiliensis. Next base: position 1,535,489 of record NW_011371360.1, read on the forward strand.
TAGTCTATTTTCAAATCAAAAAATCTGATATAACTTTTTTTTAAAAATAATCATTGAAGATAATGATTAGTCTGTTAAATTAACTCTTTTAATAATAATAAATTATTTTGTATTTTTAAACTGTATAAACTTTGAATAAAAAGTCTTTTCTGATTCAATAATCATCTTAACTGTTTCAATAACTCTTATCTGAAATTCAGTCTCATCAAAGTTGTATATATTCTTCTGTACAGTGTCATATTTCTGAATAGTATTCTGTACAAGCTCAAATCATTCTTGAATAATTTTAAAATTTTCACATATAGCTTGTTGATGATCATACAATCAGAAAAATCAGATTTTTAACTTAGAATAATGATTAATAAATTGTTTAATTCAGCTTTCATCAACAGTTTTTGAGTTGAAAGAGTTGTCTCAATTGATAAAAAAAAATTGACTGTTTCTCATACAGTGCTCACTCAAAGAGGCTGACCACATTCATTCATGAAAATTATTCATTGAACAAAAGATAATTTCTCAATAGAGATCAGTTTTCAATTTCTTAACTGAAAGTTCTCTCACATCATATGACTGTGAAGTTGATGACAAAAAGTGAAATGAGAGATGTTGTACAATCTAGCAGCAGCTCTAGAATTAGAAATTTGATCTTTTTTAACTATTTCAATAGCTAAAGTAAGTCTTTCTTTCTTGTATAAAGAATTATCATCTTTAATTACTGACATTTTAACATTTGATCAATTAAATAGTTAAATACATTATGTAATGAAGATCTGTCTTGATAAATGATCTGTCTTAATAGATGATTGATTATATTAACTATTAGTTAAAAATTCAAATACTTAGTAAATAATTTTAAAAGTGTAACTGGCTAACTAACTAATGTATTTCCCAGTGAGCGCAAAACTCAAGCAAGTGCAACATCAAAACCACCAGAGCTCAACTTATTAGATTTTAATTTAAATTATCTCAACACTACAACACTCAATTAAATTAAATTAAATTATACACAGTTAAAAACATCTTAATCTTGTATGATTGAAAATATTACAATTGCTGTAGTGTTGTGGAGCTCATCAGCATGAAGCAAATGCAAATAGTAAGAACTCATGAGATTGAATAACTGACTGTTTAACAGATGCTGCAAACTTTGCAGATGGTGCAGATGAAGCTAGAAGACTTTGAACTTCTTCACTAGTTAAACCTTCTACTTTTTGTTGAATTTGATGTCTAGATCTCTTGCATTTTTACTTCTCTATCTCATTCATATTGAATATATTCTAATATTGCTTCTTTATAAATAGTGACACTGACTATTCTTATATTCACAAATCTTGATAATTTGATCAAAGCTTTTGCTCTGCTGTAGCACTCACTACTAGTAATAACCTTAGTAGTGACACAAACTTCCATAGCAAATTCAATCTTATCAAAGTTGTATATATCTTCTGACAGAATTCCATGCTCAGCAATTGTATTCCTCAAGGTCTTAAATCAATCACATATAATCCACTGATCTTCATGCTTGGTCTGTTCATGATTATAGCACCTGGGATAGCAGCTTTGAAGCACTGGACAGTGTGCCTCTAGATTTGACACCCAGTTGTTGCCAATGCAGAGAGATGGGGTGGTGGAAGTGATTGAATCCTGTATAGTAAGAAGATAATTAGCTATATCCTCAACCAATGCTGACTATGGAGGGAATCCTTGTTTAGCCTGGTCCAGCACTCATTCAACTATCTTATCTTCTTCAGCAGAAGATAATTTGTGTGAATTTGCATGTAAATTCATCCTTGATTGCCAGTCATTCAGTCAATAGGTTAAAGTAGAATAAGAGACATTAAATAAGCAAGCAGCTTCATGAATTGAAGCAATTTCTTGATTTTTAAAGACATTTAACACAAGTTCAAGTCTTCCCTCTCTTTCTAGAGAATCTGAAGCAGTTTTATTGCGAATTGGTGGCATAATTACGCATTGAAGTTGAAGAGTAGTTAAATTAAAAGATATTTTGAATTGGTGTTGCGCTCGCTTGGGTGTTGCGCTCGCTTGGGAAATACGTTAGTTGCTGAGAACAGCTGATAACTAACACGTATGAAAACAGAAAGGAATCATTAACGAAGGAAAAGAAAAGACAGATCAGCAGGCTTCGGGTAGTAAGGGGTTTTATCCTAGGATGATTGAGGCATTGCCTCGGTGGTAGAGGCGCCGCCTCGGTAGCGTACAGATAAGGTGTTACCTTTGATAGCGGCCACTCCGATAGCGCACTGCATAGATCGTACGAAGGCCTCGGTGGTGGAGGGCGCTGCCTTGATAGCGTGCTTTCGATCGTACGACGGCAGAGCTTGAGTAGCATGAGGTA